>NW_019154086.1:90192040-90409286 GCF_002288905.1 Enhydra lutris kenyoni | reverse complement strand
AACCTCTGCCCATTTCTTGATTGGATTATTTGTTCTTTGGGTGTTGAGTTTGCTAAGTTCTTTATAGATTTTGGACACTAGCCCTTTATCTGATATAATCACAAGTAGGCAGAGAGGCAGGCAGAGAGAGAGAGGAGGAAGCAAACGCCCTGCCATGCAGAGAGCCCAATGTGGGGCTTGATCCCAGGACCCTGGGATCATGACCTGAGCTAAAGGCAGAGGTTAACCCACTGAGCCACCCAGGTGCCCCAAGTTTACTTTATTATTAAAATTTTATAAAAAGTATGGAGGATTTATCAAATAACTGAATCCCAAATCAGTAAATTTTTATTTAAAATTTATTTTTTATTTTTTCCTTTTCTTTTTCTTTTATTTTTACATTTTCCACTAAAGTCCTTTTACTATTCCAAGATTCCAACCATGATGTTAGATGCACTTCATTTATACTTAGTCCAAACTGGAAGCAATAAAAATATCCTTCATACACTGAATGGATAAATAAACTGTGGTACATGCATACATAGATAATGAGTTATGAAGCCATGAAAAGACATGAGTGAATCTCAAATGCATATTGCTAAGTCAAAGAAGACAATCTGAAAAGGCTAAACACTCTGTGATTCCAATCATAGGACATTCTGGAAAAGGCAACACTATAGAAACAGTAAAAAGATCACTGGTAGCCAAGAGTTTGGAGAAAGAAGGGAAAGGAAGGATAGGTAAGTCACAGGGGATTTTTTTGGATGGTGTAACTATTCCTTATAATACTATAATTGTGGAAATATGAAATAATACATTTTAAAATTCATAAACCTTTACAACACAAAGAATAAACTTAAACGTACAGGGGCTCCTGGCCAGCTCAGTCGGTAGAGCATGCGATTATTAATCTCAGTGTCATGAGTTCAAGTCCCATGTTGACTGTGGAGCTTACAAGAAAAACCAGAAGAAAACCTAAAGATAAGAAATTAAAAACAAACAAACAAACAAAAAAATAAGTCAAGAGATTCCCAAAGTGAAGTAGAGAATGGGCAAATAATTATATCACAATATATGAAAACCAAAATAACCCCAAAAAACAAAAAACAAAAAACCGAAAAAAACCAAGTTCATTGACTTTTGGTAAACTAGAAGATTAAAAGTGAAAGAATCTATATACAAGTACTATATTCTGTTTGATAAAGGGGTTTTTCATAAACATACTGGTTAACAACTTGAATACAAATTACTATGTTCTGAAATTTTTTGCCTCCTCAAAATTCATGTGGAAAATTTCACTCCCTTAGATGATCGTACTTGGAGTTAGGGCCTTTAGAAATTGATTAGATTATTAGGGTAGATCCCTCATGAATGATATTAATGCCCTAAAGAGAGACTCCAGAGAGGTCCCCAATACTTTCCATGCTGGAACCTTAACCTTGGTCTTTCCAGCTTCTAGAACTGAGAGAAATAAGTTTCTGTTATTTATAAGCTACCCAGTGTATGGTATTTTGTTATAGCAGTCTGAATGGGTTGAGACTTACTATATATTTGCAGAATAATTCAACAGTTAGTTAAATTCATGATAGATGACAGGAGCAATGTTTCTCATAGTTGGGTGGGAGGTGACAGATAAGCAAGGGGACAAGGCTAGGAAAACTTGTAGCAATGAATCAGAATTGGATATATTAGTATTAATTCACGCTTACATTAATATAGATGCAGATAGTCACATATAGACACAGTTACAGTTTCAGCTGTATATATGGGCCAGTACACACATAAATATTTATTGATGCCAAATGACATGGTCTAGAAGCAATGTCACCCCAGCAGCAATAAATAACCTAGCTTAGCACACTAAATGTTGACCTCTAATAACATTCTCTAATCTCAGCAACAGCAACAAAAGAAACAGGGTTCCATGGAGAGATGGTTGACTCTAAGACTGGGGAAGGATATATACAAAGCAGCCTGAAGCATCTTGTAGAAACCAAAAGTAAGGAAGTGTTTAAATACTCATGTCAACTAACCCTTTCTTTAGGTGGTGTATGTGATAAGATCTGAACCACAATATCTACTCTGAGAGTAACATAAAAAGAACTGATATGGAAACATTAAAGAAATAGACTTTTGACTTTTGACTGATTTAAATGTGAAGAGTAAGAGGTTGTGAAGTGCTCTAACTGCTCTGCTCCATCTCAAATTTCCACAGTATTCTTCTATTAATCTTTCTAAACACAGACCTTCCTTTCTTTAAGGAGTACTTCCAACTTCTCTCTGTCATTGACATCTTCTACTTTCTGTTTATTAAATCCCTTTCAATTCTGGTGCTGCTGTAGTACACGTCATAGTAAATGAAATCCTTCCCTGGGAGGTAGCAGCATGAGAATAAGAAGTGGGGTCAAGGGGAGTAGGTTACAAGACTAGAAAAAGTTTAGTGTGGCCAGAGTTTAGAAAGTGAAAGAAAGATTGACTTTGGAAGCAGCAGGAAACTTAGACAAGAAATTTAGCACTTGGTTGGATGTTAATACTATTTACAGTGATAAGGAAAACCAGAAGAGTCACAAGTTGTAATTGGGAGGAAACATATTTTCAGTTATAGATCTGTTTATTTAAGATGCTTATGAAATGTCCAAAAGAACAAATATAGTAAGAAGTTGAATATTTAGGTCTATAGTTCAGGGGGGAAAAATATAGGCTTAAATTGTATGTTTGAGAGTCATCATCTCTTAGCTTTAATATTGAAGTCAAGATTTAGGTACTCTTACATTCCTTCAGATCCCATCCCCCCATGATCTTCTCCATTGTTCTGCTAAAACATGTTAAATTATCCATTTGTTTTTTTGTTTTTGTTTCTGTTTTTTTGTTTTTTGTTTGACCCCATTAAAACAATGGTACACTACCAGAACCTTTGGGGGACTTTGAAAGGAAGATTTGTGTTTTATTAATTAAGGGGAATGTTAAGTGGTCTTTTAAAGGGAGGATTTGGGTTTTATTAATTTTCATTCCTCCAGCATGTTGTATAATATTTATATTATAAATATATAAATATTATTAAATATAAATATATTAATAATTATATATTTATGAATTTATAAATAAATTCATCCTTCCCCATAATTTGCCCAAGTAGAAATTCTGTGTATCAGGTACAGTAAGCTGTGAATTAAGATATATAGATATTATAATCCATAGATCATAAGATATAAACTAAATTTCTGAATAATTGTATCATTTACTCACAGTAATATTGTAGGATGTTGCAAAGTTAAGGGTAGAAATTATCTCTTGGCTTTCATTTTTTCCCCTTAATTTGTGCTAGTATCCCTCAATTATACTTCTGAGAGTACAACCAATCTTCAATACTTTCCCAAGGTACCCATGGCTCCAAGTAGAATACCACTTCTTTTACTTCAACAGGCCATTTGGTTTAATTTTAACATTGATTGAAGCAAAATGCATGTAAAGTTTGAATGAATTTTCCCTTCTAAGTGCCTGGAGTCAGCAAACACTAAAAATACATATTTTTCAAAATCCTTTTACAGCATGGAAGATACTAAAGTCCATTTGGGGATTAAAATTCATATTTCTAATACACAAAAATTACAAATTCTTAGGCCAAATACCAAATTGCAGCTACTGAACAATTTTATCTGAAGAAAAAATAAGGTAGAAAAATAAATCAACTTTCAGGGAACTGGAGTTTTAACGTGCTTTTACTAATGTCTTATGTATTTCATATAACCAGTCAATTTCATATTATTGTGAACAAGATGAATCTGGCCAGAAAAGTGGAAAGAAGATGAATAAGAGTCCTTGGGTATATGACTTGCATGCCACCTTTTCCGTTCTAATGCTTTTAAAAACTTGTTAGTGACAAACAGTAAAAAACACTTGAAAATTACTAGACAACTTCCAATTTAGAAAATATTTCCAATTTGCTGATGATAATTTACTCCCTGAGAAGTTTTTAAGTGCTTTTAAGAAAAACTAACTTTTATAAAAGTGGAGGTAATCATTGCTTAATAAATGAATGTTGATTTGAAATTAATCACCAGTCCTTTTTTTTACAAGTAGAATTTTGAACATTGTCCAGTTTTATTTTTATAATTATTCTTATTGCTTTTCTAATTTAATAGACATTACCAGAACATTTCATAACATGACAAATATTTTTTCTAAAATATATGATAGTTGGTATCTGAATTTTTCAATTATTTAAAAAACATTTTCATAATGATTTCTTTACTCTGATTTCATGACCTTCATATTTATTTATTATTATAACATATTATATTATAATAATATAACATATATTATATATGTTATATATAATATATATAATATATATTATATATATAATAACATATTATATTATATATGTAATAACATATAATAACATATATTATAACATATTTATTGTTATTTCCTTTTTAGTAAGCATGGAATAATAATAAAGTAACCCTAAAAATTTCTATGTAAATTTCAGGAACTGGGTCTCTACTTCCTGCCAACTGAAAACTCAAATAAAAAGTTGATTTTATTATATTATCTACTTGCAGGTCAATAAAACTTTCATAGTTTTGCAATTTGTTCATCATATAAAATATGACAGAATGGCAAGTTAGTTCATTGTGTGATGTTTATGAATTTATATATATTGAATTTGAAACCTATTTGCTTCTTCCCACTTTACCAACACTTTAGCATCTTTACTCAGTGTCCCTGCTTGCTTGCTCTTCACTTTCTCCATTTTTTCCCATCTTCATTTCTGATCTTCAATACCTAGGTTGCCTTGCTTTACTCGAATGTTTACTTATATAACAACCTCCCAATTATATTAATAACAGATTAAGCATCTCTATTGTGGGCTCCCATTTTGTATTATTGCATTTGGAGGGCCAGAAGTTAATATATTTTAAGGATTAAGAGCCATATAAAGTATCAACTAACAAGCATGGTAATAAAGGAAACATGAATTTATATCCCAGGTATTTCACGATTTATTTCCTACAAGATCCTCAACAATGTTTTTTACTATAACTGATTGTCCTTTCTAAATCTGTAATATGATGATCAGATAGCATATCAGCTATTTGCTTAATAAGATAATATATATAGCATGGTGCCCATAAAATTTTAGTAGTAAAAAATGGTTTCTATAATTCTGACTTTGTCATTATTGTTTTAATTCTTTTGTTTTTTTAATTTTTTAAAAAGATTTTATTTATTTATTTGACAGACAGAGATCACAAGTAAGCAGAGAAGCAGGCAGAGAGAGAGAGGGGGAAGCAGGCTCCTTGCGAGCAGAGAGCCCGATGCAGGACTCGATCCCAGGACCCTAAGATCATGACCTGAGCCGAAGGCAGTGGCTTAACCCACTGAGCCACCCAGGCGCCCCACACTTATTTTAGTCTTAAAGACAATTCACCTCTTAATTTCATCTGCTTAAAATATGAATACCTCAGAAAAGTTATTGATAAAAGTCTTTTTCTTCAGCTTTGGTGACTGGGCACAAACTCCCTGAACTTAAGAAAAAGAAGTACAATTTAAGAAAAGCATAATTTATAATCCCCTTTTAATTTGTGTTGTGAGGTCCACAACGTGTTTTTTCATCATCACACCATGGAATCAATGAGACAGTGTATAATACTATTTATTTCTATCTATAATTTTACCTCAAACATGAGTATTTGAGCTTAAATAGAATGGATTATTTTTGTGATTTATAAACATAATTTAAGTAAAAAGTTCAAGTCAGTTAAGTGAACTATATCATTGATAAATACATATTTAATGTTTTTGCAAAAGGAGAGAAATCATTGTATCTCTTATGAAAATATTCCCACCAGATGATTATTTGGGGGAGGGGGAGTGGTAAATGATACATGTAACTGACCTCAGACATGTGGTTACTTAACACTTCTAATTAATCAAACTATATTGTTGGCTAGAAATTTTAAAAAGATGTCTAGTAATTCATTTAATACACAAGCTATAATAGTTAACATGTGTTGAGATTTTGAAAGATAAGCCCACACCACACATTTAATTTGTGTTGAAATTGGGTTTTAAACACCAGTTTGTTTACTTCATAGTTCATGTAAACCATAATGCCTCTAACAAAACTACCCTATCTCTCATAAACTTATTTCTGCTTATTGCCCAGTCTTTAATCAGAATTTTATTCTTAGAGGCATGGAGGAAAAAGAATTAGGAAGAATAAGTAGCCATCAATAAAGGACAAGAAAGAGGGAAGTTAATATTGGACAGCAAAATAAGCAAAAGGAGAGATTGAAAAAAAATTCTAAAACTGATCTGTGTACTATAGAGCTGCACAAACATATATGGGGTGTGTGTATGTGTGTGTGTGCACAGATATTTTTGAAACACACTGCTGTGGAGCTTTAAAATATATGATTATTCTTGCAACTTTCATGAATGTAACTGAACCAAAGGTTGGACATTGACATTCCATTTGGATCACAAGGGGAAGGGCATCTCAAAGACAAAAGCCCATCAGAGAATACAAATTGCTTCTAAATCTTAAAAGTTCAAGTGTAATAACCGTTTGCAAGAGTAGTTTAGGGGATATCAACCGCCATTGAGATTGCATTCACTTAAGGAGGACATCAAAGGAAACCAGAGTTCTCACCACATCATGATTTATGGATTTGGCTTAGACACTTGTAATTACTTCCCTAACACAGGAGAATAAGTACAGATGCATGAACTCCACCAAGCTCGAATTCCTGGGAATAAGAGTGCTTGATGCTCTTTTGCTGACAGATTCTCTAAGGCATTATAACAGCAAATAGGTCAAAATGTTATTTCATGCCTCAGACTGGAGTGGACAAAACTGTATCAAGAAGGCTACTGCTTTTTCAACAAATTATTTCTGGTAAAATTTTTGAAAAAAGCATATTAATGATGTTCATGGTTTTACTGAGAATTTTTACCCCAAGTAGCTAATTATATCTAAGTAAAGTTAATTAACATAACAATCACATAAGTTTATAAAATATTCCTAAGTAAGACTATGGAATATTTCTCCTTTAAGTAAAAATAGTAATCATTATTTTTTCTTCCCATGATGTCTACAAATGCAAAATTAAGAAACATTACCTTGGGGCGCCTGGGTGGATCAGTGGATTAAGCCTCTGCCTTCGGCCCAGGTCAAGATCTCAAGGTCCTGGGACCGAGCCCCACATCAGGCTTTCTGCTCAGCAGGGAGCCTGCTTCTCCCTCTCTTTCTCTGCCTGCCTCTCTGCCTACTTGTGATCTCTCTCTCTCTCTGTCAAATAAAAAAAGAAAAAAAAAGAAATACCACTTCATTTATTTTCAAATGATATATGATTTTTTTTAATAATGGTGTTTCTTTTTTTTTTTAAGATTTTATTTATTTATTTGACAGACAGATATCACAAATAGGCAGAGAGGCAGGCAGAGAGAGAGGAGGAAGCAGGCTCCCCACTGAGCAGAGAGCCCAATGCAGGGTTTGATCCCAGGACCCTAGGATCATGACCTGAGCCGAAGGTAGAGGCTTAACCCACTGAGCCACCCAGGCACCCCTCAAATGATATATGATTTTACTTTGATTCTCTGTCTAGCTAAAATAGGTAGTTAAATAGAGGAGTTCCTGGGTCGCTCAGTTGGTGAAGCATCTCCCTACAACTCAGGGCATAATCCTGGAGTGACAGTATCCAGCCCCACATCTAGCTCCCCGCTCAGCAGGGAATTTGCTTCTGCCTTTGCCTTTCACCCCACTCCTGCTCTCTCTTCCCTCTTGCTTATCTCTCAAATAAGTAAATAAAAATCTAAAATAAATAGTTAAATCTAAAGAGGGTAAGGGTCAATTTAATATACAAGATACCATGAAGTTATAATCTACTTATCTTTTACTTCAAGGATCATGAACTAATTTATTTAGGGTTAACCTCTGCATTAAAACAATAAAACATGATGGAAAACCACATAAATCTACATAGTGAGTTTGCTTTATGCCAAGGAGTAATCAAGATATTTGGAATCCAAATATTACTTCGTTTATTCACATTATTGTACAAGAGAAATAAAAATAAACATAAATAAGGCAAAATCTTATGAAGGCAAAACTGATTTGATATGTGAATGCCAGTTACATAAAAATAGCCATTCTTTTCTTTTGAAGGGTTAAGTGAAACTAAGACTATTTTACCATCTGTGATAACACTGTCATTATGACTTTGTCTTGTCTTCTTGCTGCATAAATCCTTGCTTCTGTGTTCAGTTCAGCAGAAAGTTAATTGTTCAACAGAATTCATATCCACCCTCAATTTCTCAGCTCCTGTCCTATATATACACACACAATTTACATATTGATACAGGAAATTTTATGATATTTATACCTACACAATTAATTATAAAATATAGAATTTGTTGTATCTAAAATTGGAATGAGATACATGTCCCAAGATACGAATATTCATTCTAGTTATTTAAAATAATTAAGAATTTATCTCATATCAGAAATACATAGTAAATAATTCAAACAGCATTTAATTAACTGCCTATTAGAAAGGAGACAAGATGTTTTACAAAGTTTGTCACAAATAATAATTACTAAATCCTTATTGGGTAAGGATTTTTTTTTTATACTCTAATGAAGATACTATAAATAGCCCAAATACTATAGTCTAATTGTATCTCATAGATAATTATGACAGAATATATTTGTGTGATTAGAAAGTCTGTTTTTAGCAGGGTACCTGGATGACTCAGTCAGTTAAGCATCTGACTTCAACGCAGGTCATGATCTCAGAGTCCTGGATTGAGTATCACGTGGGGTGTGTGTTGGACCTCTTCACTCAGTGGGGAGTCTGCTTCTTCTCTCTTTGCCCCTTCCTCTGCTTGTGCATTCTCTCTCAAATAAATAATACCTTTTTAAAAAATCCATTTTTTCCTATCACATACTGCCTTTCATATAAATATTTATCTGAAAACAGATATACTGAGCTTAGAAAAGGAATTTTGTTTTGCTGTGTACAGGAATGAACTCGAAAGTAAGAAAAAATTCCATTCAAAATATCTTACAGATGAAATCACCTAGATATATATTTATCAAAAAGTACATATCTCTATACTGAAAATTATAAAATATTGCTAAGAAATACTAAAGAGAGTCTGAATAAATGGAGAGATATATCATGCATAGGTATGGAAGATTCAGAACTGTTGTCAGTTTTCCTCAAATTGATCTAAATATTCAATGTAATCTTTATTACATTTCCAGTATAAGACTTTGTAGTAATTAATAATCTTATCCTAAAATTTATATGTAAATGCAGAAGAGCCAATATATACAACAGTATTTTGAAAAAGAAAATAAAATAGAATTTATACTTCTCAATTTCAAAATTCACTATGAATCTATTGTCATATTAAGACCATATGTTATTGGTGTAAGGGTATAACTATAGATCATTACAACAGAATTGATAGTTCAGGAACAAATCTTTGTGTTTATGATCAATTGATTTTTTAATTTAAATTCAGTTAATTAATAAATAGTGTATTATTTCTTTCAGAAGTAGAGTTCAGTATCAGTCTTATATAATACCCAGTGCTCTTTATACCATATGCCCTCCTTAATATCCATCACCCAGTTACCCCATTGCGCCCACAGCAACCCTCAGTTCTTTTCCTATGATTAAGGATCTTATGGTTTGTCTCCTTCTCTGATTTTGTCTTGTTTTATTTCCCCCCCTTCCCCTATGATCCTCTGTTTGTTTCTAAATACCACATATGAGTGAAATCATATGATAATTGTCTATCTCTGATCAATTAATTTTGCTTAGCATAATTCCCTCTAGTTCCATCCATGTCATTGCAAATGGCAAAATTTCATTTCTTTTGATGGCTGAGTAGTGTTTATATGTGTATATACATATATATATATATATATAGAGAGAGAGAGAGAGAGAGAGAGAGAAAATATTCATATATATGTATAGTATGTGTGTGTATACACACACACACATACACACACATGCCACATCTTCTTTATCCATTCATCTGTCGATGGACATCTGGGCCCTTTCCATAGTTTGGCTGTTGTGAGCATTGCTGCTATAAACATTAGGATACAGGTTCCTCCTCAGATCACTACATTTGTATGTTTGGAGTAAGTATTTACCCCAAAGACCAACTGATTTTTGACACAGATGTCAAGACAAACCAATGGAGAAAGGACAGTTGTTTATCAAGTAGTGCTTGGACAACTGAATCATCCACATGAAGAACTCATTTATACCTTCACCGCATATTATACTCTTAAAGTATATTCAAAATGGGTAGTAGAGCTAAATGTAGGAGTTCAAACTAAAAAACTTCTACAAGAAAACACAAAAAGAAACTATTTAAGACATTGTGTTAGGCAAAGAGTTCTCAGATATGGTATCAACACAAGATCTATAAAGTAACCACAACAATTGGATAAATTGGATGTCGTCAATATTAAAACCTTTGTGTTTCAAAAGACATAAATAATAAAATTAAGAGATAAGTCAGAGTAAGAGAAAATATATAACTAAGAATGGATTAAAAGTCAGAATATAAACAATAAACTCTTATAATTCAATAATAAAACATATCCCATTAAAAATGGGTGAAATATTTGAATAGACATTTATCTAAATAATATATAAGAATAGCTAATAAGCATATGGGAAATTTGTATGAAACCACAAAAGACCCCACATAGCCAAAGCAATCCTGAAAAAGCAAAATGGAGTGCAAAACTCCAGTGCAAAACTGGAGACATCACAATTTCAGATTTCGACTACATTAAAAAGCTACGGTCATAAAGACAGTATCATACTAGCACAAAAACAGATACATAGATCAATGGAACAAAATAAAAAACCCAAAAATGGATCCACAACTCTATGGACCACTAATCTTCAACAGAGCAGGAAAGAATATCAAGTGGAAAAAAGACAGTCTCTTCAACAAATGGTGTTGGAAAAACTGGACAGCAACATGCAGAAGAATGAAACTGGTCCACGTTCTTATGTCATACACAAAAGTAGCTTCAAAATGGATGAAAGACCTACATGTGAGGCAGGAATCCATCAAAATCCTAGAAAAGAACACAGGCAGCAGCCTCTTTGACCTTAGCTATAGCAACTTCTTACCAGACATGTCTCTGTAGGCAAGGGAAACAAAAGCAACAATGAATTTTTGGGACTTCATCAAAATAAAAATGCTCTGCACAGTAAAGGAAACAATCAACAAAACTAAAAGTCAGTCTGTGGAATGGGACAAGATATATGCCAATCACATATCTGGTAAAGGGTTAGTATCCAAAAATCTATAAAGAACTTACCAACTCAACACCCTAAAAACAAATAACCCAGTTAAAAATGGGCAGAAGACACGAATAGACATTTTTCCAAAGAAAGTATCCAGATGACCAACAGACATATGAAAAGATGCTCAGGATCACTCATTATCAAGGAAATGCAAATCAAAACCATGATGAGATACCACCTCACATCAGTAAGAATGGCTAAAATTAACAACACATGTTGATGAGGATATATAGACAGGGGAAATCTTTTGCAATGCTGGGGGAAATGCAGACTGGTGCAGCCACTCTGGAGAACAGTATGGAGTTTCTTCAAAAAGATAAAAATACAACTATTTTATGATCCAGCAATTGCACTAGTAGGTATTACCCAAAAGATACAAAAATACAGATTTGAAGGGGTACATGCACACTGACGTTTATAGCAGCATTATAACAATAGCCAAACTATGGAAAGAGCCCAAATGTCCATTGACTGATGAATGAATGAAGAAGTGGTGTATACACATGCAATGGAATATTGCTCAGCCATCAAAAAGAATGAAATCTTGCCATTTACAATTATGTGAATATAGCTAGAGTGTATTATGTTAAGCAAACTAAGGCAGTCAGAGGAAGACAAACACCATATAATTTCACTCATGTATGGAATTTAAGAAACAAAGCAGATGAACATATGGAAAAAAAGGAAAAAGAAAGAAAGAGAGGTAAAAAAAAACATAAAAACTTAATGATGGTGAACAAACTGAGAGTTGATGGGGGGAGGTAGGTGAGGGACGGGCTAGATGGGGGATGGACACTAAGGAAGGCATTTGCTGTGGTGAGTACTGGGTGTTATATGTAAGTAATGAATTACTGACTTCTACTCCAGAAGTTAATATTCACTATATGTTAATAAACTAGAATTGAAATAAGATTTTATAAATAAAATATTTTTTTTCCATACCTAAAAAAAGAAAAGAAAGTCAAAGTCATCAATCATTTGGGAAATGCAATATAAAACCACAGTGAGATGTTACCTTAAACCTACTAGAATGGCTTTAATCAAAAAGAAGGAAAATAACAGGTATAGGCAAGGAAGTGGAGAAATGGGAATGCTCATACTATGAGAGTTGACATGGAAAGTGATACAGACTCTCGGAAAAAAGTTGGTAATTTCTGAAGTAGTTAAACATAAACTTACCATGTGGCCTAATAATTCTTTTTGGTATTAACCCAATAAAAAATAGTTTGTGCTACTTTGTAAACTTAGGGTCACTCATTATCAAGGAAATACATGGGTCATGGAAAAGTGAATGAGTTAACATTACCTATTTATTTGTATGGGACCTGAAAGAATGAAAAGAAGAAAGGATAAACCCTATATTTTCAGTTTGAACACTTTAATATATTATGGTGCTGTTTACTGCAATTGAGATAAGAGATTTGTGGAGGAAGATAAATAATTTTGCTTTTGTTATATACTGCAATGTCCATGGGTAATACAAATGGGCTTGTCCCTTCTGTGTTATGCTATTTCCTCCTTAAATTTGCCATACTAGGGTCTTCTCTAAGTCTAGAAATCTCATTTCCCATTTTCCCAAGTCCGTGTCCTCTGGTCATAAAATTTCCAGTTTCTTGGAAGGGATGGTCTTTCTTTCTACAAAATCTCATCTACACTGAAGTTCAAATATCCCTTTCTTTGATATCATTGTTCTATTGGGTTATTTTATAGATGTCCTTAGTTCTATATCACCAATATTCAGATATTTACTGGACCCCACACCACGTCTATGCAAAGGTTCAGTGACTCCAGAACTTCAAAATCTAGCAAGTAGAACAAGTCAGATATATAAAGACAAGGATTAAAATATTACTATTGATGCAAGAGATGTGTGGCAATCAATGCAGGAACACACACACACACACACACACATACACATACAACCAAACAACAAACAATAAAACAAATTTTCAATTTAATAAAAAAAATTCCCGCATAAAAATGAGAGTATTATTAGCCTTTTAAAATTTTCATTTACCATAGTGATCTTTTAAAAAAAAATTCATTCGTGACTCTCCATTGCCTAAAACCCCTTCAGATTTCTGATTTTATTTATTTTTTTTTCAAAGATTTTATTTATTTATTTGACAGACAGAGATCACAGAGAAGCAGGCAGAGAGAGAGGAGGAAGCAGGCTCCCTGCTGAACAGAGGGCCCGTTGTGGGGCTTGATCCCAGGACCCTGGGACCATGACCTGAGCCAAAGGTAGAGGCTTTAACCCACTGAGCCACCCAGGTGCCCCCAGATTTCTGATGTACATAGACTAAAGCAAATTCCCAACATTAAATACAAAGTCCTGTAAGATTTGGACCTGCCAACCCTTTCAAATTCATTTCTTAACACTATTTCTCTAAAGTTTTACATTAAGGATATTTGTTAATCTATTTTTCTTTGTCTTGAAAATTTTACATAGAGAACTATCTCACAGAAATAAAAATTAGTAATAAGGATATAGGATTGTTTACTATTGAAGTATTTGCCATGTTGAAGTGAAGGGAACAACCTTACTATCCACCCATAGTAGATTGGATAATTAATTATGATATGTTTATATTATATTATAATGAATTATATCTATATGCAGTGAAAAATGAAAATTGCAGTTCAATTATATAAGATAAACTGGTTTGAAAATAAACATCAACAACACAACAAAAATCACTAAAGAAAACCATATGTTTATAAGTTTCTGTAACCATAAAAATGATTGATAAGTTACACACTGAGTTCCTATCATAAATTATATAACCCAGAGTGGAATTATATAGTAAGCTATTCACTTTTTATCTTTCTATATTTTGGCTGATTACCATATGCAAGATTTGCTTTTTGTTTTGATTTGGAGAATAATCTAGTAAAATAGAAAAAAAATTACCTATTTCTCTAGTTCCTTTCTCTGCCTTTGAGTTTAACACTATTAGAAAGAAAAAAAAAATGCTAGGAACTTTAAAAAATAAAAGTCACATACATTTGAAGATTTGTTTCTTAGTGAAGCACATTTTATACGTTCCCACATAGAGATACTGAACACATTGTGATTGTATTCAATCATTATATCTAGTCCTTGTTTTTTATTTAGTTTTTATTAATGTAAAAAAGCATTTTCTCTTTGCTTTGAACTGTGAAGAAGCTTTGAGTAGGAGAAAATATATAGGCAAATCTACTCACATTTATCAATGTGATTGAAAGCCTTCTTAAAGGTTGTAGAAATACAGTCATTAAAGGCATAGATAAAAAACATTGATTCTTCTCATTCACTGTTGTTTCTGGAGAGATCAATCAAATCGTAACAGGTTACTTAGAGGGTCTGAAAAAAGAAAACTGTTAACATTCTGATGTATAGTATTATTAACCAATTCTGAATCTATAGATTTAGAAATACATGAAAATATATATGTACAGTTTACATATGCATGTAGATATGTAAAGAGGCAATTTGTAATAATCTTCAATATGCATACACCAAAATAATATTGATTTGTTAATGTTTATATAAAAAAATCTACTTTAGATCTCTAACATCTTTTTAATAAGTAAATACCAAAATTTTTACATTTGGTTATTTCTGATTTACTTTACTTTGATTATTTTTGAGGTTATTTTATTATGTAATTTACTATTGGTGCTAAGTGTTGTTTTGTATTTGTGTGATAGTATGTGTGTATGAATTTTTGAGTAGTACTTGAAGAGAAAATGTTTCATGTTTAAAATATATACATTTTTTCTGCATGTATAGTCATCTTAATTATATTATTATCATATTATTTACTTTTGCTGTGTCTGGTATATCTTTAATGGACAGAGAAAAATGAGTTCTTGTCAGTCTTTGTAAATTTTTAAATTTTATTTCTTCATAAATATAGTAACATAGGAATTTAAAAAAACACTCCCTGTGTGATCTCACATTTTTATACTATAACAAGGTGGCTTTGTTGGTAGACTAATGTGTGTATCACAATATACTTCTTTTTTTTTTCTTCCCATTTTAAATTATTTTATTTATTTATCTGACAGAAAGACATTACAAGTAGGCAGAGAGGGAGGCAGAGAGAGAGGGGGAAGCAGGATCCCCACCCAGCAAAGAGCCCAGTGTGGGGCTTGATCCCAGGACCCTGGGATCATGACCTGAGCCAAAGGCAGAGGCTTTAACCCACTGAGCCACCAAGGCATCCCTGTAATTCTTGCCCAACTGTGAGGTCGGTTTATATGAAATAAATGCCTTTTAATGTTACATGCTAAACAAGAAGTCAAAAGAATGAAGTTCAGTAATTAAGCTGAGGGAAGGTGGGAAATAATAAATGTATTGTGTGTACTTGCTTTCATCTTGTTCTATCTCTCATCCCAAGTTAGAAGAATCTCATGATGTTGCTATCTTTCTCAAAATGGATGTGGCTTGCAAGGATATGGCTGTTACGCTGTTCTCAAGCAAGACATGCTGGTCAAAACCCACCATGATTGTTGGGGGGAGGGGGGATTGGGTGAGCCTGGAGTTGGGATTAAGGAGGGCACATATTGCATGGAGCACTGGGTGTGGTGCATAAACAATGAGTTCTTGAACACTGAAAAGAAATAAAGTAAAATAAAATAAAATAAAAAAGGGGAAAAAAATCATACTTTGTGTTCTTTTTTCCATTTTTTAGCAGAAGCTGCTCAGTTTTACTTGTTCCATTTCCTGGGACTATTACCATAGACCTGGGCAACTGGACTTTGGGATTAGGTAAATTATGTATACTCTAATTCAATATTTATTTAGGGTGGGATTTTTTTAATATTGGAAAAATATATTGGTAAATAATTCTGAACAGACGTCACCCTAGATTTTGTGTCTATTTTAAGAAAAATTGCTCTGATTCTTTGAATATTTATGAAAACTGTGCTTATCTCTCCTTTGCCCCATCTCTCTCTTTCTGTAAATTTTTGCATAAGGGAGAGGGAAGATGGGGAAAGATCTAACTCCAGGGCTGCTTTTACTCCTACTTATGCCAAAATGCTGAGACTGTCACAACAGCCTGAGCAAATACTCTGACACACATGTATATACATACACACATATACACACACACATTATATACATGTTACTGTAATATAAATATATTTTAATAAATTAATTATATGATATGAGTATATATACCACACATACATAATAATACTTATAGCTGTATAATTGATTTATTGGATTATTAAACTTATATATTTTCATTTTCTTTGTTCCCATGCTTCCATTATATTTTATTTATTAAATTCTCATTAATTTATTTTCCTTGTCAATTTTATTAATTTAAATTATCTGCCAGTTATATTAACGTTCACAAAGACATACTGCATAAACAAACGATATTTTGGCTTCTTGTTTAGTAGAAAATAGTGTTCTTATTTTTTTCTCTGCCTCTGATCTTATATTTTTCTACATATTGTAATTAAATCTTGGTTATAGATCTATGCAATCATAACAATTGTTTTACCCCAAATAAACATCTTCAACAATATTTTGGTTTGAGTCAGTATTAAATTTTGCAACTTCTTTCACAAATCATTCCATCATTATTCCATCTAGTTAATGGATGGCAGAGGTCACAAACAATTTAATCTTTGAATTGCTGGTTTTAAATCACCTCTCTCTCATTTATTTAAATCTTTAAGTAGATTTTCATGAAGGGAATGTGGGACATTACATATTTAAGCATATTTTTAAAATATTTTATTTATTTATATGACAGAGAGAGTACAAGCAGGGGGAGAGGTAGGCAGAGGGAGAGGCAGAAGCAGACTCCCAGCTGAGCAGGGAGCTGGATGTGGGACTTGAGACCCTGAGATTATGACCTGTGCCAAAGTCAGATTCTTAGTGGATCAACTGAGCCACCCAGGCACCCCTAAGCTTTCTGTTGCTTTTTCTTTCACTTGAGAAACAGTCTGTCTACAGAGCTTTATGCTATAGTTCTGTATAAAATATTTTAGTCAATGATTTTTTCTCATCTCCATATAACTTAAGATAAGCTTATTTTATATGGACCTCTCTTCATTTTCTTCAATGTTTGTTGATGTGTTAGTCTTTTAAGATTATTTTTTGTTTCCCACAATATTCTCTTATTAATCTTATTTATTGGTGTTCATTGCTTTTACAGTTACATAGTGAAAAAAAGAAGGCCTTTGAAAATAAATAGCCAAAGAATAGAAATGTAAAAAATCAGGAAACTGTATGCTGTCTAATGATATCCAGAAGACATGCCTTCAGTAATAATAAGAAAGTTGGGAAGTAAAGATCATGGAGAGACAAAAAGGCATCAGGATGATTTGGGAAAAAAAAAAAAAAAAAAAAAAAAAAACATCCAGGATAAAGTGCATTATAGTTGAGACAAAGAAAGGTTGAAAGAAAGGCGTATAAGATTTCAGCAAATTTAAAGTTTGTATTTATATTTTAAGAAATAATACTGGTATTAACCATTATTTGAGCATTTTGCCAATCCTTATTAATTCTATACCAGTTGTATTGAATATACTATCTAGTGTAATCCCCCAGTACATGGTATCTGTACAGCATACCCTATTGTCTATTACCCAAGTACCCATTGTTGAGATTATGGAAAGCAAGGAAAGACTGAGGAACTGTAACATATTAGAGGAAACTAAGATGCATGGATGATTAAATACTAAGTGGGATCCTGAATTGGATCTTGGAACAGTAAAAGAATTTTAATGGAAAAAAGTAGGGAACACAGATGCAGTCTGTAGTCTGTTTAATACATTGTAACAGTACTAATTCCTCAGTTGGAACAATTGGTTACTTAAGATTTGAACATTAAGGTAACCTGGGTATTGAGTCTCCAGAATTCTCAGCATGAATTTTACAATATTTATAAAAGTAAAATAAAATAAAACAAAACTATAATACACACACACATATATAATGTGTGTGTATATATAGATTTTTAGATATATATAGATTATATATAAAATATATAAATATATAACAATAAATAAAACAAAATTAAATAAAATATAATAAAATATATACATATATAGATTTTAAGGTGTATATATATAGATTATATATAATGTGTGTATATATATTTCATGTATGAAATACATATATATATGAAATATATATATATATATATATATATATGAGAAAAAATAGTGGGGATTTTATTATCCTCTTGGTCAGTAATTTCCAACCTCTATTTCTCTAATCCCTTGTGTTTTGTAAAGGAATTTGGAGAGGATCAGCCTTTTCTGTCCCCTGTTCTCTACTTTCTAGGTAATGAGATCTTTATTAGAACTACAATCCTGGGGCGGGGGGGTTGGTCCTGGGTGTCTCAGTGGGTTAAAGCCTCTACCTTCAGCTCAGGTCATAATCTCAGGGTCCTGGGATCGAGTCCCGCATCTGGTTCTCTGCTCAGCAGGGAGCCTGCCCCCCCCACCTGCCTCTCTGCCTACTTGTGATCTCTGTCAAATAAATAAATAAAATCTTAAAAACAAACAAACAAAAATAAAACCAAACAAACAAACAAACAAACAAAACCCCACAAAACTACAATCCTGGGGCACCTGAGTAGCTCCGTCATTAAGTGTCTGCCTCCTGCTCAGGTCATAATCCTAGGATCCTAGGATTCTGGTATCAAGCCCCATTCCAGGCTCCGTGCTCAGCAGGAAGCCTTCTTCTCCCTCTTGCACTTCCCTCTGCTTGTGTTCCCTCTCTCACTATGTCTCTGTCAAATGAATAAATAAAATCTTAAAAACAAACAAACAAAAACAAAAAATACCCCACAAAACTGCAATCCTGATATTTCTGTCTCTATTTGACATATTTGAGGCAAAAAGTAAGCATGAATAGCTCAGCCCTTCTCTTCTCTTTTTATGTTTTGTTTCCTAACTGTCCTGAGTAAGAATGCCCCTACGCTGCTTCTCCATGCTGTAAGACTGACAAAGCATTCCCTATGCGGAGAGGCTTGGGATGATCTGGTGCTTCTGGGGTAGAGAAAGTAAATGTGTATATGAGGTTCAAACCAGCATAATATGAGAGCCCATTTTTGCCATGAACTGAAGTCAATTTCTCCACTAATAATGTTTTCAATAATAAACATGATCATTTGATTTCTATTGCTATTCCTTTAACTCTCTCAGCTGATAGCAAATTCATGTTAAGGAAAAATAAAATTATCTTAAGATCCAATATAGCATAATAGTTAAGAGAGTGGACTCTGAAGCTGTATTTCCCAGTATCTTTTTTTTTTTTTTAAGATTTTATTTATTTATTTGTCAGAGAGAGAGAGAGAGAGAACATGAGCACAAGCAGGGGGAGCAGCAGTCAGAAGAAACAGGCTCCCTACTGAGCAGGAAGCCCAATGCAGGACTCAATCCGGGGATCCTGGGATCATGACCTGAGTTGAAGGCAGATGCTTAACCAACTGAGCCATTCAGGCATTCCTATCTCTTAGTTTTTAATGTTAGCTCTACCTCTTACTCAGTACATGACCTAAAGCAAATCACATCACTTTGATTATTTTATTTGTAAATGTGAAAATTGTCCTTTATAGAATTGTGTTAGAAATAAAGCTGTCTGTCTGTCTTTCTGTCTATTTATCTATCTGTCAATCTATCTCCCCATCCATTCAGCACGTAGGACAGAATCTAACACATGGATAACATTATATAAATATTTGGTATCAGTGTTCATTGAGCCCCTTAAGCCCCAGTGAGGGCCAGTGTGCTAAAGAGAAGCCAAATTGGTAAAATGTCATGTCTACTACCAAAAAAAAAAAAACAAAAAGAAAGAAAAAGAAAAAGTATGTATATACACACAACATACATATGCATACACATAATATATATATATTACTATGCACTATATACCATGCCAAAATATGTATCTGTTATATATAATATGTATGTAATTTTATACATAGATAAAACATTTGCATCTGCCTCTTTTCTCTTTTGAGATCCATTTATGTTTCACTTTGAAAGTAAAAGGATGGATTATTTAAATAGGTGAATGTATTTAATTGATTAATAACATTTCTCTTGTATAACTACTGAAATGATTTCTTTGAGATAATTGAGCCAGGAAGGAAATATATGTTGTTTGATGTCACAAAGTTAGCAGAACAGCAAATAGGATTTAGATTTCCTGACTGAAATATGGTATTATATGCTAGGGTAAATAAAACATTAGCATAGTGATGGAGAGCTCAGGATTCAGACATCTTAGATTGAAAATGTGTTCTGATAGTTGTGTGAGATCTTTGTCTTCTTGTGTCTCTGTTTTCTTATTTGTAGAACACGTAATCATACCTAGATTATATCTGCAAAATATGTGTCTGTATGTAAAATAAGTATTTGTGTTTATACATATATTTATGTACATACATATGTTTGTGGGTTTGTGTCTCTGTATATACATATATCATACTTCCAGGGAATAATAACTTTCATTATGCTAAGACAAAAACATTAAGAATATCACCAAATATTTTTTGAAGCAGAAATAATTAAAAAAGACATGTTTATTCTGATTATTTTATAAGTGCAATACTCTTTATGCTTCAAACAATATCACACTATTTACAAAGATTAACCAGAACTGAGTCATTTATATGGTTAATGCGTCCCCTGGTTAATCATTGTAAATACATTCAATTATTGCTATTGGATAGGTTGTAATTGACTTGGACTTAAATATTTGTATTTAACTACTTACACGTGGTCTACTGAGGTATATTATATGTATCGCAATACCTACAATACTCCTTGAAACAGAATTGCCTAATGAAGTTTTTATTAAGTTCACTTAATTATCAGTTGGAAGCACAATATGAATTTTCTAGTGACTTTTCAGTCATAACTTAAAATGATACAAAATATGACACTGAAATGGATGTACTGTCAGGGTATGTTCTCCTGACTCTGTTACTTCCAGAAGATTATGACACTGATGGTTTTTAATCATTTGGATAAAAGGGAGAAAAAAGAAAGCCCTTCTCTTTCACCTTGACAATGAAATCGTGATTAAAAACTGATTATCTAACTATGACCACAGAATCAATCATTTCTTAACACACACTCTCAGGAAAAATTAAATTAACATTGGAAAAGAGAAATATGAAAATAGCCTGATGGTTACGTGGAATAGAAAAGATATAGAGGGCATGCCAGGATTTTTGTAATTTAATCTCAAGAGTGTTAGGACAGATACAATGTAATTGCTGTTGCTGAATAGTGTGGGTGATGTTTGTCTGTTAGGGTAGCCTAACTTGCCTTCTGCTTAAACAAATATAAAAATCTCAGCAGCATAAACAGCTTGCCATGTCCTGCTCAGTAGACAATCAGATCATTTCAGATGTCAGTCTCTGAGAGAGGTCTCTGTCAAGTGATAGCTCAGGGATACCTCCCCCTCCATCTTCTTCTTCTTCTTCTTCTTCTTTTTTTAAGATTTTATTTATTTATTTGACAGAGAGAGAAAGATCACAAGCAGGCAAAGAGAGAGGGGGAAGCAGGCTCCCTGATGAGCAGAGAGCCCAACATGGGGCTCGATCCAAGGACCCTGAGATCATGACCTGAGCCAAAGGCAGAGACTTAACCCACTGAGCCACCCAGGAGCCCCTGGATACCATCTTCTTTAACTGTGTGGCTGTGTCATGCTCTAATCCTTCCTTAAAACTCGTGAAGAGGAAGCAGAAGGAGAGAATCCATGATCTCTAGGGAGATTTTAGGAATCAAGCCCCAATTTAGCTAAATCTAAATGGTTGGAACTAATCAGTCTCCCACTTCACTTCAAGGAAGGCTGGGAACTGTAGTCTTCTACCTTACCTGAGACACCTTCCTGTAACATTAAGTAGAAGAAATGGGATTGGTGGAGTATAGCCTCTCTTGGCCTCATTGTACAGTGAGAATAAGTACTTGAAATATTTTTGTCATTTATCATGCTGACTATTAAGTTATATTTGACGATATAACTATCACTATCCAAGTCTTTTATTCTCATGACAATATATTTTAATTTTCTTTGGATTTAAATACATGAGTGAAAATATTAAGAGTTTTAATCTCAGAAAAACTCAAGTTCCTTGATTCAAGGCTTCACATTTATTTGTGTTGTCAAAGAGAGAGGGAGAGATAGAATCCCAAGCAGTCTCCACACCCAGTGCAGAGTCCAATGTAGGGCTCAATCTCACAACCCTTATATCATGACCTGAGCTGAAATCAAGAGTCAGTCACCTAACTGAGCCATCCAAGTGCCCCACTTTCAACACATTTTTAAAGTAACCAGTACTTCTGGTATCACTTTTTTTGATGGCACCTAGGAAAGGATATTTTGTTTCTTAAAAAAAAAAAAAAATGTGTGTGCTCCTGGCTTTTCGTGCTCCCATTAGAATCTTCTTTAATAATTAGACTTAAAATGGAATTATGTCAAATATGTAAAATAACTCAACTTTTTTTCCCCTTTCCCATAACATATACAGGCTCTTAAAGAAATTTATTCTTAATTACAGAATATTTTATTTTCATCCAGGCAGTAATTTTCTTAAGGTTTAAAAAGTAGACCATAAACAATGCTATATTTTTCATTTCTGTACAAGAAAATTTCAATCTGAGTTTTTGACAGGTGGTTATTAGATAACGACTACTTTTCAAATAACTTCATACTGATTCATTGTACTTCAAATAAAACATCTGCTGAGAACACTGTTCTTGCAAAAGAGGTTTAAAATTATATTACACCATTCATAAAGCAACTTAGTATAAGCACTTGAAAACTATGCATTTGCTCCTTTCTGTCTAATAATGAATCCACAAAGAACTCTTAAAGATTTGTATCCAATTTAATAATAACCAGTAGCCAGGAAGAAAGTTTTATAAGTTCAATAGAAGACATGTTCAGTGATTCTTGATAAACTATTTTTTTCAATGTACACAAAATGGCTTTCCCTATTTCTCTTCTGACAGTAAAGCAAAAGTTTGATTTTTTTTTTAACCAAGGAAGAGAACCTTTTTTTTTCTTTTTTTTTTTTTTTTAAAGATTTTATCTATTTACCCGACAGACAGAGATCACAAGTAGACAGAGAGGCAGGCAGAGAGAGAGAGGGAAGCAGGCTCCCTGCTGAGCAGAGAGCCCGATGCGGGACTCGATCCCAGGACCCTGAGATCACCACCCGAGCCGAAGGCAGCGGCCCAACCCACTGAGCCATCCAGGCGCCCGGAAGAGAACTTTTTATAGACTTTGTGTGCGTGTGTTTGTTGTTGTATTTGTGTTCTTCTTTTATGTACTAATAAAAGAACGTGGACTTTCTGAAAGTTTGAGTTATTCAGTTAAAATTTCCTTCATTTATCATAACTTTCTTTCCTGACTTTATATTTGGTTGTCTCAAACAATATATTAATATAAAGAAGATTGACTCAAAAGGATTCTCATATAAAAATCTAAGTAATGGAAAGATTCTATACAAGGAAATAGAAAAATGGATCTCAGACCCAGAGGTCCCACATATGGTTCTGTTTTCCTTCCGTTTTCAGAACTCCAGAGCAGGTTTCCATTTCATTTGAAATAGAATTGAACACTAGGGAGGAAATCTATAAGGCACGTGCATTTGAACCTCTCATTAGCTCTGCAAAATCTAACCTCTAAGGCAACACAGCACAAAGAAGAGTGCAGTATTCTGGGAGATTTACCCTTGAGAAGCAGACACAAACTCTTATAAATGTCATATCCTTGGATTCTACTCTGGAAGACTATAGTCCTAGACTATAGTCCTAGTTAGAAAACAACAACAACAGAGGACTTCACAAAAATCGAAAATTTAGTGTGAAAGAAAAATAGATGATGTCATCCGAAAATGAGGCATCCTAATAGGAAAGCCTTGAATCAGAAATAAAGAGATTTTCAAATGACATTGCAAAAATATCATCAATCCTGGCTGATGAATTAGTTTTACTGTGTTAGATTATAAAATGCTTTTTTTATTCAGAGGTGGGTGGTCAAAGAGACTATAAAACATTGAAAATTTCAAGGCTACCTAAAACCCATGTTTATCAGATGTGTTATCCTCTGGCATTTTTGATTGGTGACTAGAAGTAAAATAATTAAGTGAACAGTGTTAGAGTTTTACTTTTGGGACCAGACCTCTAAGTAACTGACAACTGGGTTAAAATAAACTTGGATATTATGAAAATTATATATATATATAATATATATATACAATATATATAAATTATATTTGTAATATAAATTATATATATAAAGTATATTATATAAAATATACTTGGACACATACTTGGATAAAATGTGATTTTGTCAAAATATGTCAAAGAGGATTCTAAAGTGTAGATGTCTGAGACCTACCAATTCAAATCTCAGGTATCAAAGATTTCTGAAATCAGTGACTTTTTCCAGTTTTGAATAGATGGATAAGACTTTAGGTAACATCAGTATAAAAGTCTAATTCCCCATCCACTCAGGCTTATTAAACATTCACTCTGCATCTGGCAGTTGTAGAAGATACTGAAAAAGTAAAAATGATTCTTATCCCCAAAGAATTCATGTCCCAAAAGGTAAAATCAGACTTGGAAACAAATAGGAAATATTACTAACAAGGTGGCATGAACTGAGTACATTGAAAGCTCTTTAGAAAGGAGAGAGTAATTATTTCCACTTGGGAAGAATATGGATTAAAAAAAAAATCAGAGAGTACTAATACTACTCTGTTTAATATTTTTCTTTATGTGTTTTTGTCAGGAAGATTAATGTATTTTCATATAGAATCACACACTCATTTGAAGGGGATTTCCTTCTCATATATGTGTATATATATATATATATATATATACACACACACATATACATATATATATATATATATATATATACACACACACACATACATATATATATATATATATATATATATATTCATTCATTTAGCAAATGTTTATTGACCACCTACTTGTGTGTCATGGGGCATGTGAATTGGAACTGGAAATCATTAAAATATATTTTATAGATAAATATTCTCATGATTTTAAAAGTAAATGCAATATAGTACAGTTTTTAATTTTTTTTATTTAAATTCAATAGCCAACATATAGTATATTATTAGTTTTTGATGTAGTGTTCAATGATTCATTAGTTGCATATTGTGCAGTTTTTAGGACGGCATATCCTTACTTAAAGGTGTCCCACTTTGAATATTTTTCTTACATACCCCAGCACTGGCAATGGAAAAAATGTCCCAATGGGCTTATTGGAACACTGTCATATTGGAGGATGCCCAGGAGAGTAAAGATTAATATTGTACTGCTAATTAAAACTCAATTCAGTTTTGTCCCTTTTCGTTATCTAATTTTCTAGTTTTCTTCCTGTGTTTACCTAATTTACACAACTGTGATTTAGCATGAATGAATTTGCCAGCATTCCTTCCAATGGAAAACACATGTAAGGTCTTCACTACTGCCACAAGGGCAGCCACTTGTTATCCACTGACTTGAGGAAGAGACTTAATGGATTTCTCATGTATTTCATTTATTAATTAATAAATTGGGCCATAAAAAACTAGCTTGTTAATGATAAAATGAAAAGTTTCTAAGCTAAGGAACTGCAAACTGGAGTGTACAATATACTATTTTCTTAATAACATGTATATCCAAAGACATCATTGCAGAGTCTGTACAGATTAGTGTATAGACATTCTGCCCACTGATTAAAGGAATGCTATTTTTTAAAATTTATTTATTTATTTATTTGACAGATCACAAGTAGGCAGAGAGGCAGGCAGAGAGAGAGAGGAGGAAGCAGGCTCCCTGCTGAGCAGAGAGCCCGATGTGGGGCTCGATCCCAGGACCCTGGGAACATGACCTGAGCCGAAGGCAGAGGCTTTAACCCACTGAGCCACCCAGGCGCCCAAAGGAATGCTATTTTAAAGACATGTTAAGTCCATGACATAGCGTTCTATACTTTAAATAATTAACTTCTTGTAGGTAGTCAAGTAAAGGTTAAACAAAAATGTTTACATGGGAAGGTGTAAGAACTGCTGTCTACAATGTGAAAGCACTACCCATAGACTGATTCTAAAAAAGTGAATCATGATTTTTAAACAAATTTCTACCTAGTGATTAAATTGAGTGCAGATTAAAACATAATATTTTAATGTACATAAAAACATTTCAATTCATCTTAGAAAGCAAGTATGTAGAAACAAAATTAATAGTTTGGTAACAAAGTAATGTCAATCGTTCTGGGATAGATACTAATGCATGTACTATAACATTTTTTTTTTTAAGATTTTTGTTATTTATTTATTTGATAGAGAGAGATCACAAGTAGGCAAGAGGCAGGCAGTAAGAGGAGTGGGAAGCAGGCTCCCTAACAAGCAGAGAGCCCGACATGGGGCTTGATCCCAGAACCCTGGGACCATGACCTGAGCCAAAGGCAGAGGCTTTAACCCACTGAGCCACCCAGGCGCCCCTAACATTTCATTTTTATGGTCACATTTCTTACTGCTTTTTGAGGCCTGTTAAAACATATAGACTTAAATTGAATTTGAAATTGTATTCACTCCCAAATTCTTCCTTCTAACTTGAAGAATCAGAGACATCAGGTGAGTATTTATTAAACACGAGGATACAAAAAATATCCAAGTCATTGAAATCTGAATAATTGAAACTTCATAAGGCATTCAACTTGTCTTACTCAGCTCCCAAAAGATAAGCAAATTGCAGCCTGAATCTTCTACTGTTACATTCAAGGTTAATATTGTCTGACAAGGTAGATTGATTGCAAAAATATCCCATTTTTCATCACTCTTTACTGATGGCTCTTGAATATGACTTTGAAACCTTTCTGGTAAAAGGTGGAATTTTTCCCACTTCTTAAATCTGCACCAGCATTGTCACTTGTTTTAACTAATAGATGGCAATGGAAATGGTGGTGTGCCAGTTCCCAAGCCTGGATGTCAGAAAGCCTTGCATGGGATACCTGGGTGGCTCCGTTGATTAAGCCTCTAACTCCTAGTTTTGGTTCAGGTCCTGATCTCAGGATCATAGGATTGAGCCCGAGGTCTGGCTCCACATTCAGTGCAGAGTCTGCTTAAGATTCTCTCTCCCTCTCCCTCTGCCCCTCCCCTTCATGCTTGCAGGCTCTCTTTTGTGCTTTGTCTCTCTCTCTCTCAAAAACTAAATCTTAAAAAAAAAAAAAAAAAAAAAAGAAAGATCTTTCACACTACTGTTCAGTTCTTAGAAAAGTGCCTGTTACCATGAGAACAAGCTCAGCTTTGCTTACTTGACAGGGTTTGAGGACAGTTTGAGTAAGGACAAGATGCCCTAGCTAAGGAATATGAATTGTCCTCTATTAGCCACATTTCTTTTCTACAACACTAAATTTGGAGTCTTTATTATAATAATAATAATAGTTATTATTATTATTATTCAGGAGACAGCAGATATCAATCCTCCTATTTGATACCATTATAATTATAATAAGTATACACTGATGCCAGACGTGGTTAAACCACATGTCTTTTTCAAATAATGAAAATTGAATTTGAATGTAATATTTATTATATGACTTTAAAAAACTCAAAGCTATTAGAGGTTACTTGAGTCTTCTAATTTTACAAAGACATGACAAGAAAATAATCTAAGAGAGAGGGGAAAAAAAAAAAAGTATTGTAATCAAGAACTCACTCCAAAATGTTTGTTCCACTGATGTCTCCCCAGGGGGCAGATAGTTTCTTTTGTTTGCTAATGATATTTTCCTGTCATTGAGCACCGATATCTCCACATTTGGTTTCTACTGCCCAGAGCCAAATGAATAATCTTAATTTCTCTGTTATATCTCTTTAACTCTTGAGTGTTTTGCCAGCAGTCTAACTCTGCCAACAACCCATTTTATGTTGCTTTACACACAGTGATAATATAAACAAGTCATTTTCTTTAAGTGTCTTTACATGTTTACATGTTCATTTAATCTACAAGAATCTAGCTCCTTCTGTACACTATAAGCACTATGCCATACACTGGAGATATATATATATATATATATATATATATATATATATATATGTAACCTTGACTGGGAGCTTAGATTTTTCATGATCCATTATAGTCCTTCATGGGTCCTTTACAGACCTCCTCATGATAACCCTGTGAAGTGTGTTTCCCTCTGGTATCTATCAGGAGACTAAGGTACAGGCACATTAAAATGACTTGGGCAGCATCAATACATAGATATTAAGTGTCATAGTTAAGATTTAAACACATACATTCTGGTTCCAAAGCTGGTAACATCATCATTTGGATATTCTATTTTTAATGCTAAGTAAGCAAACAAACAAAAAGTTCTTTCCCTAAAAGTGTCAGAAATAACTAAACTGAGAGAAAGAGAGAAAGATTTCCATTAGCCTCCTGATATCCTCTAAATGTTATGCACAATAAACCACAGACACCAACCCAGACCAGGGAGGGGGAAGAATTAAGGAAGACTGTTTAAAGGGTAACATAAGCTAGCCAGACATGGAGAGATGTAGAAGGAATGGGGACCACTGAGAAAAGAAGCAGCTTCTGCAGATATAGACACAAAGGTGTTGTAGAAGCATAAAGCCAGGTTCAGGTGTGGGGAAATGATGCTAAGGACGAGCTGGACAGGTCAGCAAAAACTGGATTGCAATATGCCTCGTATGCTGTGCTGAAAATTTGGTTTCCTTGGATTTGCTATGTATTTGGTTTTTTGTTTGTTGTTTTTTTTAATTAATATAAATCTGGGAATGGTCTTATAATTGAAGAAGACAAGTTATTCGATTTTTGCAGTAATTGAGACAAGAAAAGATGAGGTGCAATACGTAGTTGAAGTAGATATGGTGACAAGTTGGATGTACAACATGCAGAAGTTAGAAAGTAGGACTTGATGTCTGGTTGAATGTGGAAGAATGAAGCAAGAGTGGTTTGAGCAGTGGCACATACCATGTCCCCTTTTCACTATTTATGGAAAACAGAAGCTATAGTGACAAAGACCTTGGATATTGAATGTATATTAATTCTGGATCCAGATTGTGAGTTTTTACTAGCTGTGTGACCCTGGACTAGTTTCAAATATTTCTGTTGTATGGTTACATGATCTTTAAAATGGGGTATTATTAATAATTTACATACAGAGTTGTTGTGAGGCTTGAATGGAATAATGCATGCAAAGCAATTTCCTGAGGGAAATGTCTCTCAGACTTTTTAATTTCCATGTTCACAGCCTTGTCTCAGCCCATCTCTTTAAGCTGGGATTACAACAGATGGTAGTCCTTGCTGTCCCCTACCTCTAGTCTTACCTAGCCCCAATTGACCCTCCTCACTACAATCACTGGAATCTTTTCCAAATACTATTTTCATCCTATCAACTGAGGTTACTTAGCTAGGACAAAAGAAGGCTGATGAAAATCTTGATAGCAGTCTCCAAAGGAATGAAAATCTTATGGGAAAAGAAGCAGTTTTGCTCCATCTAGTGCCAAGAGGGCAGAATAAAAATACTCTGTTCAGTATGTAGTAATAAATATATTTAGAAGTTAGTTATTGGCAAATGCCAATGTTTTAAATAATAACAAGTTCATTTTTGAGATCTGAGGGCAAAGTGTGTTGAAAAATAATTGGGAAGTCTACTTGCATACAAGTTTGAAGAGATAGCTTTAATTGAATTAATCAAAACAACAGGACTGGTTTAAAACTTGCAGGAAGATGTCAAATGAGGTCATAGAGCCAAGAAATCCACCCTCAGAACACCAATATTTAAAATAAGGAGTAAATATGTCCATTGGGGTTGGCACATAGAAGTGATATTACTATTTGCTAAAAATAACTGCAGGGGAGTCAGAACTGACTTCGTGGGCATGCAACCAGGGCCGCCTCACAAGGCTCCACTCATAGAGAGGTTAGTCTAATGCTCACTTAGTTTGTTGTGCTACCCAAGTCTTAAAATTCTTCATAATTTTATGTTTGAACATGCGTTTTGGAAGTGCCATATATTAGTTTGCTAGGGCAAACAAATACTACATATGAAAACTTCACACTGGGTGGCTTAAACAACATAAATGTATTTTCTCATAGTTCTGGAGACATTGGCAGGTTTCCTTTCTCTTAATTCCTTTCTCCTCCGTCATTCCTCTGTGCACATAATCTTCTGGAATTAGTTGTGTATCCAGGTTTCCTCTTCTTACAAGGATAATGGTCAAATCGGATTAGAACCCACCCATTTGACCTCATTTAACCTTCATTACCTCTTTAAAGGCTCTTTCCTGAGTACCATTAGATCTGAAGTACTGGGAGATAGGATTTCAACATAGAAAGTTTGGGAGAACACAATTGTGTCTCTAATAGGAAGTATGACGGGACAACAGAAAATATGTGTGAGCAGCTGAGAGAGGCTGAGAGTGCCTCAGGCTGATAAGCCAGGAAGCCATAGGAGTCAATAGGTCCAGAGGCCCGGTGTACAGGCAAATGTCTCCAGACTGCCTTCAGGTACCCAGAGTTCTACCTATGGCTTCTGGGACAACACTGGTAGCCAGATGAGTAGCAGGGGCTGCTGGAGAGAGGACAGGTTCTACAGGTGGGCAGTGCTGGGACCCCCTGTTTTCTGAACACATCTATGCAGTGTCTTCACAAATATGAATTCCAGCATGAGAAGGAAAACAGAGACTCCTGTGCTCAAACAGTAAATATTGTCCAGGGAATCTTTACAAAATAAAATATTCATGAAACAATGCCAAAAATTATATCAGTAGTTACTAGATTTCTTCAACAAATTTAGAAACTCTGGTTTTGAAAACTGTTGCAGCATTGCAAGACAAACAACTATAGGCTTAGAGATAGAAATTAAGTTTAAAGATCATCAAGGTTAAAAGAAAAGAATACTCTTTTCACAAGATACTCTGGCTGAACAAATAACTAAAAAGAAGACAGTTTTAAAATTAATTTTTCTTTGCGATTGAAGATACAGTGATAAAATACATTAGCCAACATTTTGAATTACACTCAAGTCAGGAAGTCATTTATGGTTTCTTGTACAACTTGCACAGGTTAGAGGAAATGTCAGAGGAAACATTAAAATGCCATTGTGTAAATTTACACCTAAAATTAAATTCAGACTGACATGAAACTAGTATGTATGAAGAATTAATTCTTTTTAGAAGAATTGTTCTTAGGGAATCATCAGCTTTAGAGGTACTAAAATGTATATTTTAAAATAATTTATCAGAATTTGAACACTGTTACCACCTATAAAATATTCTTAAATATCTCTAATAATAATTGCATCAGCAGGAAGATCTTTCTCAAGACAAAAAACTTTCACTTGATCTTAGCCAAAAGGCCGAGAAGCGATGAGACAAAAAACTTTCAAATATTGTGTTCAATCTTCCATTTGCCAAGAATAACTGATATCACTCTGAATTACATCATTTGGAAATAAAGTGCTAAATGTATAAATTTTGATGATATGATAAATGAATTTGCAGAATAGTGAGCCAGAAAAATCTTACGATCAATCAAGGTATCATATTAATAAAAATATTATTAATTATAATATATAAAAGTATAACACCAAGATTATTATAATTTTCAGTTAGTTAAGTATATGTTGGCACACATGTATCACTATTACATCTATTATGCTTTATAAATTATAATATATTATTTAAGGAAAAGCTTGATATTTTAGGGCTTTAGTGGAATTTTCTTTTTTTTTTTTTAAGATTTCATTTATTTGTCAGAGAGAGAGATCATGAGAAAGCAAGAACAAGCAGGGCGAGTGGCAGACAGAGGGAGAAGCTGAGCAAGAAGCCTGATGTGGGACTCAATCCCAGGATCCCGGGATCATGACCTGGCCCAAAGTCAGATGCTTAGCAGATGAGCCACCCACGCATCTCTGGAATTTTCATTTTGTACTGGGACCTGAAAATTATTCAGCCAGCCCTGGTTAGAGTAATAGATTTGGAATGAGTTCAAAGAGAAGGAGGTGAAGAAGCAAAGGCAGAGATTATAAATGTCTATTTTATGATGTTTCTCTAACAGGTAGCATAGAAATGGACAATTTCCATGTTGGAGCAGAGAAATGGAAAAGCAAAAACATCACAAGAGGTTGGGGCTAGAGAGGGTGTGTTGTTTTAATATGGGATCTATTAGATCAAGTTTGTGATCTTATAAAAGCAATCCTCTGGAGGGGGAGAAATCAATATTGTAAAATAGAATAGATGAGTGCAGAAATGAAATATATAGAAGGCAAAATATGAAGGGATCCCAATCACAAATAAGAAAGTTAGTCTTTGAAAGATTCAGGGACACTTTATTTTGTCATGGAAAGTAAGGGACAGATTGTAGAAAACCAGCAGGTGAATTAACAGTTTTGGCAATAAGTAAATGAAAGAAAAAAAAAATTGCTATGCTTCTCCTGAGACAATACATAAATGGCTAAATTTGGAAGTCAGTAAGTGAATCTGTAGATGAAAAGATTGTGATGAATGGTTGAGTTCATTTGTACTTGGCAGTTTGGAAGTGGATGGTTGACAGAATATTAGAGGTTTGAAATAGAGTGGCGAATGGATAAGAAAATTACTGGGAATTCATAGCAATACTAGGCAACCTTGACGTACATGGTCACAGAACATGGATTTTTTTATTGGCACCTTTCTGCACAGATGTGTGATTTTGTTTGGTTTGGTTTGGTTTGGTTTGGTTTGGTTTGGTTTGGTTAGGTTTTTTCCCAGCACTATGCAGGAGCCTAGAGTAAGAATAGAAACACTGGGCAGCTAGCATTCTTTGTGGTTACTGTTGTTTTAAAATAATGTAAGAGAATGACAATATATAAAAATTACTATTCACATAATGACTTTTTATTTTAATTTAATTTATTTTTAAAATATTTTATTTATTTATGTGAGAGAGAGCACAAGTATGGGTTAGGAGCAGAGAGGAAAAGAGAGGGAGAAGCAGACTTCCTGCAGAGCAGGGAGCCCCACTTGGGGCTCAATCCCAGGACCCTGAGATCATGACCTGAGCCAAAGGCAGAAGCTTAACCAACTGAGCCACCCAGGCACCCCTCACATAAGAATTTTTAAGAAGTGGTTAAAATTATGGATTCCAGGTCAAGTATGAAGACAGAAAAAAAAAAAAAAGGAAGATACAAGAGGACTAATTAATTGAGAGAAAATGTAGAGGTCAAGGGACTGAAGTCTTATTGAAGTCAGCAATTATGTAAAGTGAGGATGAAGGAGTGAGATCCTGAAAAAGCCTGTGGATCACAAGTGTAACCTTTACACTTAAGATTTCAGATAAGATAGATCTCCAAAAGAATCATTTTTGATCAAGGGTATGAATAATTGAAGTAGAGGGAAAGAAAAATAAAAACAAACAAAAACCCTAACACTGAATTTTCATAGGCTATAATTTTGTATGGCTAAATACAAACCAAAGTACAGCTATGTTCACCTCCTTGAACAAATCTGGAATCCCCTAAAATTAATAATTGCTGTATTTCTCATTTCCTTTATTTCTGATGTCCCCATCTTAATGTATCACCAAACTCTCCTACAAAAGACTAAAAATCCTTGTTATGGTCAACTATATCAGACTTTATCTTAGGGTGATTTTCCTCCCCCAAAATAATAAAATGTTGGGAAACTTTGAATTCATTACATGTTCCAAGGTTGGAAAATACTTAGTTAATTGCACATTTAAAAGTGATACAACTCTTACAGATGAGTACACACAGGGAAAGCCTGTGTTTTGAGGGAGAGATGCTTGAAAAATATGGGGGATTTAGAGTCTAAACTTCAGAATATTTTGGAATTTCTAAGCCATGCGTTTTTTTTTTTTTAAGATTGATTTATTTACTTGAGAGAGAGAGAGAGCTCTGAGGGGGAGGGACAGAGGGAGTTGGAGAGAGAGAATCTTAAGCTGACTCCCCACTGAGTACACAGGGTTTGATCTCACCACCCTGAGATCATGACCTGAACGAAAACCAAGAGGTGGATGCTTAACTGAGTGCACCACTCAGGCCCCCTCTAAGCCATGGAATTTTTACTCTGAAGCAAATAGGAGGCATGTTAAAGGGGGATCATAAAACAAGGAATATAGCAACTGTCATCTTTTATTGATATTGATTGGAGCCATAGCTCTTGGATTGAATCATCCAACTCAGGAAGGTAGTGGTGGAGAGGATTTGTCTGAACAGTGACGTTTGTAGCACCTCAAAGAGCAATACAGAAATACATTGGGGGAAAAATTATAATGGAACTATTAGAAATGGGAATATATGGAAAACAAGGAATTCATATTTAAGAACCATTTTTCAGAATTTAAATATCACGCTTGAAAATTTAAATATAAAAATTAGAAGATATGTCCTCAGAATATGTATTTTATCCAGAAGCCCAATAAAGATGTGATCTTGAGGCACACACAGCAAAGTGACTGGTTCTCCTGAGGATATTAAGCTTTGAATCATCAATTGGCAGCTTTCATCCAGGAAGTTTCTACAGATAATTCTGCAGCTGGAAGAAAGGCCAGAAAAGAGAAACCTTTCTTTAGAAGCAGATTTTACAGATGCTAATCAACTTTCTAGCAAAAAACAGTCACTGTGTCCAGAACTGGAATCTCTAGATCATAATAGATAGGGAAGCTCTGTCACTAGACAGAGCCTACCATCAACACAGAAATGAGGTGGCCATAAATACAAGCCCAAAGGGGAAAGGAAATTAAAAGATTCTGAGCATGCTGGATGGAGAACACAAGCTCCTATAGGAAGATCTCTTCTTGGAGCTCCCTATATAGTACACATTTTGAAATGTTGCAGAAAGCAGCAATGTTGCAAATACCACTTTGAGAGATGAGACAGTATGAAAAAATATGCCACTTGCCCCCACCTCACCCTCACCAATGGTAATTACATCCATAAAAAACTTGACTTCTGGGTCGCCTGGGTGGCTCAGTGGGTTAGGCCGCTGCCTTCGGCTCAGGTCATGATCTCAGGGTCCTGGCATCGAGTCCCGCATCGGGCTCTCTGCTCAGCAGGGAGCCTGCTTCCCTCTCTCTCTCTCTGCCTGCCTCTCTGTCTACTTGTGATCTCTCTCTGTCAAATAAATAAATAAAATCTTTAAAAAAAAAAAACTTGACTTCTTTCTTTCTTTCTCTCTCTCTTTTTAAGATTTCATTTATTTATTTGGGAAAGATAGAGAGGGAACACAAGTAGGGAGAGCAGTAGAGTGAGCAAGAGAAGCAGATTCCCCACTGATCATGGAGCCTGATGAAGGGTTCAATCCCAGGACCCCAGGATCATGACCTGAGCGGAAGGCAGACACTTAACAGACTGAGCCACCCAAAGGCCCCCAAAATTGACTTCTTGATAAGAAACTGAGTTTCAGTTAAGTGGCATCAGGTCATCGGGCATAGACAGGCCTTTTGGCAAATGAAACACCAGTAATTTCTTCATAAATTGCTGTTAACTCAGATAAAATGGAGTCTCTGCTTTGGTCTTTTACAAAAACAGGAAGTGCTGATTTTGGAAATAGCTGTTTTTTGTTCTTGCTGCTGTTATGTTTTTTTGTTTGTTGTTTTTTTTTTTCTTGGCAGGGGGTGAGGGAGGAGGAGGAGGTGGTGGTGCAGAAAATGATTGCTTTCACTCTCAGCTTCTGGCTTGTTTTCTCCATTTGGTGTGTGTAAGTAGGGCTAATGCTGTGATTTTTTTTTTCCCCTCTGATTCACTACTCGGATTCCAAAAAAATGAACAACATGAGACAATTTAAATCCTGTAACCTCAAAGGAACCATTGCCACATTTGTGGACAACACACAGCTGCTGAAGGAACAAGCACCCAAAAGAACACTCCTGCTGCGACTGAGCAGGGACGGGGAAGAGGGGTGGCTAATGGGGGCTTTTAATTCCATCATCCTCCAAATCAGTAAAGTGAGAATGACATTTTGATGTTTAATACCTTGGGGTTGTTTTATTTTTCTATATAACTTTGGATGTTCACTTGCCAGGGCATCAAATATTTGGACTTCATAATGTTTCCATGGAAATTTATAAAGAAAGGAGGCTTATATTCAAATGTGAGGCATCTCTATGTTGATAGCAGTTTCCTCTTCTCAGGTCTGTATGTTGTCATTTGACCTCTTTGCATAAGTCCTGAATTGACATGTTGATCAATACGTCTAGACCTAATTTGTAGCGGGAAATGGGACATGGAATAAACTTTGAGCTTGATATAGATGTAATGGTTGCACCCTTCGTTGAATGTCAGAGACCTGCTGCCAAAGATACACAGGCCACCTGAGGGGTCTGTTGGATACATAAAGCACCAGTTTGTTGCTTTGCTTTCATGTAGACATCCTACTAGCATCTTCTTCCTGGGCGCTAATGTCCCACTACAATCCTTTGTCTAAGACAGCATGCGTCACTTTATCTGAGTTGGAAGAATAAGCTGAGCCCAGTTCACTGGGGCCTTTTCCCTCTTCTTCTCGTCAATGAGTTTCCCCATAGGAGTGTGGCTTTTCTTATGTTTTGTTTCTTCATACCAAAAGGGTTTTAGATAACACCTACCTTCTGAAGCCTACATTTTCCAGAGATACCAGTGATGAGGTGAGTAATTCTGTCTCAGTCTGGCACTAGCTTTACAAACTGGGCTTGCCCACCCATATGTTACATTCTTCAAAATTGGCATTATCATTTGTAAAGGTGGTAGTTTTTCTTGTTTTCTTGGTTTTTTTTTCTCTCTTTCTGTTTATTTGTGTTACTCTCTTCTGTCAATTTTTCAATTGGTTCAGAACCTCAGTGGGGCCCACTCAAACCTCCAAAGGCTTTTAATCATTAAAATTAAATAAAGTCATTGAGTTTTAGTTTTCTAGTGCTATTTTTCCCCTAGTGCTCTTTGATTTCTGAAGGTTATTTTATTTACAGACTTCACTTTTGTTTTAACAATATAATGCCCTTTCTTTTCAAAAATAGTAGTTTTTTTTCTTTACCTTTTCTTTGTCTCAAAGCATTTTCACTTTCTTTTCTGATTTCCCCCATTTTATTTATTTTAGCTGCTGCCTTTCATGATAGAGATTTACTTTTTCCTGAAATGCATATAATTCTTAGTTCTCTGCTTATGTGTAGCAGCAAGTCACTAAAAACTGATTGGAAAGATGTATGCTACTTTAATACTTGTGAGCTTTACTATGTGGTATTGAGTAGATAATCAAGTCTATTGATGGAGAGTCTAAGATACCTGTCTGTATAGATCTTTTGTCTTGGGTCAATCATTTTCTGCAAATGCCAATATTCTAAACTCTTCCTTTGGTTTTATAAACCTAAATGCCAGCTCATGGGAACCTAACCGGTATGGAATATGTTTTACCAATTAGTATACAGACTTCTATTCATAAGCATGAATAGTGCCTAATCTCTTCCCCTCACTGGCCCGTTTTCCCCAATTTCACATTTCTGGAATTCATTCTCTCAGAAACTAGTCTTCACTTCAGTCCTTTCCCAGTGTAGGAGATGTATATGAGTAAGGCAAAATGGGTGGAGAGAAGATAACTCTTCCTTACTCATCTTTTCAATCACTTCAGCTTTAGTGCTAGTGGCCCCACTGGCTCCACTTCTCTTCAGCATTCCCTTGTACCTCCCACCCTGAGTCTTTAAGTTCTAAGGTGACAATCTGCTTGCTTCTTATCATCCCCCCCACTTGAGAGATTAACTTTGCTTCTTTCAACTGGGCTAATTGAATTACCAGGAAATGGACTACTTTCTAGTTTCTAAATAGACACTTGTAAGTCTGTTATGACCTTCTCTTCATTCTCCTTGTCCTTTTATAACTTTTTAACTTTTTAAAATTCATTTTCTTGAAAATACACATTGGTTCAAACTTCCAAATTTACTCAAACTTTCCTTTGCTTTTTAACAAACACTTCTAAAATCAATTATGGTGGCTATCAAATAAAATAAGACAATTTATAGCTTTTATATAACCATTTACTCATAATAGAAAAGAGTAGAAATTTTAAAAGCGTCAGGGGACATCTGGGTGGCTCACTCAGTGAAGTGTCTGCCATTGGCTCAGGTTATGATCCCAGGGTTATGGGATCAAAGCCCACTTTGGGATCCTTGCCCAGAGAGAAGTCTGTTGCTCCCCATACTTGTGCTTTCTTGCTCTCTCTTTTTGCCAAATAAAATAAATAAATAAATAAAAATCATTAAATTAAAAAAAAAAAGGTCTGTCATTCATAGAGAGGGACAGGAGACACACAAAAAGATTCTCAACATCACTTACCATTGGGAAGATACAAATCAAAACAAAAATGAGATATCACCTGACACCTTTTAGAATAGCTTAAATTAACAGCAAAAGAAACAACATGGGTTGGCAAGGATGTGGAGAAAGAGGAACCCTCTTTCACTGTTGGCAGGAATGCAAGCTGGTACAGCCACTCTGGAAAACAGTGTGGAGGTTCCTCAAAAAGTTAAAATAGAACTACCTAACAATTCAGCAATTGCACTCTTAGGTATTTGCCCAAAGAATACAAAATTACTAATACAAAGAGATACATGCATCCTGATATTTAAAGCAGCATTATCTGCAATAGCCAAATTATGGAAAGAGCCCAAATGTCCATCAACTGATAAAATATATATATATTTTTTTCACCTCTTTTTAAAATTTAATTTATTTTATTATTTTTCAGTGTTCCAAAATTCATTGTTTGTGCACCACACCCAATGGTCCATGCAATATGTGCCCTCCATAATACCCACACAATGCTCACCAAACGCTCCACCCTCCTCCTCTCTAAAACCCTCAGTTTGTTTCTCAGAGTTCACAGTCTCATGGTTTGTCTCCTCCTCCAGCTTTCCCCAACTCACTTCTCTTGTTCATCTCCCAGTGTCCTACGTGTTATTCTTTATGCTCCACAAGTAAGTGAAACTATACAATAATTGACTCTCTCTGCTTGACTTACTTCACTCAGCATAATCTCTTTCAGTCCCATCCATGTTGATAAAAAAGTTGGATATTCATCCTTTCTGATGGAGGCATAATACTCCATTGTATATATGGACCATATCTTCTTTATCCATTCGGCTGTTGAATGGCATCCTGGCGCTTTCCACAGTTTGGCAACTGTGGCAATTGCTGCTATGAACATTAGGGTACAGATGCCCCTTCTTTTCAACACATCTGTATTTTGGGGGTAAATAGCCAGTAGTGCAATTTCAGGGTCATAGGGTAGCTCTATGTTTAATGTTTTAAGGAATCTCCACACTGTTTTCCAAAGTGACTGCATCAACTTGCATTCCCACCAACAGTGTGAGAGGGTTCCCCTTTCTCCACATGCTCTCCAAAACTTTTGTTTACTGTCTTATTAATGTTGGCCATTCTAACTGGTGAAAGGTCATATCTCAGTGTGGCTTTGATTTGAATCTCCCTGATGGCTAATGATGATGAACATTTTTTTCATGTGTCTGTTAGCCATTTGTATGTCTTCTTTGGAGAAGTTCTGTTAAGTGTCTGTTCACGTCTTCTGCCTATTTTTTGACATGAATATCTGTTTTGTGCCTGTTGAGTTTGAGGAGTTCTTTAAAGATCTTGGATATCAGCCCTTTGTCTGTAGTATCATTTGTGAATATCTTCTCCTATTCCATGAGTTCCCTCTTTGTTTTGTTGACTGTTCCCTTTGCTGTGCAGAAGCCTTCGATCTTGATGAGGTCCCAAAAGTTCATTTTTACTTTTGTTTCCTTTGCCTTTGGAGATATATCTTGAAATAAGTTGCTGTGGCCAATGTCAAAGAGGTTACTGCCTATGTTCTCCTCTAGGATTTTGATAGATTCCTGCCTCACGTTGGGGACTTTTATCCATTTCCAGTTTATCTTTGTGTATGATACAAAAGAATGGTTGAGTTTCATTTTTCTACACATAGCTGTCTAATTTTCCCAGCACCATTTATTGAAGAGACTATCTTTTTTCCACTGTATGTTTTTTCCTGCTTTGTTGAAGATTATTTGACCATAGAGTTGAGGATCCATATCTGGGCTGTCTACTCTGTTCCACTGGTCTATGTGTCTGTTTTTGTGCCAGTACCATTCTGTCTTGGTGATCACAGCTTTGTAGTAAAGCTTAAAATCAGACAACGTGATGCCCCCAGTTTTTTTTTTTTTTTTTCTTTTTCCTTTTTTAACATTTCCTTAGCAATTCGGGGTCTTTTCTGGTTCCATACAAATTTTAGGATTGCTTGTTCCAGCACTTTGAAAAATGCCAATGGAATTTTTATCAGGATGGCATTGGAAGTATAAATTGATCTGGGCAGAAAAGACACATTAACAATGTTTATTCTTCTGATCCATGAGTATGGGATGCTTTTCCATATTTTTGTGTCTTCAGTTTCTTTCATGAGTGTTCTGTAGTTCTTTGAGTACAGATCCTTTACCTCTATGGTTAGGTTTATTCCCAGGTATCTTATGGTTCTTGGTGTTATAGTAAATGGAATCAATTCTCTAATTTCCCTTTCTAAATTTTCATTGTTAGTGTATAAGAAAGCAACCAATTTCTGTACATTGATTTTGTATCCTGTCACATTACTGAATTACTGTATGAGTTCTATTAGTTTGGGGGTGGAGTCTTTTGGGTTTTCCACATAAAGTATCATCTCATCTGTGAAGAGAGAGAGTTTGACTTCTTCTTTTCCAATGTGAATACTTTTTATTTCTTTCTGTTGTTTGATTGCTTTTGCCAGGACTTCTAGTACAATGTTGAATAACAGGCCTGAGTGGAAATTCTTGTCGTGTTCCTGATCTTAAAAAGAAGGCTGTCAGCTTTTCCCCATTGAGGATGATATTCACTGTGGATTTTTCATAGATAGATTTTATGAAATTGATGAATTTTCTCTCTATCCCTATACTTTGAATTGTTTTAATCAGGAATGTATGCTGTATCTTGTCAATTTTTTTTAATGCATCAATTGAGAGGACCATGTAGTTCTTCTCTCTTATTTTATTGATTTGTCCTATCACATTGATTGATTTGCGATTTTTGAACCATCCTTGAATCCCATGGATAAATCCTACCTAGTCATGGTGAATAAACTTTTTATGTACTCTTGGATCCTATTATTGAAAATCTTGACACCCGTATTCATCAGGGATATTGGTCTGAATTTCTCCCTTTTGATGGGGTCTTTGCCTGGATTGGGGATCAGGGTAATGATGGCTTCAAAAAAAGTCTGGAAATTTTCCTTCTGTTTCTATTTTTTTTTTTAAAGATTTTATTTATTTATTTGTCAGGGACAGAGGGAGAGAGAGCTAGCGAGCACAGAGAGGCAGGCAGAGGCAGAGGGAGAAGCAGGTTCCCTGCTGAGCAAGGAGCCCGATGTGGGACTCGATCCCAGGACACTGGGATCATGACCTGAGCCGAAGGCATCCACTTAACCAACTGAGCCACCCAGGCATCCCTGTTTCTATTTTTTGAAACAGCTTCAGGAGAATAAGTATTATTTCTTCTTTGAGTGTTTGGTAGAATTCCCCAGGTAATCCATCAGGTCCTGAACTCTTGTTTTCTGGGAAGTTTTTGATCACTGCTTCCATCTTGTTACTAGATATTGGTCTATTCAGGTTGTCAATTTCTTCCTGATTCAGTTTGGGAAGTTTATAGGTTTCCAGGAATGCATCCATTTCATCTAGGTTGTTTAACTTATTAGCATATAACTGTTGATAGTAATTTCCGAGGAGTGTTTCTATTTCCTTGGTGTTAGTCATGATCTCTCCCTTTTCATTCAGAATTTTATTAATTTGGGTCCTCTCTCTTTTCTTTTGGATGAGTTTGGCCAATGCTTTATTGATTTTATTGATTCTTTCAAAAAACCAGCTTCTAGTTTCATTGATATGTTCTGCTGTATCTCTAGTTTCTATTTCATTGATCTCTGCTCTAATCTTGATTATTTCCCTTCTTGTGTATGAGATTGGCTTAATTTGTTGTTGATTCTTCAGTTCTTTAATGTGTAAAGAGAGCTGGTGTATTCTGGATTTTTTTTTTTTTTTTTTTTTTTTGGGGGGGAATTTGATGGCTAGGTATTTCCCCCTTAGGACCACCTTAGCCATATCCCATAGGTTTTGGACTGAAGTGTCTTCATTTTCATTGGTTTCCATGAATTGTTTAAGTTCTTCTTTGATTTCCTGATTGATCCAAACATTCTTAAGCAAAGTGGTCTTTAGCTTCCAAGTGTTTGAATTCCTTCCAAACTTTTTCTTGTGGTTGAGTTCCAGTTTCAAAGCACTGGTTTGAGAATATGCAGGGAATAAATCTCAATCTTTTGATATCAGTTGAGTCCTAATTTGTGACTCAGTATGTGCTCTATTTTAGAGAAAGTTCCAAGTGCACTTGAAAGGAATGAGTATCCTATTGTTTTAGGGTGGAATGTTCTATATATATGTACGAGGTCTCTCTGGTCCAGTGTGTCAATCAGTGCTCTTGTTTCTTTATTAATTTTCTGCTTGGATGATCTATTACTGAGAGTGTCATGTTAAAGTTCCCTACTTTTAATGTATTCATATCAATATGACTCTTTATCTTGATTAACAGTTGGCATATGGAGTTGGCTGCTCCTGTATTGGGGACATAAATGTTTACAATTGTTAGATCTTCTTGGTGGATAGACCCTTTAAGAATGATATAATATGGGATGCCTGGGTGGCTCAGTGGGTTAAAGACTCTGCTTTCAGCTCAGGTCATCATCCCAGGGTCCTGTGATTGAGCCCCGCATTGGGCTCTCTTCTTGGTGGGGAGCCTGCTTCCCCCCCACCCTCTGCCTGCCTCTCTGCATACTTGTGATCTCTGTCTGTCAAATAAATTAAAAAAAAGAATCTTAAAAAAAAAAAAAGAATGATGATGTCCCTCTTTATCTCTGACTACAGTCTTTAGTTTAAAATCTAATTTATCTGATATGAGAATTGGTACCCCAGCTTCCTTTTCAGGCCCATTGGCATGAAAGATGCTTCTCTGTCCTTTCACTTTCAGTCTGGATGTATCCTTAGGTTCCAAATGGGTCTCTTGTCGACAACATATGAACGGGTCCTGTAATTTTATTCCAATCTGCAACCCTGTGTTGTTTTACGGGAACATTTAGGCCATTCATATTGAGAGTGATTATTGAAAGATACGTTTTTATTGACATCATGTTGCCTGTGAAGTCCTTGTTTCTATAGGTCATCTCTGTAAATTTCTGTTCCATGACACTCTTGGGTTCTTTCTTCTTTTATAGAACCCCCCTTAATATTTCTTGTAATGCTGGCTTGGTGGTCACATACTCTGTTAAACCTGTTGGTCTTGGAAGTTCTTTATCTCTCCATCCATTTTTGAATGTCAGCCTTGCTGGATAAATTATTCTTGGCTCCATGTTCTTCTCATTTAATGCTTTGAATATGTCTTGCCAGCCCTTTCTGGCTTGCCAGGTTTCTGTGGACAGGTCTGACGTTATTCTGATGGACCTTCCTCTGTCCATAAGGAATCTCTTCCCCCTAGCTGCTCTTAAGAGCTCCTGTCTAAAATTATGATTCATCAGTCTTGCAATCAAGTGCCTTGAGGTCTTTCTAGATTCATTCATCTTGAGGGGTGATCTTTCTACCTCTAGGACTTGAATGCTGGTTCAATTCCCCAGATTGGGAACATTTTCAGGGAGAATTTGTTCATCTATATCTTCTAGTCTTCTTTCTTTCTCCTCCCCCTCAGTGATCCCAATAATTCTGATGTTGGAATATTTCATGGCATCATTTATTTCCATAGTTCTGTTTTCATGGCTTCTAAGCTATTTCTTCCAGGCCTCCTCCTGATCCTTTATCTCTATCAGTTTGTCCTCTACATCACTAACTCTATCTTCTGCCTGGGTTACCCTAGCTGTTAGACTATTTAGATTAGATTGGATCCCATCTATAGCATTTATAACTTCTCCCCAGGCAGCTTTCACTTCTGCCCTTAGAGAGTCTATGTTGTCACTAATCGTTTTCTCCAACACAGCCATTGTCTGGATAATTGTTACTCTGAATTTCCTTTCTGACATACTGTTTATGTCCATATTCAATAGCTCTGATGGAGAGGGCAGTCTCTGAATTTTTCCTCTGTTGGGTGTTCCTCCTCCTAGTTATTTTGGTGAGAGGTGGTTGAGGGGATGTGTAGCTGAATATATCAACCATGATCCAGGCAAAGTGCACCCTGGAACACTTCTGCAATTGGAAGTCACCACCAAAAAGAAAGAAAAAAAGAAAAAAAAAAGAGAGAGAGAGAGAGAGAAAGAGAGAAACAGGAGAAAAGAGAAAACCCAGCCAGAATGGGCCCCAAAGCTAAGATTTATTAGGTATATAAATAAAAATGGACAAATAGACCATAAAAAGTAAATGACAAGAAATTAAAAAAAAAAAAAAAAAGGAACTCAGCTAAAATGAACCCCAAGGATGAGATTTATATAATACCAGAAGAAAAACAAATATCCAGAAACACTGACAGAAGAAAAAAGATGGGAGGGTGATTATAAGTCCTCAGTGTGGTCAAGGAAGGTTATTTTTATTCTTCCTCAGTGTATCTTGATATCTTTGCTAACGGACTCAATTTTCCGGAGATAAAGGGAGATTAAAACTGGTTTATATATATGGGTAGGATTGATTAGGGAAAGAGGATTACCTTGAAGCGTACATCTATATGTGTATTAAAAACAAAACAAAACCAAAAACAAAACAAAACAAACAAACAAAAAACTAAATAGAAAAGAAAAAGAAAAATACAGGTATATGTATGAAAAAAGTTCAAGCTAAAGGGTTATTATGGAATATGTTGTATTAAACCTCTAGTTATAAATGTAAGTAGGTTAAAAAAAATAAAAATAAAAAGAATGGTGAGAACAAATTAAAAATAAAAGTTGTATCTATGAAATATACAGGTTTTAGGGCAATACAGGGAGTTGTTTTCCCCAGATATTGGGGTTTTACAATTTTATGGGGACCCTGTGGTGGTTGTCCTTTTTTTTTTTTTTTTTTTTTGGTCTGGCTTTCTGGGTGAAGGGACTGCCACATTGTTTTTCAGTCACTCTTGTTTGTGTTGGGTCCTCCTGCCCCCAGTCAAGGGGCTGGGCTCTGTGGAAACCAGTTTTTCAGACTTTTGTTCTCTGGAGGTTTTTGTTCTTTGGTGGCTTTTTGTGGCTTTTCAGACATTTAGTGGAAAACAAATTGCACCCGACCAAAAGCCTTGGTCTGCTCCCCTCCGGGTGATCCAGAACACACAAAGCCCCCTCTGAAAACTCTGGTGAGCCGTGCAACCTCCCACAGGCAGTGCACATCCCCAGTCACCTTCTCGGGGGATGCCTGAAGCACCCCCCATCCCTGCACCCCTGTGCTACTAAAACTATGAGCAATATTGGTCCAGGAGCCCACTTCCAGTGGTTGTCTTTGCCTGGACTGCTGTCTGGGGTAGTTCCTTCAAATCAGGGCTGGGAGTGTCTGGACCCTCGGCAGGTCCTAGAGACCACAGGCCTGCACCCGCGTGGAGCATTGTCAGGTGCAGGTGGGGAGCACAGTTCAGAACCTGGTCCCGCAGTGAGTGAAGAGTGCAAAAGACTGGTTTTAGAGAGCGCCCACCAGTCGCCCTCATGTGGCAGTGGCAGTGCACCCCAGCTGAGCGGTGGTTCAAGCCATGCAACCCTGGGTGCTCTGGGACCAGTAACTGGAGGGTCCACTACCACATTCTCTCTGGCACAGGTGGTCGCTAGTGGTGGCCTACCTGGATCTGTGAGTTTAGGCCTGTACTCATGACTGCCCAATCCACCAGTTGCCCTTTAAGATCTTTTTTTTTTTTTTTTTTTTTTTTGAGTGCTTTTAACTAGACTCAAAGTCAATGCTGGTCCCCAATCACAGGGTGCTTTCGTATTGGGGTATTACTTCCCAATGGGTTGCTTCTGGTGGCTCCCTCCCCCTTTTGTTTATCCTCTGATATCAGTCTGATCGTTCCCAGTATTCTTTACCTCTCCACTGGCATCTTTTACCTCCATAGAGATCCAGAAGTGTATAATCCTACATCTCATGCTGGTTTCACCAGTGTTCAGAGTATTCTGATAGATAATTAGCTCACTTTATGGGATCAGTTGAAACAGGGTCTCCTACTTCTCTACCATCTTGCCCCTCCTCCTATATCACCTCTTTTTTATCCATTCATCAGTTGATGGACATTTGGGTTCTTTCCATACATTTGTATGTGTGTGTGTACACACACACACACACACACACACACACACAATGGAATATTTACTCACCCATTAAAAAGAATTAAATCTTGCCATTTGTAATGATGTGAATAGAGCTAGAAAGTATTATGCTAAGTGAACGAAGAGAAAGACAAAGAGCATATGATTTCACTCATATGTGGAATTTAAGAAACAAAACAAATGAGCATGGGGGTAAAAAAGTGGAAAACCAAGAAACAGACTCCTAATCACAGAGAGAAAATGGATGATTACCAGAGTGGAGCTGAGTGAGGAGATGGGTTAAATAGGTGATGGGGATGAAGGAGGACACTTGTGATGAGCACTGGGTGTTGTATAGAAGTGCTGAGTCACTAAATTCTACATCTGAGAGTAATATTGCACTGTACGTTAACTAACTGGAATTTAAATTAAAAAAAGAAAGAAAGAAAGAAAGAAAACAAAAGAAAGAAAATGAAAGAAAGAAAAAATAAATAAAGAAAGAGAAATGCTCTGTCATTGTTACTATTTCCCAGATAGGGAAATAAGTCTGTTTTCAGAAAATTTTCTTAAAAGGTAAACTCCTTCACATTACAAAGTTTTAGAGAAATATTTTAGAAATTATAACGTTCCTATTAGACTAATTTATTTACACACATAGCCCCCCTTACTTACTCTACTATGATATTATCTCAAACTATTTATAGACATAGTTCAGTTTTATGTTTTTCTTGTTTACAAAATTTCTAGGAGGATATTATCATCTTCTCCACCAATACAACCTATGCTGAACAAATACTTGGCACATAGTATATAATAACTATTTGTTGAATAAATAATGTCTTCTCCATCTATTTGCCAACTCACCCCTTTTTTAAAAAAAATTCCTACTGATTGTGAATATGATTGGGAAAGTTAAGTCTATACTCAATTTGTAAAATAAAAATTAAATTGGTTAAGCAGAGTACGCTACTTCAGTACTCCAGAGTATTGCTAGGGTTTTCACAGGAATTAGGAATAAAGTATCAATATACGCAGTTTAGATAAGTTAAAATATTTGTACTTCATTCATATTTTGTTTCCTGCACTGTGCTTAATACTGCATTCATCTGTACCTTTTGGGGGAAAAAATGAGGTTGAGAAAAACAGAAGTTATAACAAAAGGGAAGTGAAAAGCTTCAAGCAAATTTGTAAAAATTTTGCCAACACGCATATAGATTGCAGCAACCAGTGTCTTCCTCAAATTCATCTTGGCATTGTTTTTGACACGTTCCTAGTGTTTATAGAAATTTAGATAATTTCTGAATTTCAGTGCTGCAAAAGACATGTTCTCATATCTTTACTCTTACCTATAGAATTATTTTTGAAAAGTTATTGGATTTTTTTTCAAATTTAGTTGATGGTGTCAATTTTAGTTATCTTAGAATCTCCTAGATGTCTTAAGGATGATTTAAAAGTGAAAGAAAGAAGACACAAAGGATAACATAGCATGTGATTCCATTTGTATGACTTGTCCAGAATAAACAAATCCCTTGAGATAGACAGTAAATTAATGGCTGCCTTCATGGTAGGAGCATGACTATAGAAGGGATGGGAGTCACTGCTAATGAGTAAGGGTTTCTTTTTATAGTGACGAAAAATGTTCTAAAATTAGATTGTAGTGATAATTGTATAATTCTGTGCATATATTAATAATCAGTGAATTATACACCACAAATTAGTGAACCTTATAATACATGAGATACATCTCGATAAAAATGTTTCAGTGACTCACAGTTATAATGTCCAATTGTATTAATAAATATTTATGTTTCGATTGAAGTGAGGAACAATTGCTACTGTGTAGTTTGTTGTTCCTTTATACATTGATTTGTTGCTACTACTAACGGAAATGAATTCTGCAATGTACAATACTATCAAACATAGAATTACTATTTTTAAGGCTCCAATTATCCATAAACTTTGAATAAATCAATTTGTCCTAAAATAATTTAAATAGTTTAAAATTGAGATCATGTGAAATAATAACTAAGATTTTATTTGCTTTAGTTTAAGTTTAATATTTAATTACTAAATTTTCATTCTTTGCCACATATTAAGAAAATGATGAAGAATCAATTTAGTACCTACTCTGTGCCACACATTATCATATAAGTTATCTTAATTTATCAAAACATGATCTTCTTAAGGGAAACTTTGCCCTTGTCCATCAGTATATTGTCAATATGTATAATAGAGGTTATCACAAAATGTTATGCTATCTATTAACTAAAAGGAATTTAAGTAAAAACTTGAAACAAAAAAATATGTAAACTGTTTAATGACTGATATTTTATTCTTCATACCTCATATTGCTATTACTTTCTTAGAACAAGTGGAGAAATGACTATATTTTTATTGTTCCTAGGCATTTTCAGGCTTAAGTCACATCAGAATTCATTTAAATTATATTAAAATAAAGTTTCATTACAATTAAATAGTGTTTGAGGAGTTCCTGGGTGGCTCAGTGGGTTAAAGCCTCTGCCTTTGGTTCAGGTCATGATCTCAGGGTCCTGGGATCAGCCCTGTGTTGGGCTCTCTGCTCAGCAGGAAGCCTACTTTTCTTCCTCTCTCTCTGCCTGCCTCTCTGCCTACTTGTGATCCTGTCAAATGAATAAATAAAATCTTTAAAAAAAAAATAGTGTTTGAAATAGGGTTTCAGAAAGATCAGATGCAAGAGTTAACATTTACATTCAGAAATACGTCAGTAAAATCCACAGACATATGAACCTCCACCCTGCCAATCCTGCATTCCAGGAAAAGAAAAGTTGGCCTCTCTTGTTTCCAGCACTTCCATCTTTCTTATTCTGTTAGGACATAGGAAACAGAGAGAGTACAAAAACAAAGTAAGGCTCCTTATTTAGTGGGAAAAGGAAGGGGAAAAGATATATCCTCCATTTGAGCACATGTGTTTGACATCCAGGTGAGCTGTTCTGATGGTGCTGCTTAGTGCTGAGAACTAGCCAGGGAAGGGGTGAGTTTTCTTTGAAGTCTATCAGGCAATCATAGGCAGAGTACAGACATATTTTCCCATTCAGGCTCTTGTCAACTACAAAGTCAAAGTATACTTTTGTTTCCTAATTTTTTTCAGCCTCTGAATTTTTTTCGTAAAGCAAGCACTGGAGTTGCCAAAAGTTAAAAGACCTTTGTTACTCACATCTTGGGGATCAAAGGCGATGGGGTTTTCCTCAGTGCTTGCAGCCCTGACAGCTATGGCCCCAGTGAATCTGGTTTGTACAGGAGAAGCTAATTCAATTTTAAATGTTGTATTTTATCCTTCAATACTTCATTAGTAAGTCTTCATACTCCTTTTTTCATTTCCCTTTTCTTTCTCTTTTTGGTCTGGCTACATATTGTTCATATCCTTATTATAAATTTCATGATTAGCACTACTCTACATGAAGTGAGGGAAAAGACCTGCATAGTTTGAATAGTATTTTCCCCATAAAAATTTTACCAAACTTCCTCATCTCTGTTACTCAGTCAACTCTTGCTGATTTACATATGACATCAATAGTGGACTTTTTCTTTCTTTCTTTGTGTTAATTCTTTTCTCTCTCTTATTCCCATCTGTAATACTGTGATGGTCATGAAAAAATCAGATATTTCTCTTACTTTCACATTGATATTTTATATCTCCATTAAAAATTACCTATAATGTCATTCATTTCTATTTTTTTAGTGCACACTATTGCACAGGCTGCATTGGAACAAAAGAAACACAAATGCCTAAGCAAATGCATAAAATGAAATACATATATTTATGAAGACTACATTGAATGCATTTACCAAAAATTATTTCCTTTTTTCTAAAAGCAATAATTTTACAGTGTTATTATTGCCATCAAAACATTTGGTACATGGGGCGCCTGGGTGGCTCAGTGGGTTAAGCCGCTGCCTTCGGCTCAGGTCATGATCTCGGGTTCCTGGGATCGAGTCCCGCATCGGGCTCTCTGCTCGGCGGGGAGCCTGCTTCCCTCTCTCTCTCTGCCTGCCTCTCTGCCTACTTGTGAACTCTGTCTGTCAAATAAATAAATAAAATCTTAAAAAAAAAAAACACATTTGGTACAAACCAATAATTATCTCTTAAAGCTTCAGCATAGAAAATAGTAGGGCTTCTCCATTTGAAGTGAAGAAGGATAGTGTAGAATCCTGCCAGATCTCTCTCTCTCTCTCTCTCTCTTTTTTTTTTTTTTTTTTTCTTTCTTAGAGGCACTTACTGAGGGGGAAAAAAAAAAGAGGAATATTCTTTCCACGGTGGTGGGTGAGGTGGGAAGGATGCAATTCTCCATGGTGTTTCTGTATACAACAGATTTGTTCAAGATTATCTTTTCAAGAATATTTGTAAAGCAAAAGCCTTGGAAGAGAAAGCTTTATTTTTAAAGTAAAAACCTTTGTAAGATAGTGGTGACAGAGGGAAGAATTATTTCCTAACCAAGAAGATAAAGGCAACATCTGCCACAAGGTCAATTTGGTAGGTTTGCTTGAAGTCACCTTTGTAAATCTGTGGGTTTCCAAAGCTCATGGTCCTTCAGCTATGACAAACACACTGAGTCCTGCGTCTATCTGTGCCCACCTCTATGCCTTTCCCATGGGAGTTGTGGGGCAAAGGGAGCTAAAGCAAACCTGAAGCTGATCCTGCCATTATGCTGTGATTTATAACGTTCTTTGTTATTGACCCAGGAGTCACAAGTCTTCTACCAGTATCTATAAAATTGTGATAGCTGAACTTGTTAGCTTACAAGTAGGGTAAAATCTCAGAACCTTCTTGACAATTTTGGAGATTATTGGACAGTATGATGCTGACAAAGAAAAAGTTTTCTAAGAGGAAGGTATATGAGTGCTATGTGGCCAGGATAGGGGATATAAGAACACTCCCTAGGTCTCCAATGTTCTCAAGTTGTGGGCAAGAATCACTGCAGGTAGTTAAGGGTCATCCTCCATTGCCTTACCTTTTTTTGTTTTGTTTGTTTGTTTTTTGGAAGATTTTATTTATTTATTTGAGGAAGAGAAAGAAAGCATGAGCAGGGGAGGAGCAGAGGGAGAAGGACAAGCAGACTCTTTGATGAGCTCAGAGCCCAACACAGGGCTTGATCCCAGGACCCTGAGATCATGACCTGAGCCAAAACCAAGGGTCAGATGCTTAACCAACTGGACCACCCAGGTAGCCTCAGCCCATAATGTCCTAACTTTTAATGATTTTGGGGGGGTGGGAAATAAGCTTGAAATAAATCACCCAACTGTGTCTTTTGCTTGATGTTTACCCCTAGGGGCAGAAGTTAGATGAGCCAAGGAGTCCCAGTGCTGGTGCTCAGGGCTCTGGTAACCTGGTAAACTGTGGAATTGTGATTGAGACATCTGTGCACTTGAAATGGAAAGTAAATGTGACATACTTCCTCTCTATGACCCCTGATCTCTTTTTTTCCCCTCTTAGCTGCTGTAAGGAAAAAAAAAAAAAAAAAGCTGAATATTCTGGGGAAATATTTTAGTGAAATACTTTGGGGAAAAGAGCAATTCAAGCTTTGGGTCTGTTAAATGCAAATGACCAAATCTCAATCTTACCTAGATTTGTGTGAGAAGAGGGACACTGAATTCAACTGATGGGATTCGTCATGATTCACAGTGGGAAGAGGAAGCTAACATGACCTTAATGTGAGGCTTTTGTACCAATTCATTGTACCATTTCTGTTGCTTCTATGCCTGTATGTATAGTAGGAATTAATGAGTTGCTTGAACTTCATCCCACAAGCGCCAGGCAATCAACCCAATCAAAGAGTTTCAGATAGAGAAAGACTAACTAGTGAGACAAACTTTCCTTCACTTATCATCTCTGGGTGAGTCAGGATTTATCATGAAGGTCTTTACCATTTGATGACCAATGATTTCATTACACAATGATGTCCTGTTCATTGGCAAGTCAAAATCAATAGAAACTGTCCAAAGGACAATGTTATCTCATCTTGTCATCAGGGGTAACTGATAAAACGCAATACTTAGTAAGTACCAAGGTTTGGTGGGACTATGTGGGTAAATTCCTGATTATTTATCTAGCAATCAAGGAAAAATTGCTGTCTCTTCAGCAAAAAGGAGACCTAAACCTAAGGCCTGTCTATAGGGACTCAATAATTAACTCAATGCGGTTATGAAAGGCCCTAAAATAGAAATGGCATATTAAAAAACACCACTGATTGGCCCCAGTTGAATCCTGGTTTTACATGAAAAATTGGCAGCTATCTCTTGCTTTTATAGGGACTTATGTTTCACTCTACCTCTTAAAGCAAAGCTACTCACTCAGTAGGATTCATGACTGACAGAGCTTCTCCTAAATGCCTGGGTCTGGTCAGCTAATGGTTCAACCAAGCAGAAACCAAATGTCTCTGAGGATGCTAGAGCTGTTTAACCTCAGTTTCAGTTCTGCAGAATCAAAACTGGATGAGTTTGTTCTGTTCAGAAGGCAGAACTCTGGCTCTTGTTCTTTTGCCAATGTCCTAGATATTTGGCTTGTCACACTGAAAACTACAGACTACTAGATTAAAAGTCACTCCTCCTTGGCATCGTCAACTGTGGAAACAGATTACAGTTGGTGATTGGGCTACCTGGCTAACTCATGTAGATTCCCATAAAGAAGTGCATTTTCTTACACTGTAATCAAACTGTTGATTGAGTCTTACTCTAATAATAGTAAAAAAAATTCTATTCCATAGAGTTATTTGAGAATCAAAGGGGATTACATACATAACAGATTTCAAACATTTTCTGGAATATCATTACTCCATGTAAATGTTATCTCCTCTTAACATTATCATTAGATTTCTTATCGTCATTGCTTCTGTGTTTTTTTCCTCAGCATTGATGGAAGTCTGTAAGCTCTGAATTCTTCCCTCTTGTTCAACTGTGTAACCTCATGTGCAGGTTGTAGCTCATTAAAATAGTGATTATTGCTATATTTCTACTAGCATCTGTTCTACTTAAAATAAGACTAACTGTGGGATCCCCCATATTGCTTTTTTACCATTGAGGCTTATTTGCACCATATTTATCTCAAACTCCTCCAAATTTGAGGTGAGTAGATTATTTGCTTTTCTGAGGCACTCTTGTAGATTTCTTCTGTATGAAATTATCTCTTTCACAATTTCTGGAATTGTGAAATTTCACAAATTCTGGAAGAAAACTGTTCCTTTTAACTTTTACACTTAAACTATTAATAATAAAAATTTGTATCTTTCAATTTCTCTACAAATTTTACATATGTAACATTATTAATTTTGAAAGTGTGTCATAAAAAGTTAATAATCTACATAAGGTACAGACATATTTAATGTATATTACTTTTGATAGAAAAAATATACAGAAACTTAACTGCACAGGCACACTGCACAAAGCAAGAGATATCATATCATACTTCCATTTCAAGAAGATATCTCCTGGATTAACCAAGTTCTTATAGAGATGAAAAGCTGTGGGTGACATCTTCTGAAAACAGCCATTATTTTAACAGGCTTAAGTCACAACCTCTCAACCATTGCCTAGAGTGAGGAAGGTTTCCTGAAAATGGAAATTCATCTATATGACTGTTAAGAACAAGAAACAATGAGGCTACATGAGTGGCAGTTAATATGTAGCAATCCAGAATATTAAACTAGAGTCATTCCCTAGGAAGCCCAAAGTCCCATTACCCAGCAGAAATTAGACACTGTAATACACAGGAACATCATAACCACAATAGTAATATTACTTATTATTATAACTGTATTAAAACCTGAGTCATTTAATAAAGAACTGGACAATTTTAAAACAAAAGTGCTTTGTTTAAAAACATAATTGAAGTTATGTATTTTACCTTCTAATATACACTGTACTGATTTATTTTGTGGGACTTAACAAAAATCATTGAATTGGCTAGTTTCAAAATAAAAAATATTCATTATTAAACAAAATAAAAATCAGTATCTGGCATTCTATCAAAAATTGCCAGTCATGCAAGAGGCATGAAAATGTGAGCCACAATGAGGAGAAAAGCACCGAGTGAAAATGAACTCAGAAATGTTAGTGATGTTAGGGATGCCTGGGTGGCTCAGTTGGTAGCCTCTGACTCTTGATTTTGGTTCAAGTCATGACGTTATGGTTGTGAAATCAGGTTCCATGCTGGGCATGCAGACTGCTTAAGATTCTCTCTCTCTCTTACTCCCTCTGTCCTTCCCCCTGCTTTAAGAAAAAAAAAAAAAGTTACTGATATAAAAAATATCAGCAAGAATCTTATGAGTTATTATAACTGTATACTATATATTTAAGAATATGGATCATTGTTCATATTAAGTAGACATATGGGAACATAAAAGAGATATAAATTAAAATTTCAGAGATGAAAATTTCAGTATCTGAAATGGAAACCTTAGACTATATGAGATTAACAACAGATTAGACATTGCATATGATCTTGATGAAGTCTCAAAAGTTCATTTTCACTTTTGTTTCCTTTGCCTTTGGAGACATATTTTGAAAGAAGTTCCTGTGGCCAGTGTCGAAGAGGTTACTGCCTATGTTCTCCTCTGGGATTTTGATAGATTCCTGCCTCACATTGGGATATTTTATCCATTTCCAGTTTATCTTTGTGTATGGTGTAAGAGAATGGTCGAGTTTCATTTGTCTACACATAGCTGTCTAATTTTCCCAGCACCATTTATTGAAGAGACGGTCTTTTTTCCACTGTATATTTTTCCTGCTTTGTTGAAGATTATTTGACCATAAAGTTGTCATTTGAATTTAAAGAATAATCACAAATTTAAAGAAAAAAAATCGAAAAAAAAAAAAGAAAAGAAAAAAACAATCAAAACGAAGTATGAGTTTTATAAAATGGTTAGAAAGAAAGAAATTGCAAATCAGCAATAGTATCAGTGCTGGCAAGACAGAAATAGAGGTATACTGCTGTCAGGTTTTTATGTTATAGATGAGGTGATATATAACCTATAACTTCACCTATTTGTGATCAATTTAAACTTAAACATGTCAAATGTTATATACATATATCATTTGAAAGTAAAATGTGATAGATTAGAGATGTTTACTGTAAACACCAAAACAAGGTGTTATACATAAAAAGCCAACAAAGCACATAAAAAGGAATCATATAAAATATCCATTAACCCAAAAGGAGGCAGAAAAAAAGAAAAAGAAACAAAGAACAGTCAGGACAAAGAGAAGACAAATATCAATGTGATCAATTTAAACTCAGGCAAAGAGACTGTGGCTCTGAGAAACAAACTGAGGGTTTTGGAGGGGAGATGGGTGAGCCTGGTGGTGGGTATTATGGAGGGCACGTGTTGTGGGGAAAGATGAGTGTGGTGCATAAACAATGAATCTTGGAACACTGAAAAGAAATAAAATGAAATAAAATTTTTTAAAAAAGTAATTGGTCTAAACTATCTTGTCAATAGGGCTTTTCCAAAAGGCTTTGTGTTAATCTCTCTCTTTTTTGTCTTTTAGTTTAGAATTGTGTCTGCTTTATGATATGTGATGATTGGTTTCATTCATTTCTTCATTAATGTCCTAATTAAAAAAAAATTCACTTGATTCAACTTTTTTCTTTTTATATTTTACAGAGCAACAAACTGAAATTAAACATGCAATAAATACATGTTAGATAAAATCTTTGGAGTGAGACACTGAGAAAGGGAACAGCCATGTCAATCTCTAAAATGTATACTTGGTGGATAAGTTGGATGAGTTGATAATAGAACAGGGTCTGAAATTCTTGACCTGAAAATGGAAGTGAAGTACATAAAAATTAAAAAGTGACATAGACATGTAACATTAGCTTAAATAATAGGGATTTTTCATCAAGGTAGGTGATCAATGAGTTGGAAGAAAACAGGAGCAGGACAAAGAATCCTAGGGCATATGAAGTTTCATCCATAAAAGAACTTCAGGGAAGAACACTGCAGAACTTCATGGAGTGAAATGATACCAAAATGAAAATAAAATATATATTTAAAAATAGTATATCAAGCTGGGACAATTAATTTATTTGATATCTGTCATTAATTTAAAATGGAGATTTACTTTCATTTCACTTAAGATGAATGAAAAGATCAGTTTAAACAGGTAGCAGTCAATAAAGCATTATCCCTGTCTCTCAGTAACAGGAGGCTTACTTAGACATGATTATTTCATGTCAAGAAGTTCCCCTGAGATCTTACTTCAAGTAGAAAATAGCTGTCTCTATTATAGTTGTGGCAATTTTTGTTTGTTTTTAAGATCATACAGGCAAAACTCAACTAAAATGCAGAACTTGAATATTTCTTGGTTGGCACAAATAAATTCCATAGTCACATATGTCACTTTAAAATCATTACACACAAACACACACACACACACCACATACATTATATTTTATAGCTTACAATATCATATTTTTATTCTTTTAGGAAGTAATTGCAATTTTAAAAAAATAAACCTTGTAACTACACATGACATAATCAAGGTAATTCAAATTTTTTTCTTTTTTTAATATTTTATTTATTTATTTGAGAGAGAGAGAGAGAGCGAGAGAGCGAGCACATGTAGGCAAAGTAGCAGGCAGGCAGAGGGAGAGGGAGAATCAGTCTCTCCATTGAGCATGGAGCCGAATGTGGGGTTCCCTCCCAGGACCCTGGGATCATGACATGAGCCCAAGGCAACCATTTAACCCACTGAGCCACCCAGGCACCCTGGTAATTCAGATTTTCTTAAAAAAAATGGTAATGTGAAAAGACATGCTCAGGAATATTTGTAATTGAAAAGATAGATACAATTGTCCACAAAAAAAATTGCCTTTGACACCCTTTAATGGTACACAGTTAATGCATACAAGTCAAGTCATGTTTACAGCAAGCATGAAAGCCTGTATCAATATTTAATACAATTTTTAGAAATCAAAGATATATGCTGTCTTTTTAAGATTAGAATAAAAAAGGAAAAATGTGTTATTTAAATAAAGTAGAAATGAACAAATACATTTGTTAAATAGAATGAGCCCAATAATCATATTTTTAGTTTGTTTTTAAGTTTGTTTTTAATTTCATCCTAATGTGTTATGAAGACAATAATTTGGAAAGAAGAAAATAATTTGAAGCAGAATAGCCCGTATCTAGAAATTAGTTTATAGAAGAGGATTAGACTTTTATATTTTAGTGTATAATATTAAATATACACTTTCACTTTCACATATCTTTTACCAGTGACTCTTATTCTCTTTTAGTGATTAAAAACAACCTTTATGCAACTCTTTGTTAGTCCATATATGCTGAGAGAAATAAAATACTTTAACTTGATGACTTCTGATATATTTTATTAGTCTTAAGGTTAAGTGTATGAGTACTTAACAGAGGTTTTACTGTCTGGGAAGCTATTTAATTTAAACCTATAAATTAATGTCTTGGTAATCAATATCTATCTAATGCACTACTTAAATTGTACATATTTCATTAATTTTGCATTAGTTCAACTATCTTAGTGATCCTGACCAGTATTGAAAGTGAAACATTCTGGCTAAGAATGATTTATTACAAAGATAGTTTATGAAGAAAACATTCAATTGCCTATTTGCCAGGTTGTAAAAAGGTGAAATACCATTGATAATAGTTATTTATGGATTCATATAAATCCCTCAACCCCTTATTTTATTTCTAAAACTATCATCCTCTCTCCTCAGGTATTCTCTTTAAAGCTAATTATCTCATTATCCTTTTGATCTTCTAGTTTTTTTGTGTATTCAGGGACCATCTCCAAAATTTTGTTCTTTTATTGTCTATATGTTCAATCTCTACTCTTTTTTCTGCCCATCTTAGCCAACACATTTTCTTGACTATCTGAGTCCCCAACAGTTTTTGATTTTTTTCTCTGTCATCTTTCTCTCCCAAAATGTTTAATGATAGAGGGTAAGCATGTGAGCCCTACAGAAAAGAATTTCTGGGTTTGAACCCTGGCTCTGACATTTTCCAGCTGTGTGATTGTGGACTGATTACCTAGCATCTCTGTTTTTCCATAACCTTATCTGTAAAATGATGAAAATAACTATCTCTGTTACAGGATTTGAAGATTAATAGAAAAAAAAATTAAAAGTCACCTTGAATTATGACACCTGACATTAGAGTAATATTTGGTGTTCTTATTCTAATTACCAGAATCTTTAATATATGAAGCCAGCCTCAGCATTTTCACTCAAACTGACATTGTACCTAAAATTGTTTCAATACAAGTTCTGTACCATTATGCTAATGAAATTACTTGCAGGAAATTTCTGATTCTATATAAAAAACTAGAAAACATATACAACCTTTCTTTAGTATTATTTAATATTACATAGTAAAGGCTTTCTAAAAATTTGTAAACCTTCGTATCTGCAACTCCATCCACCAGAATATATATTTAAGAAATATCTAAGTGAGAAAACTAAAAAGATGTATTTACCAAAGAATGGCAAACAAAAGGCTAACTAAAACTTGTTTATATTTTCTAAAAATGGGAAAAAGTTAAAGTTTAAAACACTGATTAAATTAACTCTCATATAGACACATAGATGAATGGAACAGAATAAAGAGCCCAGAAATAGACCCTCAACTCTATGGTCAACTAATCTTTGACAAAGCAGGAAAGAATGTGCAATGGAAAAAAGACAATCTCTTCAACAAATGGTGTTGGGAAAATTGGACAGCCACGTGCAGAAGAATGATATTGGGCCATTTCCTTACACCACACACAAAAATAGACTCAAAATGGATGGAGGACCTCAATGTGAGGAAGGAATCCATCAAAATCCTTGAGGAGAACACAGGCAGCAACCTCTTCGATCTCAGCCACAACAACTTCTTCCTAGGAATATTGCCAAAGGCAAGGGAAGCAAGGGCAAAAATGAACTATTGGGACTTCATCAAGATCAAAAGCTTTTGCATAGCAAAGGAAGCAGTTAACAAAACCAAAAGACAACTGACCGAATAGGAGAAGATATTTGCAAACGTATCTCACATATCAGATAAAGGGCTAGTATCCAAAATCTATAAAGAGCTTATCAAATTCAACACCCAAAGAACAAATAATCCAATCAAGAAATGGGCAGAGGACATGAACAGACATTTCTGCAAAGAAGACATCCAGATGGCCAACAGACACATGAAAAAGTGCTCCACATCACTTGGCATCAGGGAAATACAAATCAAAACCACAATGAGATACCACCTCACACCAGTCAGAATGGCTAAAATTAACAAGTCAGGAAATGACAGATACTGGCAGAGAAAGGGGAACCCTCCTATACTGTTGGTGGGAATGCAAGCTGGTGCAACCACTCTGGAAAACAGCATGGAGGTTCCTCAAAAAGTTGAAAATAGAGCTACCCTACGACCCAGCAATCGCACTACTGGGTATTTACCCTAAAGAGAAAAACGTGGTGATCCAAGGGGCACATCACCTGAAAGTTTATAGCAGCAATGTCCACCATAGCCAAACTATGGAAAGAACCTGGATGTCCATCAACAGATGAATGGATAAAGAAGATGTAGTGTGTGTGTGTGTGTGTGTGTGTGTGTGTGTGTGTATACATATATATATACACACATATATATATATATATATATAAAATGGGATACTATGCAGCCATCAAAAGAAATGAAACCTTGCCATTTTTTGATGACATGGATGGAACTAGAGGATATTATGCTTAGTGAAATAAGTTAATCGGATAAAGACAACTATCATATGATCTCCCTGATATGAGGAAGTGGAGATGCAACATGGGGGGTTTTGGGGTAGGAAAAGAATAAATGAAACAAGATGGGCTTGGGAGGGAGACAAACCATAAAAGACTCCTAATGTCACAAAACAAGCAGGGTGGCCAGGTGGCCAGGGGGAGGAGAGTAGGGAGAGGTGTGGTTATGGACATTGGGGAGGGTATGTTCTATGGTGAGTGCTGTGAAGTGTGTAAACCTGTCAATTCACAGACTTGTACCCCTGGGGCTAATAATACATTATATGTTTATTTAAAAAAAAGTATGATGATTTGGATATTAAGAGTGCATTCAAAATATGCAGACTAGATTTCTTCCTTGTCTAGTCTGAAATACAGTAACTGAGGCTGTTGAACATAAACTGGTTATAACCCTAAATTCTTCATGAAATAACTTTGTGGCCCAATAAAATGGTTATACATTTTGACAGAAAAAAAAAAAAACTAATAACTCTCACTCTCATATAATCATGTAATGAGAGAGTGACAAAAGTGATAACATTGTAGATGTATAGCTGCCATGAGGAAACAGATATTCATGATTTTTTTTTTTTTCCTATAGCAATAACATGGTCTTTGGGCCCAAATAGCTTGTGTTCAAATCCTGACTCATTAAGTTAATAACTCTGTGAACCTGGACAAATAATTAAACCCTTCAATTAATTTTTTCCTATGTAAAGTGGAAATATTAGACCTTACCAAACAAGTTTTTGTGAGGATTAAAAAGATCATCAACTTGAAATATTCACGTGAAATTTTGCACATATCAAAGACTTATCATAATGAAATGTATTATTTATTTATTTATTTTTTTGTTTTCCAGTTGCTGCATGATACTTACCTCTCAGAATTTTTAGAACTCCACCCTTGATACCTATCTTTTCAAAATAGTCATCCTAAATTGAAAAGATTCATTTTTAAAATTTGAATAATTATTTCTAAATCTCCAGCAATGGAATCTCATCCAAGCTCTATAATCATGTTTCAAATGCCTGTATTATATCATTACTAGATACTGATACCTGGAACCTTACCTATAAACAGCTCAATTCAGAAATTCCAAATGTATCCTCATAATCTATTTTAATAAATATTTTATTTATTTATTTATTTGACAGAGATTGAGAGAGAGAGGGGAGGCAGGCAGAGGGAGAAGGAGAAACAGAGGGAGAGAGCCCAGCTGGGAGCCCGATGTACAGTCAGGACCCTGGGATCCTGAGCCAAATGCAGACATTTATCTGAGCCACCTAAGCACCCCAGTATCCTCACAATCTTCCCGTGGAAATCAACTCTCACTCCTGAAGTCTTTCTATTCATTACTACACTGCTCTCTAGGAAGAATAAAGGGACAGTAGGCTCTGATTTCTTTTCAGCAGATTTCTCTTCGTAGCCTTCCAGATGGACTCAGTTGCCATGTACTATAGACTGGAATACATTCCCTCGCCCTACCCAAATCATAAATTGAAGATTTAATCCCTAATGTAACAAAATCAGAGCTGAGGCTTTTTGCAGGCAATTGGGGTTAGATGAGGTCTTGATGGTGGGACCTTCATAACGAGATTAGTGGCTTTCTAAGAAGAGAAGAGAGAGAGATACACTCTCTGTCATGTAAGTACACACAGCCAGCAGGCAACAACCCAGGAAAAGGACTACCAGGAAGCTAATTGGCATCTTGATCGTGGACTTGTCCATCTCCAAATAACTGCTGTTTAAGCCACACCATCTATGGTGTTTTGTCATAGCAGCCTAAACATATTAAAGCACCATGGTTTTTTGTTTTTTTTTTTCCTTTTTTCCTTTTTTCCTTAGCAATGCATTTAAGGCAGATTAATTCAGGTCTCTGAGTCTCCAGTTAGAGTAACAGTACACCCTCCTCACTGGTTTCTCTGTTATTTGACTTTTCCTTTTACAACTTATCAAAATGTCACTAAAGGGGTCCTTCCCGACAGAAATTTGATCATAGGATTCATCTGGGAAAAAAAAAATCTGTTAGCTTCTCATTACCTATAGTGAAAACAATACACTACTCTGAGTGATCATGGAATGGTTAAACACGTAAATATCAGTTTTATGTGTGCCTAGGGGATGATTAAAACAATATGGTTATCATATTAGCTATCCCTACTTAATTTAGTTGCTTAAAGCAATGTAGCAGATGCCACTGGTGCTCCAACACAATTTTCATCTATAGCGGGTATGCTCAGTCTCCTGCTGCTATGAATTTTGGCTGATCATTCAGTTGTCCCTTCGATGGTGGACATTCCCTGGCCAAATGGGAACCACCTTCACCAGTCCTATCCCCCTCAGAGAAAGGTCTCTACCAATGATCCACTTACACTGGGGCAAGAAATGACCACCCCTTTCTTCTATGTGGATTACCTCTGTAGTGCTATTTGTGCTTCAAGGCTTCCTCTTTGGATCAGAGTGAAGTTAGTTGACATCTGATACTCCTATTCACCTTTATTCACTAACTCTATGTTCCCTCCTCTAATCCACTTTACTTGATAGCATTTTCCTAATAATCACTTGATCAGGAATCCATAGCTCAGGCTTTGCTCCCTGGAGGCACAATCAGAGAAATGATACTATTTTTATTGTTCACAAGTCTATAGATCAGTTGGAGAGAACTCAGCAAGGGTTCTGGCTGGCTCAGAATTATATCTGTGATTACCTGTGGTCTAGGAAGGTGGCTCTACTGATGGTTTGAGGTTGGCTTGCTGTCAGCTGCTCCCAGTTTTAGTAGATCACAAAGAAACAAGAGAATGCAGAGTGCAAAGGACTTCTTGATGTCTTAGAACTACCATCTCTGACACATTCAATTGAAGAAAGCAAATGACAAGCCAGCCTATACTTTATTTCTTAACGTAAAGGAAATGAGCTTTGGTGTTTGAAAGTTGTATGTCTTCACTCAGTTTATAGTACAGCTTTTTATCAAGAATGTCTTCAAAAGAAGTGAAAATGTGATGGGTGGAGAGGGAATCTTTTCAGAGAAGAAACCCAGAGCTAGATAATTGTTTACAAGCTTATTGCTTTTATTACACTGGGTAACTTTCCCTTAGAATATAGATGAGTCCTATTAATTATTATGTTGAATTTATTCGTTCATTACTCAAACATTCATTAAAGTCCCATATGTGCCACTCATTCTACTAAGTACTGCAAATTTCAATTTCAATTTTCCCTTTGCATATATTTCTTCCTTTGTCTTTTGAATTCAAGCCTAGTTTGATTTTCTGTTTTAGAAAGATGTCACACTCATTTTACTGTCAAACTTTTCAAAGTTATATAACAAATCTCACTCCCATCAGTCCAGGCTCCATTATATGTATATTTTAAAACAGGCCCTTTTGAGTTCAACAATCATATTAACTGACAAGGTAGAGGCAGGAGTAATTAGAGCATGAATATATATTGCAGGGTCACCTTACATCTAGAGTTTAAATCATAATCCAAAACACTAACTCAGCCACATTTTGAGAGGAAGCCTTCGGCTAATTTCTCTATCTTTGGAACAATTTACCCCTTATGTTGTTAGTAGCAGTTGTTAATATTGAAATGTATGAACAGTAAAAGCCCACCTATACAAATCTGTGCCTTTTTTTAAATGTGAAAACTCTCTCTCTGACCTGCATAACAGTTTATTGAAAGCTGTCTTTGATTTATGCTCATTGGTGCTCTGAATAAAGGGAAGGAAGGATCATACACTTATTTGGCATACCTAAAATACAATTTGGAAAGACTGTATGGTAAACAAGACAATTCAAATTAGTTTTTATTATTTCTATAGATTCTCCTTCTAATGAGAAAAATCTTTCATCTTTTCATCTTTCATTGGAGTCTCATGTTGGGTATAGAATTAGTTAAAAATAAAATCTTTTAAAAAATAACATCAGTAAGAACACATATTCTATATCTGAGATTAAGCTAGATGTATCGTTTAGATTGTTTTATGCTTCACAACAAATAGAAGATCGCTCAAACTCATGTAAATGACTGGAACATTGATGACTTTGACCCAAATCCCAAATTCTTACGTTTATCATTATTTACTTAAAGAGTATGTCAAAGAAGAGAATCGTGGAGTGCTAAGAACTTGACTAAGCAATACTTTGCCAAGTTCCTTCTTCTAGCAAATTACAAGATTCAGTCCACCTTTACAACAAGTATAAATGGAAATATCACTTATAGAAGCCTGAATTGGCCATTTAAGGTGTCAGAATTACTCAGACATAGCATCGATTGTTGTGATAGAAAGAGTCATTTTCTTTGTGAGTACAGATTATTTGCCTTAATTTGTGTTTATGATTAAGTTAAAAAATAAGCCTTAGAGTTAGACAAAGTTAGGTTTTGTTTTTGGATGAATCACTTACTAACTTGGCACTTTGTAAGTTATTTAATCTCCCTAATGTTTTATTCCTTCTCCTGAATATTTGGATGCTAATATTATTTTGAGAGATTATTGTGAGGCATACAACAATCTATGCAATACATTTAGCTTAATCTCAGGCATAGAATATGTGTTCTTATTGCTGTTATTTTTTTAAAAGATTTTATTTTTAAGTAATCTCTATTCCCAACGTGGGACTTCAATTTACAACCCTGAGAGTCACAAATTCCACTGACTGAACCAGCCAGGCACCCTTTATGGCTGTCATTATTGTGGTTATTATTTTATTGTTTATATTATTGAGAAAGATGGCTCAAATAATATCTTAACATGAAATATTATTATTACATGCAATCCTTACATAAAAAAGAAACAACTATACAAAGTGTTTGATAACCTCCCATATGTTTAAAGAAATCAAGGATAGTACTGGAAAGAAAAGATAGATTTCTCTCTAGCAAGTAGTTACTGACCTCAAAAATCTCGATCCTTAGGCAACAATAATTCATTAAAATCAAAGTGGTTTTGATTTTCCAACCTGAAATGAATTTTGCCCAATTAAGGAAATTATTACAAATGTTTTTAAACCATATCCTAGCAACTTTGGTTAATTCAAGTGACTAATTCCTATATATAGCTAAAATATAGAGAAAATACAGGTCAATGTATGTTGATGACTAAAATGTGACATATTTTTGATCCTTCTAACCCAGCTTGAGGAAAATAAACTCGGGGTTCACACTCATACATCTTTTTTTGTGAACTGCCTTAAGTCAATTGCTTGTTTCTTTTGTTCTCCATTTGAAAGTATATGGAAGCAAAAGTAAGAAGAAAGTGAAATAGTGGAAAATGAGTTATATACAATCACCTTATTTATTAATGCCTCATTTTTCCCACTTATTTTCTAGAATGATCAATTGCTAGATGCATCATCAGATTTTCAAAAGAAAATGATATTCTGGAAGTTACCAGGGCTTATGGATGTTTAAAAATAAAGCTTGAAAACATATTTTATTATAAATATATTTTTATGTGGGAAAATAATTTTAATCAATTAATAATAAATTATGCTTTGCATCATTTTAAACTTAGTACCTCTCCACTATGTAAATAAGCATGATAGCATTATTACAAAGTCATCATTATTGTAATTTGCCAAGAAAGCATATTAATTAGAATATTAACTTCTGGGGGTACAGAAGGAAACCAATTACCATGGTTTTATTGCCTGTATATATTTTTGTGAAATTTTCTAGTGTAAAACACATATCATAAGGAAAACTAAATTTGTTAACAAAGATAGAACTACTCCCAGGGGAATGTAATATATGAAAAGCAACTTTTCAGCTTATCAAGGTACATTCTATTGATCTTACAAGTTCTTACACATTTCATAATCCATTAACCTGTCCAATCAGTCTGAATCCATGAAGTGTTTTTCCCTTCTTCCACTGCATTGTACATATACAAGATTTATATATTCTTATAATAACTTGTGTTTTTTTTTCTTCTTGAGATTTGAATTGTATGACCTGATATAAAACTTAGTGTTTTGGAAATTCCAAAATAATTAGCAGATGTCATTTATAACTTTTTTTTTGTACCTTTGCAGACACAGTAACTTACTAGTCTTTATTAAGGAAACTCCTGTCCTTTTATATATCATCTTCAAATATCTTGACAACTTTCATCATCAAGACAAAGTAGATTTTTTGAATGGCATTCAGATGATCCCCTGCCAATAGAAGGACCTGTTAAGAAAAACATGTTCTAAAGCTAGGAAATGAAGCAAAAAGATATCTATGTCCTTTCAGTGTCTATCTACAGGCCCACCCAAGGATTATCTGGTTTTCTAGAAGAATGCATCTTTGTTCTGACTTTACCTGTTAATTGTCCTTATACACTGGAAAGTTACATGCTTACTGTTAGAGATCTGTCTAATAGGAAAAATATCACCAAACATTATGGTTTTAATTTAGTCCTTTAGGATATAAACCAGTTTCATAGCTAACTTGGTAATCTTATTCTAATATTCTACTGAAATGTCTTTTCTAATAGAAAATGCAAACACTTATTCCTTATTCTTGAAATGAGCCTTTCCATTTTACCTACCCCTCATTAGTTAATGAGTTAAATACAATCCCATATTGATGTTTGACACATATGCATTCTATATTTATTTGAAGATCATGTTTTTAAATTTTAAAATTATATTTTGACAAAATAAAGTTTAAAAGAAGGGTGACTGCACAAATTGACAATAATTTTAAGGGATTAAAATTTAATAATTAAATCAGTATTTTTAAAAAGATTTCATTTATTTGAGAGGGAGGGGGAGAGAGAGAGAGAGAGGACAAGGAGGGGCTGGGGCAGAGGGAGAGGGGAAAGCAGACTCCCTGAACAGAGAGCCTGAAGCAGGGCTCCATCCCAGGACCCTGGGATCATGATCTGAACCGAAGGCAGGTTCTTAACTGACTGAACCACCACCCACACACCCCTAAAATCAGTACTTTTATTAAAAAACCTATTATTAGAATTAATAAATTTTAAAAGATTACTTCATGCCTTTAAAATTTAAAATACTGTGTAAAGGAAAAAAAAAAAAAACCTCACTGTTTCTAGTTGTTTTTATTCCAGTTTAGGCTGTCTTTAAGATCTGCTGAAGTATCATTGTGGTTACTATTATTCACAGTGCAACTACTTCCTAATGTTACTAACTATCTCTTTCTTATCATCGTGTGTGCCTGTTTATAAAATATGCATTTTACTGTGTTCCTACAGTTCAGAACAAATGAGACCTGAGAAAGAGAAGGTAGTGAAGGCATCTGATTACTTCTGGGAAGCAGAGTGGCAGTCTGAAGGTGAATGTTAAGTGCTGTTGGCTACAGCTCTTTGGCACAGTATTTCTTCTCCTGTCAGGGAAGTTCAACAAGGTAGAAAAGTTATGGTCTACCTGGAGGTTCCCCTTGTAAAGGATGTTTACTTGTAAGGCCATTTCACTGTACTGAGTGCACTGAAGAGCCATCCTTTGACCTCCTGACAAGTGAAAGAGGGACAGAATGAAATGCTGCATTCAGAGGGCACAGAGCTCTGTCCAGCCATGGCCCGACTCCCCTTTAATTATTCAAAGACATCCCACTGTGAAAGTCTTTAGATTTGTTGAATCTAAAACAAACAAACAAAACAAAAAAACACACCCACAGTGATTTAGAGAATAAAAGAAAATGGGCAATGACTCACCTGGGTGGCTCAGTGGGTTGGGCTGCTGCCTTCGGCTCTGGTCGTGATCCCGGGGTCCTGGGCTCGGGTCCCGCGTCGGGCTCTTTGCTCGGCCGGGAGCCTGCTTCCCTCTCTCTCTCTCTGCCTGCCTCTCTACTTGTGATCTCTCGCTCTGTCAAATAAATAAATAAAATCTTTAAAAAAAAAAAAAAAGATTTCATTGAAAATAAGGAGGGGACTTATTTAGGAGCTTACAAATTGTATATTTGGAAATATTTTTGATATTGCAGCCTAGAACTTCTGCTGGTGAGTGAGGCCATTAATAGTTATTAAAGAGGACCTTTGATATATGCTTCTCTCAAAAATAAATTTTCAACCATCTCAAAAATATATTCATTCCAAACTAAATTATATGTAATTGATCCTAAGAATCAATTATTTTTCCATTATTGACTATCCCTAAAATTAGGGTTCATATTAAAATTGAAGTCTTTGAACTTAATTGATGGTATAATGTCATTCTTGGAGGTAATATAATGATATTTCAACTGGTCATGTCAGAGATTGTAGGAATTCTGGCTCACTTTATAAAAGGTCTTATGCTTTGTTTCTCCTTTGTAAGGTGATACTATAATTTATCTTCCAAATCGGGACTCTTACAGAAGTGAAAGGGAATGCTAATAATAACTGTGCTCAGACAATATGTGTCCAAAAGCCCTGTTCCAATTAAACTGTAACTCCCCAGAAAAAATGGATACATGCATATAGGTGTGGATGATGGACAACTCTGTGATTCATCCCATGCCTCTGAGAATACACATATACATACAAGCATAGCCCATCTGGGTCCTCTGATTAAGAAGTATAACTAATGATGGCTATCTTAAGAAATCTCCCTATTGTTTTTTGTGAGGAAAGATGTTGATAAAATATCCATTTTGGGTGTCAGAAGACATGTTTAATGAATTCTTGAAAATATTTTTGAATGATATAAAGGTACTATTGGCCTACATCAAAAGTTTATGTTTCCCTAAAAATCTGTATATTGAAACCTAAACCCTTCTGTGATATAAAGAAAGTGGGGCCTTTGGAAATTGATTAGGTCATGAGCCCTCATGACTGGGATTAGTGCCCTTATAAAAGGCCCCAGATTGCTCCCTTGCCCCTTTCACCATATGAGGACACAAAGAGAAGACTGTCAGTGTATAGCAGCCCAAAAATCCTAAGATAATTGTCTATAAACTTATTTATATTACTCACTGGCAGGAAAAGCTCCTTGTATTTAACTATTTATTATTTATTCATTCATTTATTTATTCATTTGTTTTACAAAGAATTTAGCAGACACTAGGTAAACATTTATTAAAATAATAAATTAATTTTGGTTTATAAGCCATCTTTTTTTTTTTTAATTGAGAATAGAACACAGACCCAAAGTAATGTCAGCTTTATCTTAATTATGTAATGACTCCCCAGGGTCAAGGTGAAAGTGTTGGAAGCTAAACTTGCAAAGAAGCAGTCAAGCATATCAAATGATGTTTATTAACTTATAAATATAATGAATACTATATAGAGCTATTGATATTTCCTCTCTTACCAAAATATGTAGACCATTAATTTTTAGGGAAAAGCCTGTTGTCAGTAAAAGTTATGTTGAAATTTTTATTCTGAAGACAATCAGGATATTATAGAGAAGTGGGGTTTTATATATAAACATTTGAGAAGCTGAGTTCAATAAGTGCTAAATTGTATTTTTTCCCAGTCCAGAAGAAGAAGGTACTAAATACATTTTTAGCATATATGCTACAATTAAATGTCACACCTGTTCTTAAAAATGGGGATAATAGTGATACTGGATTTCACAGACATATTTTTAAGACTTTTTTCCTAGTGAATTAAAACTAACCTATGTGAGTATTTGATTCAGATGTCACTCCTATATATTTGAGTAGGGTTTCAGTAAACAGTGTTCAGAACAGTGTTCTGAAATCTTATTTAAAAAAAGAAATTGAACACATTTCAGAAGATTGCATTCTGGCTAATTCTCTACAACTTGTGGAATCTCTATCTAATGTAAAAGCAATGGTAAAAATAATCATGAATTACTGTTTTGTGTATTTCAAAGTTTTGATGAATTCTTTAGGTTTGCTTTCAAAATTCTCTAACTCACTGGGTGAGTTTTATCAAGCTGTTTTTTTTGTGTTACCAAATGGCATTGTTCAGAATATGAATAGCTTCCTATTAGAGGTGAACTATTGTGGAAAAAAGCCCTGAATTGAGAATCGGTAGCTCAATGTTCAAATCATAGCCCTTCACATTGTTTGGTCATGGTACTAACCATTGAGTTGGTCAGTATCAAAATCTAAAAAGGGTCATGATGCTAAAATCTCTTCAGAGGAAAACTGCAAGTCTAAGTGTCAATCATGTGTTCCCATGTGCCCATGGAGAGTGTAGAAAACTGTAATGCAACCTTCTTTATGCTTCTGAGATTGAAGCATGTAAATGATTTAACTGCTGTTTATCAATTTCTAAATAATGCAGGAACTACAGGAAAGAAGGACAGCTTCAGTATTCACTACCATGGGAGTAATTGTGATAAAGAAAGGCCCCCCAAAATTTAAAATTAATAATTTTTTAAGAACCCTTTTATAAGAAAGGTGAACCCCCGGGGGGGGGGATTGTGAGAGATGTCATTCATAATGATTAATGGGGAGAAGGATCCTATAGCGCAGTGGTTCCTTTGTATGTGTTCTATTGTATATCAACTGATTCCAGAAAGGAAGAAAATTTCAAATAGATAAAGACTTTGCAAATAGGTTATATGTAAACAGACATAGTAGCTTTAGAAAAACTAAAACAAATAATAAAAAAAGAAGTAGCATGATGAGAATTTCAATATTCTTGCTATAAATTGGCCACCAGTTTTTCTCTACATCCTCTGGCCCCTGACATAAATTGGAAAAATGTCATAAATTATGTGGTTCAGAATGTCCATAAACTAAACACACACACACACACACACACACACACACACACACACACATACATACACACACATATATATATATAGAGAGAGCTATTGATATTGTACACACACACGTGTGTGTGTGTGTGTGTGTGTGTCTGTGTGTGTGTGTGTGTATTCAACAAAGTTATTTCTGGAGCTGAAATTCTAGAAGAATCTCTTCAGCTGATCCAGTCTCAGAGGCCCGGGGAGAAGGAATAACGCAGTTAAAGACAGCCTGAGCAGAGTTCATTCAGGAAAAATAAATGCCCGATCTTAGACCCATCCGCCCTCAAGATGTCATCAATGTTTCCTCTTGCCCTAAACTCAGTTCCTTTACCCGTAAATGATAATGATAGTAACTACCTTGAAGGACTGTTGACAGTCTCAAAGATGATAATGTATGTGAGACTCTTGGTACCTTCATTGGCAAATATTAGGATATTATCTATTGTTTTATTATGGGCTGAATCAGATTAAAAATAAAAAGGAATTGTTCTTATTTATATACTCCATCAATACTTTTTGCTTTTATTTTTAGATTTACCTCTCATATCTTTGTAGCATGCTTTCACTCCTGTCATTTGGACTGCCTTTCAGTAGCATTATTAAGCAAAACACAATTTGAACATAAATTCATTGGCTCTTTGACAATACTTATCACCTTCCCCATACACCTGTCAGGAAAATTACAACTGTTATATAGCAATAATGAAAACAGTGAAGAAAAATACTAGTAGCTATTAAATAAGGGTTATTTCTCAATATTTTTGCAAATTCTTATCATTTAATGTAGCTAAATGAAAAAGGAGAATGTTGACTATAATGTTGGAGGCATCTATTGTTTAAAAAAATCTATTTTCTTAAAAATAACTTGAAACCTATGGCATACTACATTTGAATAGCAAAGTTATATAAATCTTCTCTCTATAGTACAACAAGTTCACACTGCTGAACCATAATTGGTTTTCTGGAATGGATGAATGATTTCTACTGATTCACATTCAGTTATTAGCTCTTAGATCTTAAGGCTGGTGAGTTGTAGTAGAAGATAGAAAGAAAATGAAGAATCTAAGAAAGGGTATAGACATAAGGAAAGTGACTAAGTAGACTGAGATAAGAAATTGGTTGCCTTCACCATCATAATCAAAGGATAAGAAGAAAGAACATACTTTCATATACACATAAATTGCATCTATTAAATCATATAATGTACATATATCAATATGTGTATGCACACATATATAACATTTCCAAGAGGGGATATAAAATTTGTATGAACTTTCTTGAATCTAATTTAAGCATAAAATACTTTTTTCCCTAATATAAACTCTTATGAACATGTTTTTAAAAATCCGTTTTAGAAATGCTGCTTTGTGTGAAAGAATGATAATCGAGGGGTGTAAATTTATTTGGACAAAAGAAACAGTATCTATATCCTTGCAATTGAGGAGCTTAAGGTTCTTTATAGAACTATTAGATAAAGTTTATTGATTGCATTATTCCATAGCTAGTTGTCATTTTTTCTTATACAACCTATTATTAAGTTATTTTGAGCTCTTTCTTTAATTTTACTGTTTTCAGTGCACCTATCTGCTATTGTGATTAATACAGATAGACTTATAAATGCAAAATCTATATCCACTGCATTTTATTAATATATAATGTCTCTATCATTTTTATTGATTTATAATCTTAAATGTTACCTTGTCAGTATTTTTGTCCCACATGACTTTTTTTTTACATGCCTCTTGTTTTTTGTTTATGTTTTAAGATTTTATTTATGTATTTTTTAAAAGATTTTTATTTATTTATTTATTTCATAGATAGAGATCAAAGTAGACAGAGAGGAAGGCAGAGACAGAGAGGAGGAAGCAGGCTCCCTGCTGAGGAGAGAACCTGACGTGGGGCTTGATCCCAGGATCCTGAGACTGTGACCTGAGCTGAAGGCAGAGGCTTTAGCCCACTGAGCCACCCAGGCGCCCTTTATTTATGTACTTTAGAGAGAGAGAATGTGTATCTGTGTGAGGAGGCGGAGGGACATAGGGGGCTGGAGAGAGAAAAGCTCAAGCAGACTCCTCACTGAGCACAGAGCCTGATGTGGGACTCTATCCCTCAACCCTGATATCATGACTGGAGCTGAAACCAAGAGTTCTATGCTTAACTGACTGAGTTATCCAGAAGCAACTAAATACGTTTCTTATTTCTTTGCTGATTGCTTTCCTTCCAACTTTTAAAAAATCTCTTTGTTTTAAGGGTGTTTTTTTCTGAATATGACATACCTATGTGTTGTGTCTTAATCCAGTATGATAGTCTTTGTCTTCTGATGTATCTATTGCTTCCTTCCTTCCTTCCTTCCTTCCCTCTTTTTCCACTCTTTCTCATATTTTTCTTTGAAATTTTAGTTTCATTTTATTCTGCAAGACCTAATTTACATAATTTCCCCAATTTTTCAATTTTCCAATGTTTATTCCAATGTGAAATCACATTAAATGCATTAGATTCACCGTAAAATATAAAGCAGTGAAAAACAATTCCGTAATTTAATATATGCTAAATACACTGTTTGCTGGTTTTAGAGATTTTTTATGGGGATTACCTATTAAAACAACATTTCATTAAAAAAAAAAAAATTTCAGGGGCGCCTGGGTGGCTCAGTGGGTTAAGCCACTGCCTTCGGCTCAGGTCATGATCCCAGGTCCTGGGTTCGAGCCCCACATCGGGCTTTCTGCTCAGCAGGGAGCCTGCTTCCTCCTCTCTCTCTGCCTGCTTCTCTGCCTACTAGTGATTTCTCTCTGTCAAATAAATAAATAAAATCTTAAAAAAAAAAAAATTTCAGAGTGAAGTTGACTTCTAGAGTAGCTCTCTGAAGAGAATCACGAGTATGACAGTCCAATAATTTTATGGGCCTAATTTAATAGACTACAAGTGAGTACATACCATGTTCATAGATTTTTTATTTTTTTCAAAAGACTTGCATGATGAAAGCAAGTCATGACTTTTCCCACTACTATACTAACATAAATTTCTAAGTGTTCAAAATGGAGTTAAGAGAATTGGGACCAATAAGTTGTTAGTTATCTATCTCATTAGCTTGGTGAATTTGAAATTTAATATACACTATACAAGGAGCTTAGAAATGGATAAAGTCTGTGTGGAGTCCCTTATTAAATCACACTTCAACATCTCTTAAAGAAAATTATCTAACATATCAAGAAATTTGACTTTATAATAAGAACAAATTGTAGCATATGAGTTAGAAATTTGGTTATTTGTATAGTAATACATTTATATCATATTTATATTACAAATGTTATTTGTATTTATGTTATAAATTATATTACATTTATATGAGTTTTCCCATAAGCTATTAATAGAGAATGTATCCTAAAAGCCTAACATCATTTTGGTGCTTATCTTTGATTTTGATTCCATTTTTTCTTGAGGAAGATGTATTTTCTATTGCTTCTGGGAACCTATAATTAACTGGCCAACTTTAGAATCTTTAATGATACCTATTGTATCTGAATGGTTGCATATATTTTGCAATACAAAAAAAGTCAGTTCGCTTTCTCATTCCATCAATTATCTGAAGCTGACAAGTTTCAGATCACTGTAAACAATGCCATGTTGATTAACTATGAAAGGTATCCCAATCTATTTTTTAGTAACTCTAGCATTCTCATGATTGTTAGATTTTTTTTAAGATTTTATTTATTTGATAGAGAGAGATCACAAGTAGATAGAGAGGCAGGCAGAGAGAGGGGGTAAACAGGCCCCCTGCCAAGCAGAGAGCCAGATGTGGGGCTCGATCCCAGGATCCCGGGATCATGACCTGGGCCAAAAGCAGAGGCTTAATCCACTGAGCCACCCAGGTGCCCCTTTTTTCTTTTTAAGACAAGTTTTTTTTTTTTTTTTTTAAAGATTTTATTTATTTAGCAGGAGAGAGATAGAGCAAGCAAGTACACACAAGCAGGCAGAGAGGCAGGCAGAGGCAGGAGAGAAGCAGGTTCCCTGCCAAGCAAGGAGCCTGATGCGGGACTCAATCCCAGGACCCTGGGATCATGATCTGAGCCGAAGGCAGCGGCTTAACCCACTGAGCCACCCAGGCGTCCCTAAGACAAGTTTTAAGATCAGTGTTTACACACTCCATTACCATACAGACATACTGGTCTCTGATTTTATCACCCTAAATTCAGGTGAAGTTATCACTGTATTATTGCAGTTTATTCAAATAAGGTGCAGCATGTCCATAACTCTTGCTTATTTGCTCATCTGCTTCTTGTAGGTACACATATTTTATTGCATGTATCTGTTTCTTTTCACTCAATACCTGGAACAATTTACTGGAATCATTATGTCCTACTGGCTTTAATATGGAATTATTTTTTCTAAAAAAATATGGAATTATTTTTCTTTTAACTGAAATGTTTTTATTTATTGAAGAGGATACAGAAACCATCATAAATAAAGCTTATCAACCTGTTAATTCAGTTCTTTCATTTTTAGTTTAGGTATTGATGTAGTTGATTTTCTTCAAGTTTTTTCTTATTTTATATTGAAGCTTCCTTTATTCTATCTGTCCTTTCTCAGTTCCTAAAGATTCCATTTTCAACTTGTGTTAATTTTGAATTTTTTACTATATTTCTTTCCCACTTAATTAATGTTTGCCATTCTTCTTTCTTTATCAGTCGATTTTACATTTATTTTTTAAAAATTATCAGTTGTTCTCCTACTGAGAGGCAATGTACTACCTCATGCTCTAATTCTTTCTTATTCCCTTTCTCTAAAGGAAGACACATTACAATGCAGGTCTAACCCAATTTATGAAAGGGTTATATCTCAATAAACCCAGTGTAATTTGAAAAATATCATAAATCAAAAATGCATTTAATACATCTAACCTACACACAGTCTAGCCCAGTCTACCTTAAATATGCTCAGGATATTTACATTAGTATACAGTTGGGCAAAATCATCTAACACAAAGCCTATTTTATAATAATTATTTATTTTATAATAAAGTACATAATAAAGTGTGCCTTGTGAAATTTATTGAATACTATATTGAAAGTAAAAATCAGAATGATTGTTTGAGTACTGAATGGTTGCCAGCATATTGGTTGATGACCCTTGTGATCACATGGGTGATTGGGGGCTGCAGGGTACCATGACTACCCAGTGCCACTTGTCAGTAACCTAGGAAAAGACCTAAAATCAAAATTCAAACTATGGTTTCTACTGAATGGATATCATTTTCACACTATTGAAAAATTGAAAAATCACAAGTCAAACCATCATAAGCCAAGAAAAATGTGTATTTTGAAGCTCTTCTGTTTTGTCCCTTCATACAATGAGACCTATGGAAAAACTTGAATTTCTCTTCTCTTACATTACATGTTTATCTTAGATTTTGGCTGAGAAAATGTAGTTCTTCTTAGAACTATCCTTTCATGAGTTTAAGTTGTTACTCTATACCAGAAAGTATACCTTTATCCATTAAGAGATAAATTTGTATTTATTCACACATAATTGTAACTTAAAAGTAAAATATAAATAAATGTAAACAAAATATATATTATATATTATATGTATTTATGCAGATACATGATATATGTGCTTCCATCTATCATTTATTTTTATCAAGTTTCATACACAGTACTATTCTATTATTCTATCTTCTCTTCATTTGAACATCATGAGGGCTCAATTTTGGTTATTTTTTTCTGTTTGATGTTGGTCTTTTTATTTTCACATATTTTTCTTAGGTTTGATACTTGAGGCATACACTTGAATTCTTGCATGTATTCAAACATCTTTCCGCACATGAGATACAAATAGCATCTTGAGTAAATTTAGAATTTCTGGGCTGAAATCCTTTCCTTTCTATAATTTATAATGGTTTTCTGTGTTTAATGTTGATAATGTGAAGATGTCAGTCAGTCTTCTTTTTTTTTTTTTCCTCTGCTGGTAACTTATCTTTACTTATGGAGAATTGCAAAGTTATGTCTTTCCAATTAGAGATCATGCATTTTATCAAAGTAGGTTTTATTTCTCATCAGTATAGCCTGGAACTCAGTGAGCTCTCTCAATATGAAGACGCTGTTCTTCATTCAGCTCAGAGAGTTTTCTTCAATTGCTTTGTTATTCCTGATCCTCCATCTGTCCCTTTTCCTCCCTCTGAGATGCCTATTCTTTCCCTGCTAATTTTCCTGAACCTGTAACGGCACTAATTTGAGTCTCAATTTCTTCTCATTTAATCCAATTTCTGAACGTGTCTTCCTAAATGTTTAAAACAAATCAGGTGGCCATCTGTCTCTTCCAGCAGTACTTTTTATCTCGTCATGTGTTTCAAATTTTCCATCTTATCTTTCTCTCTGCCTCCTGAGGCCTATCAGATAAGTTGCAGTTTTACTCTGCCAATGAGTTGAAACTTAGATTTTAACGTTTGAATGTCTTCCACATCCAGAATCCCCAAGGTCTCACAGGCAAATGAGACTCCTTCTTTGGGGATCTGGGAGTCAAAAACAGATTGTCAACACTCTACTGAGATACAAGGAAAAGTTCTTTCTGCTCTCTGGTATTAGTTTACTTCCAACCTCCCCAGTAATGAAGAATTAGCTCATCCATGGAAAAAGAAAGAATCTGGATGGGTCAGGAGGTGTCAAGTCATGAATAAATGTCTTAGGAAGTATGAGAATGAACCAACCTACATATAGTGAAGAGTTATGAAATATTTACAGAATTTTGTTCATAACAGTAATACATTCACTTTTCTTTTTTTCTTTTCTTTTTTTTTAATATAGGTCACTCTCTCAGATATGGTGTAAAAAGATCGGAGGGGGTTAAGACTGGAAACAACAAAGATTTGGGAGGTTATTGCATTTGCTTAAGAAAGAGATCATAAGGGTGCCTGGGTGGCTCAGTGGTTTAAAGCCTCTGCCTTCGGGCTCAGGTCATGATCACAGGGTCCTGGGATCTAGCCCCACATTGGGCTTTCTGCTCCACAGGAGGTCTGCTTCCTCCTCTCTCTCTGCCTGCCTCTCCACCTACTTGTAATCTCTATCAAATAAACAAAAAATCTTAAAAAAAAGAAAGAAAGAAAGAAAGAAAGAAAGAGATCATAATATCGAAAATAGCTGGGTTGGAAATACAGGTTTTGAATCATACATACGTTCATGTGGACCCATGAGAATGCAGAAAATTTCTGAAGGAAAGTATACAGAGTGAAGTGGTAGAGATCCATGCTGGGAATAATGGTGGTAAACAAGCTTAAAGGATGGACAAAGGACATGATTATCATGAAGAAAATAATTTTTAAGAATGGACAAAGGAAATTACTATCATGAAGAAAATAATTTTAAGAATATATAGAAATATCTAATAATGTTGAAACTTGTTTATGATACTATTAATACTCAATTCCCTCTTCTGCTGATCACACAGAGGATTATACTCCTTGTTCCCAATGAGCCAAGCATAGTCAACAAACTTGTTTTGATCAATGAAATGTGAATAATAGAAACATGTGATCCCCAAATCAAAGGCCCCACCAAAAAGGAAAATTACAGACCAATAACCTTGATGAACCATGGTTGCAAAATTTCTCACCAAGATATTAGCCAATAGGATCCAACAGTACATTAAAAGGATTATGCACCATGGCCAAGAGGGATTTACTCCTGGGCTGTAACTATCATTCAACCACTGCAAATCAATCAATGTGATACATTACATTAATAAAAGAAAGCACAATAACCGTATGATCTTCACAATAGATGCAGAAAAAAGTATTTGACAAAGTATAGCATACTTTCTTGATTGAAACTCTATGCTGTGTAGAAATAGAACATCCCTCAATATCATAAAAGCCATAGATGGAAAGCCCAATATCATCCTCAATGGGGAAAAACTGAGAGCTTTTCCCCCTAAAGTCAGGAGCAAGGGAAGAATGCCCACTATCACCACTGCATAATACTAGAAGTCTAGTTTACATAATACTAGAAGTATTTTTTACATGATACTAGAAGTCTATGATACTTTACATAACACTAGAAGTCCTTACTTCTAGTACTTAATACTAGAAGTACATAATACTTAATACTTAAGTATTTACGTAATACTTTTGAATTTACATAATACTAGAAGTATTTACATAATGCTTTGTAATTTTTACATAATACTTTGTAAATATAAGTATTTACAAAATACTAGAAGTATTTACATAATACATAAGTGTTTACATAATACTGGAAGTCCTAGCATCAGCCATCAGACAATTTTAGCAATAAAAGGCATCCGAATTGTCAATGAAGAAGTCAAACTCTCACTTCTTGCAGATGACATGATATTCTATATAGAAAACACAAAAAACTCCAGTCCAAAATTGCTAGAACTCATACAGGAATTCAGCAAAGTGGCAGGATAAAAAATCAGTACCAGAAATCAGTTGCATCTCTATACACTAAAAATGAGACAGAAAAAAGAAATTAAGGAGTCAATCCCATTTACAATCACACCCAACACCATAAAATACCTAGGAATAAAACTAACCAAAGCAGCAAATGATCTGTACTCAGAAAACTCTAGAACACTCATGAAAGAAATTGAGGAAGACACAAAGAAATGGAAAAATATTCCATGCTCATGGACTGGAAGAACAACTATTGTTAAAATGTCTATGCTACCTAGAGCAATCTACATATTTAATGCAATCCCTATCACAATACCATCAACTTTTACACAGAGCTGGAACAAATATCCTAAAATTTGTATGGAACCAAAAAAAGGCCCTGAATAGTCAGAGGAATGTTGAAAAAGAAAACAAAGCTGGTGATATCACAATGCCAAACCTCAAGCTACATTACAAAGCTATAATCATCAAGACAGTATGGCACTGGCACAAAAACAAACACATTGATTGGTGGAACAGAATAGAGAACACAGAAATGGACCCTCAACTCTACAGTCAACTAATCTTTGGCAAAGCGGGAAATAATATCCAATGGAAAAAAGACAGTCTCTTCAACAAACAATGTTGGGCAAATTGGACAGCCACATACAGAAGAATGAAAATGGTCCATTTCCTTACACCATACACAAAAATAGACCCAAAGGCAATGAAAGACCTAAACGTGAGAAAGGCGTCCATTAAAATCCTAGTGGAGAACACAGGCAGCAACCTCTCTGCCTCAGCTGTGGCAACTTCTTGATAGACATGTCTCCAAAGGCAAGGGAAACAAAGACAAAATGAACTATTGGGACTTCATCAAGATAAAAAGCTTTTGCACAGCAAAAGAAGCAGTTGACAACACCAAAAGACAACTGACAGAATGGAGAAGACATTTGTAAATGTCTTATCAGATAAAGGGCTAGTATCCAAAATCTATAAAGAACTTATGAAACTCAATACCCAAAGAACAAATAATCCAATCAAGAAATGGGCAGAACACAGGAGCAGACTTTTCTCCAAAGACATACAAATGGCCAATAGACACATGAAAAAATGCTCAACATCACTCTGCATCAGGGAGATACAAATCAAAACCACAATAAGATACCATCTCACATCTGTCAAAATGGCTAAAATGAACAAGTCAGGAAATGACAGATGTTGGCAAGGTTGGAGAGAAAGAGGAATGCTCTTACAGTGTTATTAGGAATGCTAACTAGTGCAGCCATTCTGGAAAACAGTATGGAGTTTCCTCAAAAGATTGAAAATAGAGCTACACTACAACCTAGCAATTGCACTGCTAGGTATTTACCCCAAAGAAACAAATGTAGTGACCTGTTTATAGCAGTAATATCCACAATAGCCAAACTATGGAAAGAGCCCAGATGTCCATCAACAGAAGAATGGATAAAGATATGATTGATATATATATTCATTAATAACATTTCATTTTTGATGGCTGAGTAGTAATCATATATATATATATGATTACTATATATATAAATATTCATTAATAAGATTTATTCATGTAAGATTTATTCATATAATCTTATATGAATAAGATATAATATTCATTAATAAGATTTCATTTTTGATGGCTGAGTAATCATTCATATATATATATATATATATATATACGAATATTTGCAATGATGTGGTTGGAACTAGAGGGCATTATGCTAAGCTAAGTAAGTCAATCAGAGAAATTATCTTATGATCTCACTCATATGTGAAATTTAAAGAATAAAACAGGATCATAGGGGAAGAAAGGGAAAAATAAAACAAGATGAAATCAGAAAGGGAGATAAACCATAAGAGACTCATAATCATAGGAAACAAACAGGTTTGTTCGTGGGCAGGGGTGGGAAGATAGGGTAACTGGGTGGCGAACATTAAGGAGGGCGTGCGATGTAATGAGGACTGGGTATTACATAAGACTGATGAATCACTGACCTCTACCTCTGAAACAAATAATACCTTATATGTTAATTAATTGAATTTAAATTAAAAAAATAATAATAAAGATGTGTTACTTCCAAGTGAAAGCCAGTTATTTTCCATCTCACCTTGCTCTCCAACTTTGATATGCTACTTACAGAAGTATTTGTTGAGATAAAGCCTCAAAAGGTTGGGGTATTGTCTATTATTTATAGCCAAATGAATGTTATTGTTTTGATGGAATATGTAATATCATAGTGAATCTTGGCTCATTAAAGAACTGTCAACATTCATTAGAAAATTCTTCTTGATGTTAGGAGGACAGTTTTGTGAACTAGTGAGAGAAGAAGTCAAACTTAAGTGAATCTAGGAGTTTAACATGTGTGATATGGTGAACATAGTATGTTTCATTTGCTGCTCTATAAACTTTGGAAGGGCAGGAGAGAAATGGAAGAGAACATCCTGGGAAGTATTAAGATAGGGTCCAGTTTACCTAGGATGAATGGAAAAGATTCAGATATGCGGACACCAAGGGAAGGGAGCCAGTTAAAACAGGAAGACAAAACAAACAAAACAAAACAAAACACCACACACACACAAAAGAAAGGGAGTGATCGATGAGTTATTTTCTACAAGAGCCAGGAGAGGATGGCCTAAAAACCCAAACAGGGAGAAGGATTTAGGATGGGTAAAGTGCACAGAAAGATTTTAAACAGAAAGATATCCTGAACAGAGAGTTATGGGGGATAGAGAAAAAGGAATTAAGGAAAGATCCAGGATTTAGTTATGGTAAACTAACAAAACCTAATCATGAAGATGCTATCCCTCTGTGTTAAAAGAGATATTGGATGGTTTGTTGGTATGAAATTATGCTTTCAGAGGATATAGTATAAATTTTGGAGATGGGCAATAAGAAAAGAGAAAGGAAAACTGGCGGAAAGGGACTCTTCCATTTACAAATTGATGATAGACTTAAGAGAATTTTCACATCTTTTAACTTTGTCTAAAGTCATTTTAGTGCTAAAACTACTTAGTATCCTAATAGTTGTCCTGGTGTTAGTGACTCTGCCATATGTTTTAAACAATATTATTTGATCAAAACATGTTGTCCATGTGAATCTTCTGAAATCTTAGCATAGTACAATTATCCAGTTGTAGAATACACTAACTCTATTAAATAACTCTATTAAACAAGTGCCTGAGGGTAATTTTCTTTGTTGTATCGTAGTTTATACCTTAACTGATTGCATTTGTTTCTCTGTTGCTATGTACCAAATAACTGCAAACTAAACTGAGAGGCTTAATATAACCCAAATTTATTACCTCGCAGTTTCTTTGGTCAGGAGCCTGGCATTATCTGGCTCAGTTCTTTGCTTCTGTTCTGAAATCAACATGTTCAATGGGTCTGCTATCTCATCCGGAGCCCAAAGTCCTCTTCCAAGCTCATTCTTATAAGTAATTAAAACTAAGTTTCTTTGGATAATAGGACTGAGGTTCTAAAGTTTTCTTGCTGGCTGTTAGTCAGAAGTCCCAGCATTGAGAGGCTGCCTGCTATTTCCTGCACTCTCTATAATCACCCTTTTGATTCACTCAAGGTCAACTGACTAGTCATTACATTTATATCTGTAAACATATGCATATATTACATCTGTAAAATCTCCTTGGTCTTCTAACAAATCATGAGAGTGATATTCCATCAAACTCACAGGTTCTGAATGAATAACACAAGTACCTACTAACCAAAGAATGGAAATCTTGGGAACCAACTTGGAATTATAATTATGCCCCCCAAAAAAACCCCTGATAATCAATATACTTAATATACAAATTATTGAATGTAGATGGAAAATATTAAAATATGGCATCCCAGTCCCCACCTTGTTGTATTTTCTAATATTATCACCTCTCTGATAACTTTTCTTTCACATTTTCTCCAACAATGAATTAAATGCATACTGCACCTTGAAATCCATAAGAATCATTTTGAAAACTGATGTGGAAGAAAGAGCATGAGAGCACAAAGGCATGCATGGGAGAATAAAGACAAGAGAACGAATTTTTCACATAAATGAAATAAATGATTCTATGAGTGCCTATAAGGGCCTAAAAGAATATTTTTTTCATCTCCTGCAGTCATGGGGTTGATCTAAAGAAAAAGTAGAACAGATTTTGATTTTGCAAGTAAAAGATTACAATGCAAATGAAATCCAGAACTTCTCTGCAGTTCTTAAGTGACAGTGAGAATGATGATTAGGAAAATGTAGAATCCTAAAAATTGGAATGGCAGAATTGATATGGGTTATGATAGATATTATTATATATTATACCACCACCTCTAATCCTCTTCATTTTTGCTTTTAAGAAAAAAATAAATAACCACCACCAACAACAAAACTCCTGCTCTGACTGAGATTGTTAGTGTCCCTTTGCTTCAAGACCCTTTAATAACGTCAGTCAAGGCAGATACCATTCAAAGGGATTCTGGTTATATTTAAGATCCACAAGTACTATCTCTCATGTCTTCCTGACCCAGGATTAAATGACCAGCATGCCCTCAGAATAATTAAGATGAATTATGACCTGAGAGGAGATTGAACAAATCTGGCAAATGATTTGTTGTTGTTGTTTTTTACTATTTATGCCTAGCAAAACCTGGATGTTCCCTTAAAAAAGAATTAAAAGAATTATGTATGTATTATTTTAGGAAGAAAAAAAATGTAACATTAGATGAGGTCAAATTATTTATATGGCTTGTAGCCTGAGCAACAATAAGTGTCTCTAACAAGTTACCCGGTGGATAACTGAAATCTGGATTCAGTATTGGCCTATATTAAATGAAGCTGAGATATTGGAATTTAATTGGTACATCATGCAGGGAGAAATGATAGTGCTTAGAGAGAAAGACTATCTACAGGGGATTCTGCATGGGTTATTCACTCATCCAAATTAATCATATTCCCAAGAGGGGCCCTTTGATTGCTTTCTCTTCTCCCTGGATTCTCCTTAATTTCCTCTGACTCCTGAGCTATATACACGGTATGTATGTTCGACACCATGACAAAGTGCCCTGGCTTCTATAGAATGCCCTCATCACCAAGGTCAGAAGCAATAAGAAAAGGCATGATTTTCATTCTGTTCTCCTGCGGTTCCAGCCTCCTTGTTATGTTCTCTTCATGCCTGTAGACTTCAGCCTCTAGCATTAGAAGCAGAGACACCTTTGAAAAGAATATTTAGTAAACTCCCATACTTGCATAAGCCCATTTCCTATAATAAATATCCCACAGGTGCTGCTCCTCTGATTAAACCCTCACTAAAACAAAGGGAAATCTAGTGAATTTTCCCTTAACATATAGATAGAAAAAATAAATGAATACACAGAAATCTAAATGGGGTGAAGACACCTGAGGTGAACCATCAAGTTGGAGAATCAAGGACCTCTAACCTAATTACCAGATTGTATATTACCAATATATAGACTTTAGAGCTCCCGGAATAAAGCAGAAACTAGATTCCCTTTAAGGTGGATCCTAGTAACAAAAATGCAAATATGCAATGGAATTGGTCTTTCTAGTTTTCCCAAAAGGGACTTGTAAACATTTTCAGGATAACTTGCTTTGGACAAAGAGAAATATCCAGACCTTTTAAGTATTATTCAATGCACAGCTCTGAACTGACATGAATTTTTGATCATCCAAAAGGCCATTGCACTCCTCTATTTGGAGTGCTTCTGAAGGTCAGTTGAGAAATAAAACGTTAGCCTGAATCCATCTCTTAGTGGGCGTGGTAAGTCTTCAAAAATACTCTATAATTTTCTCTCCAAATTCCAAATGCATAGTTGAAATATCTGTACTCCATGGCTGACAGATTCCCCACATTGGTTACTGGGCCATGGGGTAAAGGCTGTTATGAAGGAAAATTAAAGGTATCTATCTTTTTATATCCAGAAAGGCGGGGGGGGGGGGGGGGGAGTACATCACCTGTGATGCAATCCCAAAGAATTATGCCACCATTAAATGCTTAAAAATTACAAGAATTCTACCTTATCTCCATTTAAAATGCCACTTTAACTGTGAAGAAATGTCAGTGCTGGAGAATGAAAGGAAATTATTGGAAACATAATTAAGAATTATCTCTAAAAGCACTGTCATTTTAGATGTGATCTATATATTGGCACAAAGAGCATGAAGGTTGGTAGCTGGTATAAAGCTATTACCATGGCAAATTCTTGCACATATATATCAGTTAGGAAGGACCCTCAGAGAAGTTGCTTTCACATGGCATGAAAGATAACACATCTTCACTGTATTAACTTAGGAATATGTCAGCTGTCTTGTGTCATTACATGGTACACAGGACTTGATTGTTTCACCATCCCCCTCAACATAATACCACCTTACCATCCTGATAATATTGTAGAAATTGGATATGGTGGTCAAGATATAGCATATAACCTCTAGAAATATTTATAAATGGTATGTGCCAAATAGTAAGAGAGAAGTCCTATGAAAATTCAGAAGGGATAAATGTTATGCATGAGGCCAATAAAAAGAATTTCCTTAAAGAAGGGCCTATCTAGCTGAGTGACCAATTTCCAAATGTAGAGACCAGTGCTAAATTCCTTATAAGATATCATTTCCCAAGAGGAGTTGCCTGATACCTGATGGTAGTTGAATTATATTCAGACCCTTCCATTACATAGGGAGAAGGGTAGAGACAATAAGTCATCTTCATTAAAATGGTGCTCCAGGTTTTAGATGCCTGACCCAAATTCATTCAGTACTACCCTCAATTAGAATTACTGAATGTCAATCATTTACATCTGAAGAAGCAAGAGAATTGGCTTACCATCATGACTTTCATTGGTCTTCCATTTATTCCCATTTCTAGAAGCAGCTGGACTAACACAAGTTGAGATGGCCTACCGAAAACTTAGTTACAATGCTGATTGGTTGACAATAACTTGCTATGCTAACATGACCACTATATATTTCCACTATATAGGTGGAAAAGTGCCCCCAAATATTGCACTAAATGCAAAAGGTTGGATTCTATTCCTGACTCTATTCTTAATTAATTGGATGGAGTGAAACAAATCACTGTAGGTTTCCATAATTTTAAAAAGAAGAAGTAGCTATAGTTGTTATTTGTAATAACAGAGCTGTTTAAGGTGTTCAAGAAGAATCCAGAGGTTAAAAGGCTACAATAAGTATTTTAAATCTATTTAGTTTTACACAGAATGCTGCTTAAAAAAACAGCATCTGAGAACCTTCTTGCGAATAGTAGGTGATAATGTGTTGTTATTAGTGGTTATCAGCACAACTGTGATTTCATCTATCACTTTATCTCTTATGTGAACATGTTTCACATGCTGACTTTTTAAAAAGATTTTATTTATTTATTTGACAGAGAGAGAGAGAGAGAGCACAAGCATGGGAAGTGGAGGAGGGTGAAGCAGTCTCCCCACTGAGGAGGGTGCCTGATGAAGGGCTCCCTAGGACCAGGGATCATGATCTGAGCCAAAGGCAGACACTTAATTAACTGACCCACACAGGTGCCCCACATGCTAACCTTTTAACCATTAAATCACTTTAACATGTTTCTGTTTTATATATATATATAGTTTATAGTATTTGCTATATATATATATTATTTAGTGTATATATACTATTATAATGGTCAAAGTTAATACAATTATTAGTGGTTTGGGACAAATTTTATTTTATGCTTTGCAAAAGTTTTTAATATTATTTTGAATTTTCTAAACTTTAAAAGAACTTGATGATTGAAAAAATGATTAATAGACAGTAAAATCCATGGTTCTAGCGAGTAATGAAAAATGAACTCTTCTTTCATTTATGGTTGATTAAGGTCTCAGAGTAATCCTCTATTTTTGGCATGCAGGTGAAAATCAGAGTTGAATAATTATTATGGCAAAGAAACAGCTGCTAAACATTCTAAAGTGAGCATTATAAACCTAATAAAATATCAAGCTTTAGAAGTTAATGCTAGTATAGGATTTTTACATTATTAGCAAAAACTACTAAATAAAATTACAGAATATTAGAAAAATGTATTTGTAATGAATCTGGACTAAGGATAGCTGTAAGACAACCAAAGCAACTGCTGTGAACATTATAAATCATACATTATTGGTTTTTAATCATGACTGCCTTTGACAAGACTAAGTAAATGCTGATAAGCTCTCAAAACCAGATCAGCCTTAACAGGGTGGGAGAGACAATCATGCATTTCATTTTTCTTCTGCTCATAGATTAATCTCAATGGAATGCCGTTTTTTGAAAATTGACTTTCTGCCAAAATGTTTGTCATTCGGTGGAATTTTACTGTTGCATCTTGAATAATAATAAAAGTTTAGAATTAACATATACAGATATCATCTCTTCCCTTCCACAATGTAGATGCCTCTGAAGAGGACTGCTGTGTTTGAGAATTACAGTCTTTTAAAGAGAAATAATCCTGTTATCTGCTTGGTGAAAATTTTAAGTGAATAGTCTCCACATTTAAGTAATGAATATATAGAGAGGTGGTTACCAATGTCTTCAGACTAGCAGCAAGTAGTTTCACTTAAGAAAGTGAATTTTTGAGTCGTTAAGGTAGTGATTTGCTAACTTCTTTTATTTGAAGTGTTCTGTCTGGTATTTCTCAAAATGCGGTATGTAAAGGAATGCAAAGTTACTCTGGTTGGAGTTTGGATAGGAGCTCTGTAGCCTTCTCTACCAAGTTCAGTTCCCAATAGGTTTTTGAACATATATAAGAAACTCCAAGGCTGGAAAGAGCAGCATGAAGAATTCAAAGATTTTGTTGTTGTTGTTGTTGTTTTTAAATATTAATCAGTAGGCAAGTCTGTCTCTTGCTCCACAGAGATGTACTTCATCCCCCAAGTCTCTAAACAAACTATTTTAATGGTAGAAGGGGGGCACACCATCCTTATCATCCAGGGCCGTTTGCTGTACAGACTTCTTTGAAAAGGGAAATAAAAACAAAAACAGTTGTGCCTCTGCTTACAAGACACTCACAAACCCAAGACACCCATGGACAATTGCCTCCCAGTGATAGCATCACCATTAAAAAAAAAAAAAATGTCTGATGATACTATTAGAGAAATCAAAATCATAAGAGTAATCTTTAAAAGAAAAAGAAACACCACTAAGGGTAGCAAACCACTATACTGTAAAACTCTAGTGAAAACATCAGGAGGTGAGCCCAAGAGAAACATATTCTACATGTACATATGAACACATTTAGTAAATTAAAAATCGAAATATATGATGTCTCTGTTATATGTTGCTATAGTGGTCTGTACTTCTCTCATCATTTCATGTAACACTTCTCTTTGTGGTAGTGTCACCAGCTAGACCCCATGACCTGGCCTTTACTCTTCACTTGCTTGTGCCCACCAACCTTTGTCCTCCATTTTTCCTTAAGCTCTTCTTTCCAGCTAGTCTCCTACCTCACACAAAAGACCCAAGAGGCATAGCATCCCATGATGGAAACTGAGACTACCCCTCACATAATAAAAACTCCTGGGACAAAGAGTTCAACTGGTCCAGACCACCCAAAACAGTTTGAATTTAACCCCCAACTCACACCTATGCAGATGGACTATGGAGTGACCCAAGAGTGACCGACAGTTACCTTTACCTCATTATAATAGTAAAAGCTCCATGCAAGGAGGAACACAAGCCACATTTATATAACATACGATATATCTCTAGGCATGTTTCCTTAAGGTGCATGTGTCACCTTATGTTTCCTGTACATACAATGATGATCTCACCTAATCTAAATATTCATCCTAATCCTAAATAAAACAAACCCATTCACCCTTGCTCTGGGAGTCATAGCTTTGGAAGTTATTCCCTGTGATATCCTTATTTGCCACAAATGAAGCTTCCTTTGTGGGACAACTCCATCAGTTATAGTTTCTATCTGTGACTCGCCAAGGAGTAAACTCACATTAATTTGGATACAGTATGGCTAATAATTGTCTCTTTACATTAGAATTGGAAGCTTCACGAGATGAAGCAGCATGTTGATATCGATGAGGACTGGATCCCAAACATTTTGCACAATGCCTGGCACATGACAAGGTTTTGGTTAATATCAATACAAAACATAAACACATCGCATGCAGTAGTTTATAAAACAATTATGATATTTATAAAGTTCTAAAATTCCTGAATTGACATTTCCTAGAGATGTCTGAGACTATAAAACTTTTAAGTGCATTGAGACTTACTTATTCTGCAGCCTACAGGTCAGAGCACAATACAGCAGCTGACACAAAACAGTTACTCAATAACACTTGTATATGTCCCAGTTAGCTATATGCAACCTCTGAAGGAAACTGAAAACAAAACAAACAAAAATGCAAAGTCTGGATTGCAAAGTGTTACAGAATCAGAGAGCTAGTTAGGGGCTAAACCACAGATTTCCACATTTTACACTTTGATTTATAGAGCCATTATATCTTTTTATTTTTCTTCCTTCAAGGCCACTGTGGCTTCTCTGTTAACATTATTCTGAGTGCTAAAATTGGTATTAATAGGGATCATATGCAAACCTTTCCACAGTTTCTTTAAATATTTTTATAGAAGAAATTTTGAAGTGAAATATATGTGACATGAGATAAGAATAGCTGAAGAGTAATTAAAATCAAACTAACTAAAAGATGAAAAAGAATCTTTCCACAGAAGAGAGGAAAGTTCAGAAGTGTTGTTTAGGAAGAATCCCAACCTCATCGATGATCTTCAAGCACAAGACTACCAAACAAATAATTAGACACACTGTTTGGCTCGACTCTATGGCCTGGTTACTTCAAGAAAAGAGGACAATGAGACTTAATGGATCATAGCCAGGTAGTTGTTTACCCAAAGCGCAGCCAACATCAGGAGCCTTGGCGTCGTTGGACGTACCCCCCAGCCTCCGATTCCCAGGGAGATCCACAGGCCCAGATGGAGGCTATGCACACAGTGTCCTCAGGTTGAGGACTGCAGGCCAAGGGCTCAGCACTTTTCGATCAAGCAGCAAATACTATAGCAAGCAACAAACAAGCCCAGGAAGGAGCAATTACAAATCACACTGTGGTCACTTTGATCTACTTTTTTTGTTTTTCTGACTGACTACAGAAACTGCTCAGTCTCAGGAGATAAACCTTGCCCTGTGACACACTCAGGGAGAAAAAGCCAGGCATGCTCAGGGATCTCAGAGGACTGTCTCTCTCAACAAGGGTTTTAAACATCAGCCCTTTTAAAAAAGTTAACTAAATGTATTTCTATCAGTGTTTGCCACCAAAAGATTCATCTTCTGAATTATTTTAAAAGAATTTGTCTCATTATAACAATGATCCTGATCTATACTCAATTCATTTTGACAACTTAATCTCTTTATCTCACAATCCAGTAATGTTCAATGGAGTAAAATCAAACAGCAATATGGCATTGTAATCGATATCCCCAATATTAAGAAATGTTAACATATATTTTTCACATGCCTGCCTTTGTGTCCCAGTCAATACCTGTGTATACAAAACAGAATCAAACATTTTATACATATTACTAAATATATCCTTGCAATCCTGGGCAAGTATAACAAAACTGAGCCATCAAGGCTCAGCAGCATTTTCCCAGCAAATATTAGAGAGCATCGTAATGCCTGCAGATAATTTTCTTTTGTAATTTTGTGGAATTCTCTTTAACCATGACTTTCAAGATTGAGTAAAATATGTAAAAATCTATAAATACATTTTTAAATGGAGTTCTTAATTGATTTGGGCTAACATTATAATCACCTAATTGTTAGCTTTATAACTGAGTCTTAATTGCTCAATTGTGTATTACCTTAATTGCTAATCATCATAATGATAACATAGTATTAATAAATTACATGTTGTTATATTTTAGATTTCTTGTAATACCATGATCTGTGACTCATTTTAGTTTTTCTATAACACTTGTAGGATAAGTAAGTGGAGACTAGCATAGATCATAGTTTTGCCCATCACATTGGCAGTTAATTGAAGAGTTCATGGATATGAATCTACCAAACCAATTCATCTGACCTAAACCCAGCATTTTTATGTCTCTGCCATTTCCAATGGGCCTTATTCACCAGAGCCTAGGGAACATGCTAGTACTGAGTTGGCAGTGCAGATCTCATTAACAGAAATATGCAATAGTTAATTATTTTTTTAAGAGCTGGAAAAATTTAGGATTCAGAAAAATACAACTTTAGGCTGAATGAAGGTTGTCATGTTCCATAGAAGACTTACTACATTTAAGAAAATACCCTTCCAAGGTGCTGGGTAGCTCAGTCAGTGGGGCATCCAACTCTTGATTTGGGCTCTGGTCATGATCTTAGGGTCATGAGATCAAGCCTCCAGGCTCCAGGCTCAGCCCAGAGTCTGTGGAGATTCGTCCTCCTTTCCCCTCCCTCTTTGCCTCTAACTTCCACCTACCTTGCCATGCTTGCTCTCTCTCTTAAATAAAGGAAGAAAATCTTTAAAGAAACAAACCATAAATAAATAAATAAATAAATAAATAAATAAATAAATAAAACAAGAACAAACAAAAAATACTCTTCTTCCAAATAGCTAGAGGTCATGAGCATAAAGAGCAATTAAGTACTATGAGCAGATGATTGAAGCCCCCAACATAAGGCCTGCTACTTTTAATCTTGCAAAGACTATGCAGATTTTTTTTTACTTCATGATCCTGATGGAAACTTGGCTCATTTCAAGTATTTGATTAAGAACCTGATCCAAGCATGCTTGGGTGGCTCAGTCAGTTAAGCATTTACCTTCAGCTCAAGTCATGATCCCAGGGTCCTGAGTTGGAGTACCACATCCCACTGGGCTCCCTGCTCAGCAGGGAGTCTGCTTCTCCCTCTCCCTCTGCCCCTCCCCCCTGCTCATGCTCTCTCTCTCTTTCTTTCAAATAAATAAATAAATAAATAATCTTAAAAAAAATAAGAACCTGATTCAATTCTAATCATGTATATATGTATATAAATCTAATATAAAAATACTTAATTCAGATATTGTCTTAATTATTGAGATAACAAAGGAAAATAACTATAGTTCTGACCTCCAAAAACTTATAGTATGGGCAAAATAGCAAGTAACTGGAAACATAAACATTTTCTATTATGTGGACAAAATATCTTTCTCATATAAACTCACTGGTTTTGCCCACTTTTATTACTGGTAGAGTGTCAACAAATTTTTATCTCTTTATTTCGAAACATTTTTTCAGGATTTAAGATCAATGGTATTTTTCTAAAAGAATATGGATTTTTTATCCTGAAAGCATCAACTGGGAAAAAGTATATGGTGTCAGAGAAACAAAAGTTTCAACCAAGTTTACTCTGTTTTTACAAGCTGATGGAGCAACGAGGCATTCTAAAGAAATTTAGTGATTGACAATTTGACTTCATCTTTTGCCTATCCTCTTCTCTGTTAGGACAATCTCAACAGTCTGGTCAGAATACCATTATTTTTCCAGTTGACTCTGTTCTTTAATTGAGTCAATCATAAGGAATTGGATAGCTAGCAATGCTGAAATTAAATTATAGTACAAACTCCATGATGGAGAAATCAGAATGTAAGAGACGTATTTTTGTGTGTTGTGGAAGTAAGCCATTATACAAGATTTACACATTGATAAAATATTTCAGTTTCCAATATCATTAATAACAGAATCTGTATCTCTATTTATTTATTTATTTAAAGATTTTATTAGTTTATTTGAAAGAGAGAGAGAGAGCACAAGCAGGATGAGTGGGAGAGATAGAAGCAGGCTCCCCACCAAGCAGAGAACCCAAGGAAGGGCCCCCCTCAGTAAGAGGATTAACTTACTGAGCCACCCAGTCACTCCTGTATCCCAATTTATTAATTAGTGAAACAGATTTTATTATCTGTAGCCAAATAAGCCAAGTAAATATATTTTTTATTCCTGAATTTATCTCATTTATTCCAAAACATGAAACACGGTGATGCGTCTCAGGGCAGGCTCCCCAAAATATTCCACTTTGAAATAAGGATTAATTTGAATTCAATTTACTTAAGAAACACTCACTGTAAGAAGGACAGTCTGACCCTCTTTTGTAGTCCTGAAAGCAGGAAATAAATCTCCCATGTGAAAACTACCCTTTCTGGACCAGGAGATAAAGAGACATTCTTATCACCAGAGACAGGGAATTCAGAGCAGAAAGACTGTAAACAAGCCCCATTACTTTCTCACTAACCTACTATCCCAAGTCCAACCTTCTTTGTTTTGTTAATTCTTCACAAATTTATTGTTTCTTTGTCTAAAAGGTATAAAAACTGCACTTGAGTCTCATATTTAAATGAGCTCCCACACATAGAAAATTAAAATGTGTGTTGTTTTTCTCCTGTTAGTATGTCCTGTCAATTAAATTATTAGAATGACCAAAGAAATTAGAAGGGAAGAGAGGAAAAGTTTTCCTCCCTTAAATTGGTGAAACTAAGTATTGTGATTAGTATCATTGTTTTTCCAGGGCCATCGCTGATATGAATAAAAGCTTTTAAAGCTGTGGTGAATTCAGGTTAATATTTTTGCTGCTACCACTAGTAAGATATAATTGTTCTCTGAATCTGACCTTTGGTTTATTGCAGTCTAAAATGCAGTTCTCGATGAGATTAAAAGTAAAAGAAATGTATAATGTACTTTTTAATTCGATACTGCTAAATCATTAGATTCTACCAAATAGTAAATTGAATTCATTTTACAGTATTGTATTATAACATTATGATTTCTAAAGATTTGTATTATATTAAAACAAAATCTAACTTTGATTTTTTGTATATGCTTTTATTGTCCATAAAATTTTCAATTTTTTTTATTGTAGCTCCATTAACATAGTTCAAATTATCTTTTGGATGTAAATGTTCAGATAATTTTAGCTAAACAGTCAACTTATTGAAGCGTCTATGAAAACTTGAAATAATTAAATCTCACAAACTCACAAAAATAAAATAGAAAATTTATAGGGAAATTTAAATGATGATATCCAGAAGTGTTATGTATCAGAGCTCATAGATATTAGTATTTTTTGGTAAATGGAAATCATTAGTTGTCTTTTTACGTAAAAAGTTATATTTACCATGATTTTCACTTCTTTTTTGACCTTCAAGCAAATCAAAACTTAAATATATATACACACACATATGTGTGTGTGTGTGTGTGTGTGTGTGTGTGTTCTAAAAACATTGATGGCAATTTATGAAAAGAATGTTTTACTTAATCTCCTATACCCAGGTTAACACTTAATAAGAATCAGCATAACAATTTTGGCACATATTATGGGATGATAATCCTAATCCACTATAACTTAAAAATTTAAGACAATTACATACTTGGCTTTTTAATTGGTATACCCATGGCTCATTATTGTAGGGGAATGATCATTGATTCAGGAATAAAAAGACCTGAACTCCCATCTGGGCTCTGTTATTTACTGATACGGGATTGTGAGATAAATTCTTAATAGGACCTGGTACAAAATCTGTTGATTGAAAATGTGACTTGACCCATGGAGATAAATATTGCAGAAAGAGAAGTTATAGTGTATTAGTTTTCTATACTACATAGCAAATCACCACAAATTCAGCAGCTTAATCTAGCATTTCATTTCTTTAGAGGTTGAGGCACAGAATCTCTAGGTTCTCTGTTTCAGACTCTCTCCAAGTTGAAACCCATGTTATCTGTGGTCTCATCAGAGGTTGAACTAGAAAAGAATCTATTTGCAAGGAACCTCACAATGTTGGCAAAACTCATCTACTTGTGGCTGGCATGAGGCCCCTCTTTTCTTGCTGGCTGCTGGCCAGGGGCCTTTCTCAGCTCACAGGGATCACCCAATGTTCCCTGTCACATGGCTCTCTCCACTGACCTCTCACAACAGAAACTTAACTTCTTCCAAACAAGCAACACAAAGAGACTCTCGCTTCAGAGATGGCCCATTCTCTCTTTTAAGATCTTTCCCCTCATTAAACCAGACCAACCTAGAGAATCTTTTGATTCATTCAAATTCAACTTATTTGAGACCTTAATTTTATCCACACACACACAAAAATTTGCCATATCTTATTTGCTAAAACTAAGTCATATTCAATGAGAGAAGATTTTACAGGGTGCAAACACAAGGAGGGGGAATCATTGATGTCCACTTCAAGTCCATATGCTAAAGATGGAATTGTGATGACAAAGTCCAAAAGACATCAATCTCATCACTGTTTATAAGAAAAAAATTGGAGAAGAAATCCAATGAGATCACGGGGTCCTAAGAGAATAAGTGCTGGGATAAAAGTAAGTAAAATGGTTACTAGAACACTGACATAAACAATAGCTAGAATGGTGTTCATTAGGGTTCTCTAACATTGACAAAGCAACTGCTACACCAACCACCTGTTATTTATTATAGAAAATAAAACAGGAAACAGGAGAAGATGGAGGTTGTTACAAGCAAATTCACATTGGTAATCCCTACTTGGAATTTTTCCATGAATCTCTTTCTTTCTTTTCTTAAGATGTTGGGCTCCACTGGACAATAATAGCTTTTAGCATTTCTTTTAGAAGTGACATTTTTCCCCTCTTAGAGAATCAATTTGGGACAAATAAAATTATTTATTTGCAACAACCCATGCTCCAACCCTAAGTGAAAATAACTGTTTTATTAAGCCCTGTGAGTGAAAAAGTATTCTTATAAATTAGATTTCCAACATTATTCAATTTATTTTTAGAAAGTCAACATACAATACGTGCCCTCCTTATTAATACCCACCACCAGGCTCACCCATCCTCCCACCCCATGAAGCACTGGGTGTGGTGCATACACAATGAATCTTGGAACACTGAAAAAATAAAATAAAATAAAATAAAATAAAATAAAATAAAATAAAATAAAAAAGTTTGGAATTGAGCAACTAAAAAAAAAAAAAAAAGAAGAAGAAGAAAGTCAACATAGTTTGGTATTTTTCCCTGCTAAAAAAGATATAAGCAACTGAAAAACTAACAAAGAGCTTTCAAATTTTTCATCCTGAAATGTGATCCCAAGCCATATTTCCAAAACCGTGGGCAAACATATTTGAACCAAAGGTTGCTTATCTCTCATCTTCCAGAAGGACAAAGTAACCAAGTGGTCAGCAGCTAACTTCTCCTTTCCAAACTTTGTGTTTTAGCAGGGCTGCATCTGTACCCCAAATCCTACCTCTAAAGTAGAAGAACAGGAAAGAAAAGTATCTAATCATATAATTCCTTTTTTCTACAATAATTTCTGTGATATAGAATAAAAAATTATCAGGAAGTCAGAAGAAAATGCATTCATCTCTTTGAATCATTAATTATAACAATGAACAATTAAATGGAAAGTCATTCTATTAAAAATTGTTAAAAATTCAGCATCTGTTACGTATTAACAATATTCTAAATTTTGGAGAGAACCTGAGAGAGGACCCTACCTTGAATATCTAAGAATTGGAATTGTTAGTCATATTATGGTATATCCATATTATTAAATGTTAATCATTACTATGTTCTTTCTAAAGAATATTTAATAAGATTTTAAATAAATAATTTTTAAAGAGGATTAAAAATTAACAGAAGCATGGAAAAATTGTAGCATATTCACATAATAGAATGTGATATAATGGTAGAAATGAATGACCTAGGATGACATGTATCAATGTGAATCAATCTCAAACACAATGTTAAATATAAAATATTTATATTATGTTAAATATATATATATATATATATTTATATATATATATATATAAATGACAGAGGAATACTTATAGCATAATCACATAATACTAAGCAGTAGAAGTACATAGCAATATATAAAAACAATGAATACCAAATTCTGTCTGGTGTTTAACTATGTGGGAGAAAGAATGAAAATTATTCTGGAGAGGAATAAAAGGGGCTTCAATCATTCATGCTGTTTCATTTCTTCATCTTCAACCATATAGTCATGGCAATATTTTTCTTGAAACCTGCTTGCATTCCAAATATTTTGCAGCTATTTTTAAAAATAACAAACATAAAAGTAAAACTAACAATAGAAAAGAAAAAGTCAGCATGTAATATATAATTCCATTTGTTGAGTGTATGGTTCTCTACTTCTTTTCATCTTTGGAATTTTGCATTTCTTTTTATTCAATGTTCATGCATTAGTGTTAAACTTAGAAGAAGAAAAAAAGTCACTCAAAATAGTTTAAATAAGTCACTGTTCTACTGTCCAAGTTTATTCACTTATTACCATACATTATTTTCTAGATTTTCATTTATTTTGCGTGTTGTCTCTATTGTGATTTTTATGTTTACATGATAAACTTAAGTTTTGAGGCACAAATAAATATGAATTGAATACATATTTTCTATTTCTATAATTTAAAAATACTCTCACAATTTGTATCCTCTAAAATTCTATAATTTACCTTTACTTTTAAAAATATTATGGAAATAATATACTAAATTCTATTCTCTGGAGACAGGTGTCACTCTCCAATAAATACACATACAAATATTGTGAACAGGGATTATATATCTGTGTGCAACATATCTAACTCCTCCTCTCTCCTTTTATATTAGGAAATATAGTGCTGGAACATGACACTATAAATAAATTATGCTTTTACAATGACTTGTCCTCGTCTGGAATAATCCTGAGTTTAGTACACACTTGTTTTTGACAGTATTAAAACTAATTCAAGGTTCCTGTAGGTATAGATTCAGAGATTTGCATTAAGAAATCTTCATTGAAAGAAAGACTTAGTTATGACTTGGTGTTACTAGGTCAGACTTGGCGTCTTTTTAAATGTTGTCCTCTCTTCTTACTGAACTTGATGAATAAATGGGCTTCTGAAGCTCAATTCTTAGAAGATTTCTGAAAACAGAATGTTTGAATTATTGTGGTTGTTTCAACCAACTTTACTACTGCCAGACACCACACATGAAAGTTGAGCCTTAGGTGCCCAAGAAGCACCTGAGATTTGCACTTGATCATGTGGACAAGATCAGTTTTTCTTTCTTTCTTCTCCTTTCTTTCTTTCTCTAGCTTCAGAGAGAGAACAGGAGGGGCAAGGAGGAACAGAGGGAGAGGGAAAGAGTCTTAAGAAGACTCCTCACTGACAGTGGAACCTGAAGTGGGGCCTGATCCCATGATCCTGAGATCATGACCTGAGCTGAAACCAAGAGTTGGACACAATTGACTCAGCCACTCAGGTGCCCCTTAGTCCATCTTCTTGCTTCAGGATCAAGGCATTTCAGTGAAAGACCTTACTAGAAGGAGACTCTTGGTATTTTTCTTACTTTTTGAAGGTGTAATACTCTTCAAATCCCTGCTTCTGATAAATTCTACAGAATTACAAAAGCTTCCAAAAGCTGAATATCATGCATGTGGATTTCTGAATTGTACTGCTGAATCAAATAATATATTTCTATTTCTGCCCTCAGTAATACCAGCCCAAGTATTATCATCAGTAATAGCTACCAGTAATTGAATGCTTAATATACACTGGGAAGTTACATATATCTTTTCCATTCTTATAATGACTCTAATTCAACGTTATTGACCCTACTTTACAGGTGAAGAAATTGAAGTTCTAATTTATATAAAACATAGTCAGTTCCATAAGTGAATACCCTTTTTATCATAAATCTTCACTCTTTCCATTAAGATACAATCCTTTTTGTAAAAAACAAAATAACAGATTTGGCCTCTACAGTCCTGTTCCTCTCTTATTTTTTCCTTTTAACATTTTAGAGAAAGAGAGAATGAAGAGTGTAAGGTAAAAATAAGTCTAAAAAAGAGCAGAGATGAAAATTTGATAAAAAAATTGAACAGGAAGTTCAAGAAATATCAGTATTGGAGATACTTTTTAGAAGCCACAGAAATATGCAAACATATGAAATATATGACATATATGCATACATAATTTTTAAGAAATAATTAACTGCTTTCCTCAATTTGTTAGTAAATATGCCTCCAAATATTCTAAATTTGGATATCACCATAACCCCGAAATATGGCCACATTTCTTAAAAATATAATGGAATTGATGTTTGATATCTAGTATTCCTAAGTGAAATCTTTGCCATAAATATTTACAGAACTATCCTCCATGTTCCTCACAAAGAATTGGGAAATCATGAATTATATCCAGTTTCTACATGTTGACCACTTTTTTTAATCATGTACTAAGATTTCATATAACAGAATTAGCAAATGCATATCGCTACTGTACAGAAGTCTTTCAAGGTAAAAACTATTATAATGTTTTTAGTAATTAAATTACAATTATCTCAGGATCCTTTCTACACAGGATTTGAATTAATCCTTTGGATATGTATTTCTTGTTTGAAACACATGAGATATTATTGGATACTTTGGTCCTTTTACCTGAGTCTAGTAGAGATATGCCTGTGTCAAGTGGATAAATTATTTAGTCACTAATGCTTTTTTTTTTTTCATTTAAATCAACACACACAACTGATTATTTAATTATTAGATTTGTAAGGGTGGCAAATTTTTAACCTATGTAAACTATTAGTCTATACAAATTACCCATAAAATCATTAAATCACACATAAAGAATTTTAAGTTTTTCTGGTGGTTAACTGATGTCCTTTGCAAAGACAGTCTATAAAATCATATAGTCTTTGAAATCATCAAACACCAAGCTTGTGATCTAAAAGAATTTAATGAATTTAATACTTTGGAACCTCATTGTAGCTTTTAAGTCTCTTGTCATGTACAAAGATGATGTTGAAATCTATTTTTTGTAAGTGTCTTTGTCTTGGTCAAAATTATAATCACCATGATATGATATATTACTAAGTGGCCTTAATGACAACCTAATTTTTTAAATTTTTAGTTTACAAATATAACCATATAAACTATAATTTGTTACTACAAATTTATTCTTATTACTACAATTTATTACTACAAAATTAATTATTTCACATGTTAAAAATTACGTCATGTTTACAGTATTCAGATAAAAACTCTTACTATGTAAATTAGATATGACATTGGATATATATCTTACATAAGAAGAATTATAATTCTTCTTCATAATGTATGCATAAAAATTATATTACAAAAGCCTCCTGTGTAATTTCCTGAACAGTCCCTGCTCCTTCCTCTAAAGAGGAGATTATGATGCATATATTTTTTAATCAACCCCTTATAATTCTTTATAGTTAAATCATATATATGTACATACTTAAAATATATCTTGTTTTGCTTGTTTTATGCTTTAGAAAGAATAAAAACTGCATGCCATCTTTTGTGAATTTTTCACCCAACATCATATCTCTGAAAGTTACCATCATTGAAGTATGTAGCCTTGGTAGATCATGCAAGCACATGGCAAGAAAATGACCAGCTGTAAGCCAGGAGAGTCCTCAAGAAAAACCAATCATGTCAACACCTTGATCTAGGACTTCAAAAGTCCAAAACTATGAATAAAAAATTTCTGTTGCTTAAGCCACCCAGTCTGTGATATTTTGTAATGGCAGTTCTAGCAAATTAATAACTCACTTTCCTTCTTATTCCAATGATTTACATGGCTGTACCTAATTACAGTATACACTTGGATATATATTGCCTGACTGAGCACCTACAATTTTTAATTATGGACATTTACTGTATCTCTGTCTTATAGAGTATATGAGTTACCAGCTGTAAATAATAATACCCTATTTTTTATCCAAAGCGATCGCTCTATTTTATACTCTGGTAAGTGTGTGAGGGAATCCACTGATATGTATCAGCTGCAACATTTGGAATTTTCAGGCATCTTATTTCTCACTTGGGTATGAGTATGTGGGTATAAAATGGGTATAAAAAATCTTATTGTAGTCTTGATTTTCACTTCCCTTGTGATCATGGAGTTTGGGTATCTCTTTATATGTATTGACCATTCTGTGAACAATATACCCAAGTGTACTAATGAGTATTCTATTAATGTTGTTAACCTTTTTCTCAGTGAATTCTATGAAGCCTTTATGAAATTTATATTAATTGTCTCAGTTATTATGGCACAACTTTTGCTAATTTTCACTTTTATTAAGGTGTCTTTAATAAACAGGTTTTTTTATTTTTAATATACTTTATCAGTCTTTTTTTGTAGTTATCAAATGTTGTACTGTAAGTTCAATTTTCAAAATATCTTTACCGATTTTTTTTTAGAGTTATAAATTTGTACATTGGTCATTTAAATTCATCATCTGTCAGTGAGCTTAGAAGGGAAAATGAGTGAAACCTCATGTGGGTAAGTGAAGACAGATTTCTGGCAAAATGGAGGGGCCCTAAAACCAGGATGCCTCATGGTATCTAAGAGATCCCAAAAGAGTCCCCAGTTATGCTTGTGAAGATTTTATCTTTTCTTAACCACACATCTTTGAGCCATTGGAAATATCAATTATGTTATGGGGCGCCTGGGTGGCTCAGTGGGGTAAGCCTCTGTGTTCGGCTCAGGTCATGATCTCAGGGTCCTGGGATCAAGCCCAACGTCGGGCTCTCTGCTCAGCAGGAAGCCTGTTTCCCCCTCTCTCTCTACCTGCCTTTCTGCCTTTTTGTAATCTCTCTCTCTGTATCAAATAAGTAAAGAAAATCTTAAAAAAAATCAATTATGTTAGAAAGTATATCAAAGAGAATCCACTTGCCCTGTGATTATTAAAAAAAAAAAAAGAACCTATAAAAGGCCATCTATGTTCTCCATGATTATGAGAAAATAGGATTGTCACAAAATATAAATAAATGTATCATGTAAAAGAGCAATAACAATTAGGAAACAAATAGCAAACAATGGAGTAAAATCTTCCTTAGAAGCACTGAGTTATTGAAAAGTTCAATTCAATTATATCAATAAAATGAAAGCACAAAACAGATATCTAAAAGATAGGATATTATATAGAGGTAAATGATGGAATTAAGTAAATAAACTGAAATGCAGAACAATATTGAACAATATTGGATCTATTAAATAAATTAGAAACTGAAGGAAGAAGAACAAATACAGTTGAAAGCTAAATTGATGTTATGGGATCAAGGCTTCAGAAGTCATAGTGAACACAGAAGAAAAGTCAAAGATATTAAATCAATGCAAATAAAATTATTTATATAAAGACAAAGATGATGCAACATAAAATACTTGGTGACTCTGAAGTAAACAATACAAATATTTTATTCACAAGGGATACATTAGGAAAAAAATCTTATATAGAAAATAAATTCACAGAATAATTAAATAGAATAATACAAAGAAACAAAAAAAAACCTATCAGTATGTACTATATATCAAGAAAAGGTGACACCAAAAAATAAAAATTGAGATTCATGGTGAATACACCAATGCTATTGAATTTCAAAGGTAATTTCTCATTCCATGAGTAGTAAGAAAAAGTTACCAGTAAGAGTAAAAGCAGGCTTGCCTTAGATTTCCTACAGAAACACTCTTCACCAGAGGACAAGTAAAGCAGCCATCGCCACGTCCTGAAAAAAAATTAAGTATGATCCAAGAACGAAAGTCATCTCAATAGCCATAAAAGAATTAAAACAACTGGCTGATTCTATTGTATAAAAGACTCAGGAAATAGAAAATGAGTACTTCTGGAGACATATCACTGGTAATGAAATTAAATAATGTAAAAGATAGCATAACATGAAAACAAGGATGATTGTCGTTCACTCAGTGATTTATTGGTGATGACCATTAAATACATTTAGTCATATAAACAAGAAAAAACCCTGGAGGGACTGTCACTGGATAACTGACAAAAACAATATAGGCAACAGAATTAGTAGGTCAGTAGAGAAGATATTAAAAAAATACAGTAAAATGGAGAGCCTGTGTGGCTCAGTTGGTTAAGTGTCCAAGTCTTGATTTAGTTTAGGTCTTGGCCTCATTGTTGTGAGTTCAACTCTGATGTTGGGCTCCATGCCCAATCTGGAGCCTACTTAAAAAACAAAAAACAAACAGAAAAAAAAACAGTAATGGTAAGCTCCTGATCTTTTTCTTCTAGAGTCATTAAATTCTTTTATATTTGGAACACATACACACACACACACACACACACACACACACACACACACACGTAATTTGGGTGCCTTTTTAATTTCATCTATATATTTTTTTAAATAATGACTATATAAAATATTTACACAAACAATAAAGAGGGAATATATAGTAAACAATACTGTGATAAAATGTATATTTATAAATAATGTGAAATACATAAAAATATATTTAAAAACCTGTATATATTAGTATATAAAAAGAATTATATATTTAAATGTTATTTCTAAATAGTGTAATCATCAATTTTGACTTTAAGCTTTGCTTTTTGTTTTTCTAAAACCACTAAATAACACTTTCAGTTGAAACAGTTTAAAAAAAAGTAAATGTTATGGTAAAAAGATTAAATAAAATATAAATAAAATAAATAAAAGTTAACTAAATCATAAAACATTAATCATTTTTTTCTGACTTAAAAGATTGTAGAATTGTTGTATGGCTGTATATTTTATAATATAGCATATGAACATTCTAGACTGATAAAAGCACTTTTACCATGGTATTAATCTTTACATAATGAAAATCAAGGGCATGGTATAGTGCTGGCACCAGCAATAGAAATTTCTTATTAATGTGTACCAGTGCTCCACACATAAAAAATTTTTGTCTGGTTAAAGCTTCTTGGGGGCTGTTTGAAGCCTCAGTGGACATGCACTACATTTGTTATTCAATCACAGTTCTACAGTATTAGAGTAAGATCTGCTCTCTTAATACCTTCATTGTCTTTGATAAGATAAAATACACAGGAAATTGTTCACTTTGGGGAAAGGATTAACTAATTCCAACCACAAAATTCAATTAGTAAGGCAAAGGTTCTTTGTACACCATAGTCTGATTATCTGATTAAAAAAACCTGAGTCAGGTACCAACTAATCAAGACTAATTAAGAAACAAGTTTTATTATAATTACCTTTTAGAATAATAGTTTTGATGAGATATGCCATATATTATTTTCTTTTTACATTTAACTACAGATTTTCAAAGTTGCTTTCCTAAGCTTTTGTTTATTCACTGCATTAATGAATACAGCACTCTATTTCTCTTGAATATTTATACCTCAATCTGATTTTTTAAATCAAGCCAAAAAATATCTACAAATAAAGCAAAAGATGTTCCATAATTGTTACCACCTAAAAATGTCTTGTAAGCTCATATATACCAAGAATAATTTAATTTCGTTTCATTTTCTATATCTCTCCCTTCTGCTAGTATCACAATATTCAAGGCAGTTGTGTGCCAACTCTTCCCCAGAACACCTGGTCAATCCTTTACTGCCAGATGGACCTGCTGATGTAGAACAAAACAGGGAATGGTTGTAATAAATATGTCTATGAGGGATATTATTGGTAACATTATTGGTTGAGCCTGCCTTGACTGAAAATTGTAGCAATCCATAGCCTCCATTTATCTGTCTACAACTAGCAAATTATTCGAAGGTGTCAGAGACTGGGTAATATAATGAAAGAGCTCTGATCTGTAAATTGGTAGATCGTACAATCTGTGCTACTCTACTTCTTTGGGGCTCACTTTCTTATCTCTAAAATGAGTAAATTAAACATTGAGATAATTGAGTAAGATGTCTCTTATACTTTATTCAGTTTTGTAGTTCAAAGTTTCAGTGTGAACATGTAACATTGTGGCATCAGAAAAAAATGGACTTTTAATGACATATTTTTAAGTATAAATATACTTTTTCCACGTCATTTCGATTTTCCAAAAAAAAATGTTTTTTAATTTTATTTGACAGAGAGAGAGATCACAGGTAGGCAAAGAGACAGGCAGAGAGAGAGGGGAAAGCAGGCTCCCTGCTGAGCAGAGAGCCCAATGTGGGGCTCAGTTTCAGGACATTGAGATCATGACCTGAGCCAAAGGCAAAGGCTTAACCCACTGAGCTACCCAGGCACCCCTCCAAAATTTTTGAAAAATACTCCTGTTTTAACAAAGTTATTTTAATGAAGTCTGATGAATAGCTACTGATATATATTTTTTTTCATTTTATTACTGTTAAACATTAACTTGTACCATATTCTAGATATGATACCATGAGCTGAGACCCTATTAAGTCCACTAACTGGAACTGGTAAAGGTAGGGTGAAGGAAATAACAGACGAGCATCTGTGCAATGGGTGAAGAAGAGAAGATACATAGATGGTTGGTTATGGAAATAACTGGATGCCTCCTAACAAATGTAAGCTGAGAAGATTCTCATTTAGCAAGAGGAGAAGAGTAACATGAGAATTTAATGGAAAGATATTGCAAATGCCAACAAACGGATACAGACAAGAATTATATTTGAAGAGCTTTAGTCAAATCACCAAAAAGTTAATAGCAGAAAGAGGAAATGGCACATAAAAGACAAAAATTAAGTGCCCAGAGGCACAGACACATTTTAAGAATAAAGCTAATACTTTATCAATGAGTATTAATGGACTTCCAATTTCAGCTTCCATATCTAAAGAGCTTAGAAGTAATCACTCCTGTAATAAAAATGGTTGTACAAACTGAAAATCAGTGATGTTTCTTGTACCTGTCAGAGAACCAACATTGCAAAGCAAACTTCTATCTCAAAATATAGAAACACAGGCAATACAGAGAATCAGAGCTGATGTCTGCTTATCAGGAGAAGCAGGAACCATAAACTGGTAGGAACACCTAAATAAATATAAAATATATAACAAATTGCTGGAAGCTGACTGCAGAGTAGTTTGAGAATAATAAACCATGGGGGAGGAGGCCTGCTGCAGTCTTGCGGGGTGAATATTTTATGGGATTTCTTTCTAGGCACCCAGTAAAGATCTAAGGAAGATGTAGTGGTTCTGGCAGAGGGAAGGAAAGACAAGTAGTTCTGAAATACACCCAGAACCTTCTCCATATCAAAGGCCTACTTTCCAGGGAAAACACTTAACATCTTTATCCCATCATGGAGAAAGGCATTTATCCTACTCTAAAACCCTCTAAGAGACTTTCTGTCTCATCTAAGGGAAGAAGAAAAGTTAAGAAACACTTGTGAAAGTCACAGCTCAGGGAAATAGACCCATTAAAAGGATGAGATGCAATCATGATTTTATATAGTGCTTCCTCTGCCCTGATTTGTCCCCACATCAGCAGGGTGCTAGTAGATTACATCTGAAATAGCTGCAAGTCACAGACACCCTAAAACAGTACTTAGGGGAGCCCCAAATCAAAAGGAGAGACAAAAATAAGATCACTAGAGAAATATGAAATCTGAAGAACTAGAATCAAGGAATTTATAATAACTATTATTAGTATATAAAAAGCACTAATGAAAAAGTAGACAACATGCAAGAGCAGATGAGTAATGCAATCAGATATATGAAAACTCTAAGGAAGAATCAAAAGCAAACAAAAAAAAAATCACAATAAACTGTAGCAGAAATAAGAAATGCCCTTAATAATCTATTAGTAGATAGGATATGGTCAAAGGAAGAATCAGTGAGCCTGAAGCTAAATCAGAAGAAACTTGCTAAGGTGACAGTAAAATTTAAAAAAAAAAAAAAAAAAAAAAAAAAAAGAACGAAAGAAAGTACTATCCAAAAACTGATGGAGATTTTTTAAAAGTGTAATATATACTTATTTGAAATACCAGAAGGAGAAAAAAGAAAGACTGGAGTAGAAATATTTGAAATAATAATAGTCAAGAACTTTCCAAAATTAATGACAGACACTGAACCATGGATCCAGGAAGTGAGAGAACAACAGTGAATATAAATATCAAGAAAATTATATGTAGAGGGTTGCCTGGGTGGTTGAGTGGGTTAAGCCTCTGCCTTCAGCTCAGGTCATGATCTCCGGGTCCTGGGATCAAGGCCAGCATTGGGCTCTTTGCTCAGCGGGGAGCCTGATTACTGCCCCCCCAGGCCTGCCTCTATGCCTATTTGTGATCTCTGTCTGTCAAATAAATAAATAAAATCTTAAAAAAAAAAAAGAAAAAGAAAATTATATGTAGATATATCATGTTGAAACTGCAATAAATGAAGAAGAAATCTTAAGAAAAGCCAGAGTGAGAAAGTCTTATCTATAGAGTAACAAAGGTAAAAAATTAGACCAGATTTCTCAGCAGAAACCATTGACGCATGAAGCAAGTGGAATGAAATGTAGAATTATTTATTGAATAAAATTATCCTTCAAAAGTGAAGGAGAAATAATGTCACAAATGGAAACTGAGGGAATTCTCTGGGCAGGAGGTCTGCTGTGTGAGAGATGTTGAAATAAGTTCCTTGAATGAAAGGAAAATTTTATAGCGAGGTAATTGGATCTACATAAAGAAAGAAAGAGCACTGGGGAAGGAATACATAAATGTAAAATAAAAATTTTGTATTTTTTATTCTTTTTTTATAAAAGATTTTACTTATTTATTTGAGAGAGTGAAAGATAGAGATCACAGAGGGAGAGGGAGAAGCAGACTCACCGATGAGTGGAGATCCCAGTGCAGGGCTGGATGCAGGGTTCCATCCCAGGACCCAGAGATCTTGACCTAGGTCCAAGGCAGATGCTTAACCAATTGAGCCACCCAAACTCCCCTTGTGTTTTTTATTCCTAATTGATCTAAAAGATCACGTTTTAATGCTCTGTAGTAGCAATGCATTTAAATAGGCAATAATAAAACAAGGAGCAAGAAGGAAGAATTGGCGATACTTTATTATTAGCTACCTACACTGTGTATACAGCAGCATACCGTTATTTGAGGATGAATGTAAGGTTAGTTAAAAATATAAATTGTAAACTCTAGGGCATTTGTTAGGAAGAAGTGCAATTGATATGTTAAGTGTGGAAAGAAAATGTCTTTTTTTTTTTAAACTTGGTTGAGTTGTAAATGTCTTCAGTGTATTCCGATATAAATCCCTTAACAAATACATGATTTGCAAATATTTTCTCTCATTCTTTGGTTTGTGTTTTCACTTTCTTAATGATGCCTTTTGAAGCATAAAAGATGTAAATTTTTAGGAATTCCAGTTTAATTTATTATTTCTTTTGTCCTTTGTGCTTTGATGTCATATGTAAAACATCTATTTCCTAACCCAATGTCACAAAATTTATTCCTATGCTTATTTCTAAGTTTCTTATAATTGGAATATTATATTTAAATTTATTTCCATTTTGAATTAATTATTCTTTATGATGTGTTAGATATATAATATAGATATCAAGATGTCTAAACACCAATGATGGAAAATACTAGCCCACTGAATTTTCTTGGAATTGTCAAAATAAATTGACCATAGTGTAAGGGTTTATTTCTAGATTCTCAATTATGTTCCACTGATGTTGATGTATATTTATAGGATTATGTAACTACGACAATATCTTGATTAGTGTGCCTTTATAATAATATTTGAAATAGAGAAGTATGTGGTCTTCCAATTTTTTTTTTTTTTTTTTTTCTCAAGAGCGTTTTGTCTGTTCTGGGTCTCTTACATTTCCATACAAAATCTAGAATCAGCTTGTCAAGGTCTGCTTAAAGGCAGCAAGAATTTTGGCAAAGATTGAGTGAATCTATGGATCATTTTCAGTAGTATTGCCATTCTAAGAATAATAAGTCTTCCAAATCATTAATGTAGGATACCTGTCCTTTTCCTAGGTGTTCGGTAAATGCCAACAACAACGTCATAAAATTCTTAATGTAAACTCTTATTCTTCTTTTGATATTTATTTCTAAATATTTTTTCTTTATAATGCTATTATAGATTTTTTTCTTTAATTTTATTTGGAATTTTTAATGTTTGCAAAAATGCAATTGATTTGTGTATACAGATATTTTCATCCTGAAACCTTGCTGAAATCCTTCATTACTTGTTTTAGTAGTTTTTGTGGATTTTTTACAATTTCGTATTTACACTATCATGTCATCTACCAATAGAGAGCATTTTATCTCTTCTTTTCTACTCTGGATGCTATTTCTTTTTCTTATCTAATTGTACAGGATAGCCCCTCTAGGACAATGTTGAATAGATGCAGTGAGAACAGGTGTGCTTGTCTTGGTCCTCAACTTAAGAGGAACACATTCAGTATTTCAGTATAAGAATGTTATTAGTTGTGAATTTTTTTAATAGATGCCCTTATTAGGTTTAGGGAGTTCCATTCTCTTCCTGTTTTGTTGGTGTTTTTATATGAATGTGTTGGGATTTTTTTTGCAAATATCTTTTACGCATCTATCGAAAGCATCATATGTTTGTCATTAATTGTATCTTGTGGTATAGTACATTGGTTGACTTTCAGATGTTAAACTTATCTTGAATTCCTGAGGTAAATCCCATTTGGTCATAATCTTTTTATGTGATGTAGTTTTGTCTTATTAATATTTTATGGAAAATATTTGCATCTGACTTCATAAAGGATATTTTCTGTAACTCTCTTCATGTGATTTCTTTGTCTTGTTTGGGTATCAGGATAACAATGGCTTTATAGAATAAGTTGGGAAGTGTTCCATCCTCTTTTTAATTTTCTTGGAAAGTTTTGTGTAGAATTGATATTTATTCTTCTTTATATCTTTGGTAGAATTAAGTATTGAAAACAACTAACAACAAGTTTCTGTGTATGTGAATAGTTTTTATATTACTAATTCAATTTCCTTGTTTATTATAGGTTTATCCAGTTTTCCTGTGTCTTGTTGAGCCAATTTTGGTTAGTGTGTGTCTTTCTAGGAATTTGTCCATTAAATGTAGATTATCTAATTTTTTGTATGCATTTTTTTTTCATAGTCTGCTCTTATAATTATCTTTGCTTCTATTTAAAAAATAATGTTTTCTCTTTCATCTCTGAATTTTAGTAATATGAATCTCTCTTGTTTTCTTTGGGTTGCTAAAGGTTTGTCAATTTTGTGGGGACTTTGAAAGAACCAACTTTCAGTTTTGTTGATTTTTTTCTATTGTCTTCCTATACTCGATTTAATTTCCACTCTAATAATTAGTAATTCTTCTCTGCAGCTTGATTTTAATTCAGTTTATTCTCGTTTTTTCCAGCTACCTTTTGATTAGAATGTTAAGTCTATTTAGATTATTGTAATTACTGAAAAGGTAGGCTTTGTGTCAACTATTTTGGGATTTGTTTTGTATATATTATGTCCTTTTTGTGACATTTTCTGCATTCACTGTTTTCTTTTTTGTTTAAATATTTTCTAGCACATTATTTTAACTTTCTTTTTTTTTAATTTACTATATTAATAAATTGTGTTTAGTGATTTCCTTGGAATGCACTTTACATCTTTTCTTTTCTTTTCTTTCCTGCAATTGACATCTTATTTTAAACAATCTGGTTTGGATTAATATCATCTTAATTTCAACATTATAAAAATTTTTGCTCTAATACAATTTTATTCCCCTGTCCTTTGTTCTATTAAAATCATAAAAATTATATCCTTATGTCTTATAAGCCCATCAACACTCTTCTACAATTATTGCCACATGCAGGTTTTTTTTTTTTTTTTCAGTCAAGTAAGGGAAGAAAAGAGTTACAAAAAGATACATATATATTCCATTTTATATTTATGTATGCAATGTCCCTTTCTGATGATCTTTGTGTATGTGTATTTGAGATACTATGCAGTGTCATTTCTTTTTAGCCTGAAGGATTTTCTTCAGTATTTCTTATAATGCAAGTCTTCTAGTGACATATTATCTTAGTTTTTGATAGTCTGGGTGTATCTCCATTTCTTCTTCATTTTTGAAGAATTTGTTCTGCTGTATATAGAATTCTTGATACTCTTTTTCCTTCAACGTTAACTGTCTCATTCCCCCAGCATCTTGTTTTCATAGTTTTTGATTAGAAAATCCATTGATAACCTTCTTGATGATCCCTTTTTTTGTGATGAGTATTAAACTCTTGTTGTTTTTAAATTTCTCTATCTTGGCTTTTTGTAGTTTAACTCTGATGTGTCTAGTTATGGATCTGAGTTTATCTAACTCTCAGTTTGTTGAATTGTGGGATGAATGGATTCATTTTTCATCAAATTTGGAATGTTTTAACCATAAGAGACTCTTAATCTCACAGAATAAACTGAGGGTTGCCGGGACGAGGGAGTAGGGAGAGGTTGGTTAGGTTATGGACATTGGGGAGGGTATGTGCTATGGTGAGTGCTGTGAAGTCTGTAAGCCTGACAATTCACAGACCTGTATGCCTGGGTATAATACATTCTATGTTAATTTTAAAAAAATTAAAAATTTGAATTTTTTTTACTATTTCCTTAAATATTCTTTCTGCTCCTTTCTGTCTTCTGCGAGTGTTATGCTTATGTTGGTATGCTTTATATTGTTCCACAAGTCTGTGAGGCTCATATTATTTCATTCTTTCTCCTTTTTGTTCCTCAGACTGTATAATCTCAATTGACTTATATTCAATTCTGCCAACACAATTCTGCTGCTGAGTGTCTTTTTTGAATTTTTCATTTCAGTTATTGTACTTTCTCAAGTCCAGGATTTTCATGTAGGTATCGTTCTATTTTGAAAAGATTATTTTTATCTCTTTATTGATATTCTGTATTTGGTGACATTTTTGTTAAATTTGACGATATTCTTTAGGTTTTGAAGATATTTTTAATAGCTAATTTAAAGTTGGAGTCTAATAAGTGTATGTCTGGGCTTCCTTAGGGATAGTATGCATTGACCTCTTTTTTTTTTTTTTTAATTTTTGTATTGATGAACCCATAACTTCCTGGTGTTTCGGTGACATAATTCTTTGTTGAAAATTAGACTTAAATAATATAATGTGGTGACTCTTGTATGCATATCTGCCATCTCCCTCTCCCAGCCAGTATTTATTTCTACTGTTCTTATTGGTGATTTCTTTAGCGGCTTTTCTAGAAAATTCTGTAAAGTCAGTGTTCTTTGTCATGCGCAAACGTTAAAGTCTCTATTTTCTTAGCTTAGCTAAAGATTTCCTTAACGGTTCTGAATCAATAAGTCTCCCACACTTTACTAAGGAGTTCTGTGTTTAATCAGGGCATGTATTTAATCCTCTGGAGGTTCACAACAGAGTCATAGACTGAAGTTTCTGCTTTCTCAGAGCCCTAATATTGGCCTGAACAATAGGTAAAAAATGAGGTGAGGTGAGAAATTAAGGTCTTATTAGAACTTTTCTGGGCATATGCAAAGTACTATCCATACACCTGTCTTTCTAGGTCATTAGGAATATATCCTGAGTTATAAGCCCCTTATGTTCCTCTCACTACTCTGATTTCTTTCTGAGTTCTTTGGTTAGATTTTTTTTATAGCTCTAAATGATATCACTGCCTGAGGCAGCTATGATGTTAAACAATTGCCATAGATTTTTTTTTTTTTCTTTTGACAAACGCCACAAGGAACAGTTTGTTTGTACTGAACAAGTTTAAAGTTGGGTCAAATAAAGACAAGCTTTAAGAATGGAACATTTCAGGATTATGGCACTGTATGTCACATAGGTCATGTAGTGACAATTCTCTGGAAATAGGACCTGAGGGAATTCCATGCTCATTTTGCCCCCTCCGTGGCTACTATTTTGTTGGTTTTCACAATAGTGTTGTGTATTTATGGTTTTCAAGGCACAAAGACATTGAGGGAAAAAAAAAATCTTTAAGATTTTATTTATTTATTTATTTATTTGATAGAGAGAGACAGAGCAAGCAGAGGGAGAGGCAGAGGGAGAGAATATTTAAACAGATTCCCCACTAAGCGCAGATCCCAATATAGGGCTCAATTCCAAGACTCAGGAGATCATGAACTGAACAGAAACCAAAAGTCAGACTCAACCTGCTGAGCCACCCAGGTGCCCCTATGAAAAAAATATTCAAATAGAGCAAGTTAAAATGCTCCAAATTCACTATTCTTACAGAGGTTTAGGCATTTTTCTTTCATAAGCAGGAAAGTTTTTGGTTTATTTCATGTGCTCTGAAAAGGGTGAGGTTTAAGTTTTGCCAGTGTTCTCATTGCTTTTATGAAGGGGTGGATTTTTTTTTTTTTTAAGATTTTATTTATTTATTTGACAGAGATCACAAGCAGGCAGAGAGACAGGCAGACGGAGGAAGGGAAGCAAGCTCCCTGCTGAGCAGAGAGCCTGATGCAGGGCTCGATCCCAGGACCCTGGTATCATGACCTGAGCGGAAGGCAGAGGCTTTAACTCACTGAGCCACCCAGGTGCCCCTGAAGGGGTGGATTTTTAGATGCCTTTTCTCTGCCATTCTAGAAGTTCTACAATACATAAAAGGCTAATAACCATTGTGAAAAATTGGTTCAAAGATATTCTTCTCTACTTGAGTCTGGAAATGAACATAGTAAGATGCTTTTGTTCAAAAATGTATTTGAGTTATACAAATCAAACACTTTTTTTTTCCCTTTCGAGCTCTAGAAATGGGTTTTCTAAAGCATTATCTCTGTGATCTCCTTTTTGGTTCCCTATTGACAAATGGCCAGATACCCTTTGAAGTAGAATATTTTATTCTGCTGAGATGCTAATCTTCATACCATCTTTTTCCTTCATCTATTTCTGTAAGAAGAAACTAAATTATGTTGAAGTTGGATGTCTTGAAAATGATTAATGTTGAAATTATCTCAAGAATAAGAAGCTTGTCAAGGTCATATTAAAAAAAAACATTTTATTGAGTTTTGGAGTCTTCACCTTTGAACTGTAAATGCACTGGGCGGAGGGGGTCTGTCACTCACTCCTTCCTAGTGGTACTCTGCAGGACCAACTTCTAAAGAATTCTCAGTCTCTGGTTAGTCAATATCTTTTTATTTACTTCATTTGTTGTTTAGAAAGATGAATATTTTTGAAATTGCTCAGGACAGTATTTCCAATTCTAAGCAAAAATTGAAAGCAAAATTATCCATAAGTCTCAAACATATTATAAAATGTCAAAATTTTAAGAGGAACAGGTTGCTCCAGGTTGTCTGATTTTCGTGGTTAACTAGGTAGGCCACATTCCTACAAAGAGGTAAAGAACAAATAGTTGTTTGCAAAGCAGTCAGGGAAAAAAAAAAACAAATAAATGAAAGGAGAACAGCATGAAATTAAACAAATACCGTTCATCTATTTTTTTTTCCCAAATCAAATTCTTGATTTTTTAAATAGCCTAAAACTAACATACACTTAGAAATATAAGCACACTTTGTAAAGCATTAATATCACATTCAGTGATGACAACAAAATTCTGCTTAGTTTCCCAAGACATAATAACCAAAAATCTGATGTCAATAATCAAATACTTGGTATATAAACTTTTTTTGCAGAATGTAAATCACCTTCCTGTTCACTACTTTTTTTTTTTTTTTTTAACCTTCACAGTCTCTATGAACTGGGTTAAGTATGGCAAGTGGTATAAGTGATATATATATATTTAACTAAATATGTTGTCATTTGAGTAGAAGAAAATAAGCTAACAAACATCTTCTAATTTTCAAGGCTGATATTCATTCCATTCTACTGTTTACATTTCTTTCATTTAAATTTAAATAATATGAAGGCAAAAAAAAAAGTCACTTGAAATTTTAGGCGAAACTTGAATAAGAAATTGATACATTTATTCTCTTCTATGTTTCCAAAAAATAATAAATGCATTTAGAAAAAAAATATATTTTTCAGGAAATAAAATCTTCTCCAAGAGTCACAATCTGATAAAAATATTTTGAATAAAATGTCTGAGCTTTACTTTTGTGATTTTTCTTTTATACAGTCTAATGTTAAAAGCTGCTACTGATTATGAGTGCATGTGGAGAATAGCTCAAATTACATTTAATAACCTAAGTGACAAAGAGTTATTTTTTCTGAAAAGAAAAGCTGTCTTCATAATAATGTAACATTTTCATTAGCATCATCAAGATTATATAAACAAAGTCTTGAATAACAGGACTTGCATTATTATGCATTGTTATTTTCTAATGTATCATCTGCACAGTATAAATGGTGTTATATGTATATTTTGACGATCTGTGGTTAAAAGCAAACAAAATATGTAATTTCAATTAATCTGGCTCTCAACAATGTGATAGGTTCCCATTTGGTTGAAGGCACTGCTAGATTTTGTGACAGATATGAAAGAGAAGAAACATCAATTTCTGCCTATCTTCAGAGAGCTTTAATTCCACTGTGAAAGATGACATAGAAACAGATTGCTGTAAGAAGAGGCAAAGCAAGGGAAGGATAGATATTTAAAGGCTAAGAGTCTTGAAAGCTCAAAGAAGGAAGAAATGCCAGTCAGTTAGCAAATTTGTCTCACCCTGAGGGTGTGCTGAAGAAAACAGTAGGCTTTAGTAGCTCGTCATGTGTACCACAGCAAAATTCAGCTACCTCTAACCAAAGCACATTCTCCTGGGCCCTCTTCCATTATGAGTTATTTAAGACACAGGCTCCAGGTAATGGTCAAAGTCACAACCGAACAGTAACATTAATGTAGTTACTTTGTAAGTGGCTCCTGTTTGCCCCAGGTGGTGGAGCAGTATTATACCGTATTGTTCTATTCCACATTTTCCCCTTATGAGTGTACTCAGCTGTAGTTAGCTTTTGAAAATAAGTTATTATTTTTATAAGAAAGTAGAAATAACTCAGTGTCCTAGGTCATTATTGACATTTCTGCCCTTATCTCCTCCCTGCCCAAAGAATTGTATTACCCAGTTGTTTTGGTGAAAAGGTACATATGCCGATATAACTAGTGTGTTTAAAACTAAAGCAAAACAAGACAAAATAAAAACCTTGAAGGATTAGTAATTAACACATTTAAAACACAGCTCTTAAATTGTATTTCATGACTAGACTTTTCAACTACTGACTGGTAGCAATTCATGTTTTCATTACACATTTAAAAATCTATCAAATTTATTTATTCTACTAAAATGAATAATTTTGGTGAAAACCTTTGGCCAAATTAAACTTTTGTTTTCATTTTATTTATTTACACAAGGGCTATGATATCATCAATAATATATACAATAATATATACAATTAATTCAATACAATGGTATCTTTATCTAAAATGAGTTTATAATTTTACATGAAATAATTAAAAGTTATAGTGATCTTTATTATTATATTATTTTCAATTTTTTAATTTATAATTTGTCTTAATAAGATTCACTTATTTATATTTTATATGTTTTTTCATTTTTATTACTATTTTCAGTTTTTATTACTTTTTATTCAGTTTTATTACATGGTACTCACTTTATTAGCATTCATTTATTTTAATAAATTTTTAATGAATTTAATCATTTTTTTCATTTGTATGTTAAATAAAATAAGGTAAACCACCAATGTTTGGGAAATCTACTTTTCTTACAAATGGCAAAATATTAAGTTTCTTCATGTCTAATCATTTGATTTAAATAAACCTTAAAATCAATATAATTTTGTGTTTCAGATATATTTCAAAACTTTTAGAAACTATCTAGTAACTTCAGGGGTTGACATATTAGAATTGAGAATTTATTATTTGAATTACCGCTTGTAAATATCTATTTTATTTTATTTTTAAAATATTTTATTTATTTATTTGACAGAGGCAGAGACAAGGAGAGAGGGAGCACAAGCAGGGGAGTGGGAGATGGAGAAGCAGGCTTCCCGCTGAGCAGGGAGCCCAATGCAGGACTGGATCCCAGGACCCTGGGATCATGACCTGAGCTGAAGGCAGATGTTTAAGGACTGAGCCATCCAGGCTCCCCATAAATACCTGTTTTAAAAATGACTTATTTTGTGGTTAAAAAACACAATAAAGCTTGTCACCATAGAAACAAAGTTGAAAACAAGGAATTGCTAAAGAAATTTAAAGAGCTTTATAAAGAATTTGATTGACTGGTTTATTAATTTAAAAGAAACAAACAAAATTGTGAATTTTCATAAGAATTACAGTGTTTTTAAATCTAAATTTATAATACGTATTATTACTATAAACTTATCAAAGCTTTATCACTTTGAAATATTCAAGGTTTTTTTATCTCATGTTTCTCAATCAAAAGACTTCAGTTAAAAGATAATACAAATCTAGCACAATTACTTAGTAGTTTACTCTTGCATAATATATTTTTCTCGTTAACAATATTATGATAAAACCATTATTATTTTCATTTTATTCGTGACAAACCAGAGGCTCAGAGAAGGTAAATAATATATCCAGGATCACTCAGCTGCTAAGTAGACCAGCAACAAATTGAGCTTGAATCTATGTATTCTTGCTGGTTAGATCTCACTGGAAGGAGGCTCTGAGATGGATATTAATTGGTAGAAATTTTATTAGGGTTTAATCTTGCAATCAAGTCCTGTTGAGGGAGAGGAGAAAGTAGGGTGGGTAGACAGGCTTGGCTGTCACATAGGGTCAACAGAGGTGTGGCCAATCACACAGGAAGTTCTGAAGTAAGGGTCCCTGGATTCTACCTAACAACTAAAAATGTTTCCAGATCTTGCCAAATGTCTGCTGAGGAACAAAAATCTTCCTTTCTCCCAGTTGAGAAATGTAGCTTCACAGGCCATGTCTAGCTCATTAGCCTCTTGAAAATTTCTTTGATACTGAAGTCCCTGAGGCCTCATAGGGTGTGTCCCTCACTCCCAGGAATAATGAATTCATTCACCCTCAGGAATTGTGAATTCTGATTGCCTTTATGATATGAGTATAAAGAACACATTTGTTGGACAAGTGGCCACTGACCATATATCTGAGCCTATGCAAGGATACAGAGCTGCCACTGCAACTTCAGTGGAATTTTCACTTGATTGAGTTTGTGAAAGTCTACAGTCATCCTCAATGATCCATTCCAATGAGCCAATGAAGTTGTGGTGGCCAATTTCATTAAATAAATAAGGATAAGAAATTGACCACCACTCTCATATTCTTTAAGGGTAGTTCTGATCTGTCATACCCGTAGGATGTTGTCTTATTTATGATTTACTCTTGCAGTGAGTGGAAGAGTTTCAGAGATTTCCATTTGGCATTCCCTCACTGACTAAGGCACTAGGGGAGAATTATACAAATCCTAAGTATACCCATTACAATGGTATATTTAGCAACAACAACAACAACAAAAATGATCACCAGGGAACCCATCAAACAAGCATGTCCATGGTAACACAGACATAGGCATGGACTCCATTTATTACTTGGCTCTCATATGCAGCCATTCTAATAAAGGATCCATGTTAATGCTCCTTATGCATGGTATAAATGTTAGCTTGGGTCTTATGGTCCCTAAACTTGAAGGCATTCTTTTTCCTCACTATGAAATTAGCTAAATAAATGGCTGTAAATTCCCTGAGGGACTTTACTAGGGAGTTATTATTTTGTATACTTCCCATAGTGTTGCACACTCCTTCTCTCTGGAGACCTAACCTCTTCTCTCTCAGTGGGATCTAGATTGGAAAACTGGATGAGATCTGAAAATTGATAAAATAATTGTGAATATTAGGCTGTCTTTTGTTGTATTCCTGATTATCCACTCTCAGTTTCTTCTGTTTGTTGAGAGTAAACAATACCTGTGTTGGCTTCCCATCTCTCTTGCCCTTAAGGATGCTTTGTTCTTCTGAGTATTCCCAAAGCTGCCTGTGGGTTAGGGTCCCTGGCTAGCACTCTGACCTTGACTCACAGTATAATAATCATTACTGCCTTGCTTTAAACAGGGAGATAATGCCAGCTGACCTCTGCAATTTTGGAATCCTATCATTGTCACAGTTACCATCAATGAGTTGAGATTTACAACAGCATTTTCTAAAGTCAGCTCTGATCTACAGAGGCAAGCCAACACTGAGTTTCTCAGGGATGTTTGTGCTAGTGCTTTAAGCACATTCCTTATCATTTTGGTAAATTTAGGCTCCCTAAGGGAGCATAATCATTTGCTGGGTTTTCTGGCCCTGCATTGTATGTTTATTTGCCCATTTCTCTTAACCTTTTTACTTTGTCTACTATCATCTGCTGTGGAAATTTTTCCAGTTCTTATGCTGGGTCCTCACTCTTCCAGGCTAGCCAGGCTAGCCACTTACAGTACTATATACAGTACTATATAGCCAGTACTATATCCTGGCTACACACCAGAGGGTTAAACCCTGAATCCTACGAGAATACTCCCATATATAAGAGTTCTCTCATACTTAACTTCATATTATAACCCCTCTTGATCTAGATATTAATATCCCATCACATATATACATGGCTGCTTCCTGTCAGAATGTGTTCCCTAGATTCTGCAGCTCCTTCATGGTACCTTGTCTTCCTTAGAAAGTGCAGCTTACCCTGACAAGTAACGCTGTAAATTAACTCTAGTTTTTGGTCTAGTGGAAAGGTAAGAAGATAATGGCAGATCCTAGATGTACATTATGTTGTCAGTCACACTTTTATTTTTAAGTAGGGAAGAACTCTAGTCTCTAACAGAGAAAATTCAGCTATTTCCACAAGTACAGGAAAATGTCAGGATTGTCAAATGTATAACTAGGACACTAATCTTGGAATTGCAGATACCCTATTGTGAGAGATCAACCTTCTCTCTAACTCTACTGTTATTATTATGTCTTGATACTCTTCCTTAGCTTTATTTGCCCTCTCCATGAGGCATGAGTCTCTTTATATACTGCCGAAAAAGCCTCTTAGATTTCCCACCTAGTCTTCAGATGACAATTAGTCACTCTCAGGCTTTCATTATCTTTTCCCAAAACATCAATTGCCCTGCATCAGCTACTCAATTCCATTATCCTTATAATTATTACTCCAGATATACATATATATATATATATATATATATATATATATATAATATGCATCATAATTTAATGTGTGTATACCACACAAGACCTTCACCTGTTAAAATTTAAATAAATGCACTACTACCAGTGGTGGGCTTCCTATTGTTATCTAGCAAATTATCCTATTCCTATAGGATAGTTATATATAGTTATCCTATTCCTATCTAGCAAATGAGTAACCAGTTAGAAATTATCCTATTCCTATAGGATAGTTATATATAGTTATCTTATTCCTATCTAGTAAATGAGTAACCAGTTAGAAAATTCCAATTTATATGCTACTTTTTTCTTCCACTTCTTGTACCAAGTGGCACAAGGGCTTACCAGAAAAAAAGACCCTGAGAAGATTAGCACCAGGAGTGCTTACCCGTGGAAGAAGAAAAAGAAGTAATATTAAGCCAATTTGGATAATTTGGAAGATGATACATCAGAAAAGTGTCAGCCAAACTGAAATGACCCTTCAGAGATGTTCCAAATGAGGTAATGAGTTTGGAACTTTATACCTTGCATCAACCAAGCTTTGAATGCAGGCCACCCTTGGTAAAGAAACAGGGATGGAACCAAGGTAGCTCTTTATGGACAAAGCAATTCTCACAGAGGCCTGCCACCTGACAGTTATCAGACAGATATATGCCAACAGAAAAATATATTCTTTAGTCTTGAAAGGATCCAATACATCACAACATCCACTACATCATGCCACCAAACTGTTAAATTTCTGTAGTGCCACATAGTCAGCTAGATTATCAGTCTGATCACAGATGGCTGCTGTGGTTTTTGAAACATAAGATTTCCCATTTGCCAGAGAATTATCCTTTCTTCACTGGTACTCTATAGCTGAACCCATCCCACAGAATTAATGTGAAAAGTAAAAGAGATTCTTTAAAGCTTATAGCAGCATAAAACCTTTGTTTGAAAGCCGAAATCTATAGGTTGTCCTAAAGATGAATTTGTCTAAAATCTTAGACATAATTCCATTCTTTTTAAATTATCTTTTATTTTTAAGTTATAATATTAATTTTATTATCTATTACATTGTATAATGTGGAAAAAATGAACTAGTTATTCTTCAACCATTTTTTTTTTCCTTCTGACATAACAGTTAAACTAAATTTTCTAGATTCACCTAGAGTTAGATTGGCCATGTGACTGAGTGCTAGAAAATACCCCAACTGATGAATTTTACTTCCAGATGACTCATAATAAAAAATCACACACATTATTTTCCCATGTTCTTTCTTCCTGCATTGAAGATGATGAAGTACAATATAGACACAGTTTGGGTTTTTAAAATATTTCTTGTAGTAGAATTCTTCCCAGGTCGAGAAGAGTTATTTCAGACTTTTCATGAGTAGGACATCAATATCTGTTTTCTTAAGACACTAAATTTTTTAAAAAGATTTTATTTATTTATTTGAGACAGAGAGAGCATGAGAGAGAGAAAGAGAGAGAGAGCAAGCTCAAATTGGGACGATGGACAGAGGGAGAAGCAGACTCCCCTCTGAGCAGGGAGCCCGACATGGGGCTCTATCCCAGCACCCCAAGATCATGACCTGACCTGAAGGGAGAAGCTTAACCCACTGAGCCACTCAGGGGCCAAAGACACTAAAGTTTTGTCTGTTAGTCTACTAGTGCTATCTCGATTGGCACAAATAACATGTAAAATTTTGTTTTATGTCAGCTGCGTATTTTTAACTTTCTATTTTTCTTCTTAAATATACTTAAATTTTTCTAATATGATCATATTTAGCTTCTACTTTGAATTTCATTTATTAATATTCTTTCAAGAAAAAACAATAACAAAATCTTATGTTCATTTTACATTTTAGCTATTTTTTTTTAAAGTAAACTCTGTGCTCACCATGGAGCTTGAACTCATGATCTTGAGGTTGAGAGTCAAATGCTTTACCAATTGAGCCAGCCAGACACCCCTCATTTTACTTTTAGAACTATTATATTCTTCCTAATTCTTTTTTTCATAAGATTTTTAAAAATTTATTTGACAAAGAAATCACAAGTAGGCAGAGAGGCAAGCAGAGAGAGAGGGAAGCAAGCTCCCTGCTGAGCAGAGAGCCCGATTCGGGGCTTGATCCCAGGACCCTGAGATCATGACCTGAACTGAAGGCAGAGGCTTAACCCACTGAGCCACCCAGGTGCCTTCTTCCAAGTTCTATTTGTCAACCATAATTTTATCATATCATTTTATTGATTTATTAATTGCATACTTTCTATTAATAAATTTCCTTAAGCTATTTTCAGTTCTGCAATGAATCACAATTGATTAATGTTGGGTGTTTTTTTTTTTGAAAATTAATGTATAAGGGAGATAATGATTAATTACATTTTTTTTAACTTTAAAGTGATTTTTGTGTGGTCATTTCTCCTAAAGTATCACAAAGCATTAAGTTCCCTACTTCAGTACCCTTTATCCATTAAGGGTCTTTCTAATTCAATAAATAGGACTTCAGACTCTGCTGTCTCCCATTTTTCTATCCCTCACTCCGACATGGACTGTTTCCAGTACAATTTATATCAAGCTGTGCAGGCTGTTTGGCAAGATTAAATATCCCTTTGTATTTTGGGGAGCTAACACTTGAAGTAGTCCTTGAAGAAGGAAAAATATACAATAGATAAAGAACTTGGTGTGTGTATGGCAGTGAGAGTGGCAGTAAGAGTGGCATAGAAGTACACTCTAGTTGGTGGTATCCATCTGTCCAAAAACATAGAGTTAAGATATTGTACATGTTTAGAGAATCAAGAGTAGTACATGGTGGTCAGTGTGGACGGTATGAGATAGGTGACAGAATTTGTGAAAAAGACCTTCACTTTCCACCTTTAAAATTTGGAAATTATATATCAATTTAAATGGGTTGCTTCCGTATTTCTCTCTCTCTCTCTCTTCCTCTTTCTCTCTCTCTTTCTTCTTTCCTTTTTAATAAGATGAAAATTGATGCAATCATATCCGTATTCCTGGATGTAATAGATTAATTGGGGGTAGTATTAAATAAATTTTGAAAATTCAGATAAGATATCAGAAAGATATAAATCAGGGTAAAAATAAAGCAAAATATTTAGAGTTAGCTTAAATATACTTTCACGTGGTGACTTTTCTTTTTGTTCTTAAATTTTTCACAGCTTTTTCTAGTCATCAGTTAAAGAACATGCATAGATTTTTCAAAGAAATATGCTGGAGACATTACCCATAGCTATTTGATCTCCTGTTTGTTTAGAATGACCACATAATTTATTGTTCTTTTGCTATTTTGAGGGGAGCTGTTTATAATTAAACTGAGACAATAGAAATAAACAACTCTTCTGGGAAAATAGGATACATATAAGAACAGAATGAAAATAGGGGGTTGGGTGAGCCTGGTGGTGGGTATTAAGGAGGTCAAGTATTGCATGGAATACTGGGTGTGGTGCATAAACAATGAATCTTGGAACACTGAAAAGAAAATAAAATTTAAAAAATTAATTAAAAAAAAAACTACAATGAGATACCACCTCACACCAGTCAGAATGGCTAAAATTAACAAGTCAGGAATAACAGATGCTGGCGAGGATGTGGAGAAAGGGGAACACTCCTACACTGTTGGTGGGAATGCAAGCTAGTGCAACCACTCTGGAAAATAGCATGGAGGTTCCTCAAAATGTTGAAAATAGAGCTACCCTATAACCCAGCAATCACACTACTGGGTATTTATCCTAAAGCTACAAACATAGTGATCCGAAGGGGCAAGTGCACCCAAATGTTTATAGCAGCAATGTCCACAATAACCAAACTATGGGAAAAAACCTAGATGTCCATCAACAGATGAATGGATAAAGAAGAGGATGTGTATATATATATATATATATATATATATATATATATATATACACACACACACACACACACACACACACACACACACACACAATGGAATACTATGCAGCCATCAAAAGAAATGAAATCTTGCCATTTGCCACGTCGTGGATGGAACTAGATGGTATTATGCTTAGTGAAATAAGTCAATCAGAGAAAGACAACTATCATATGATCTCCCTGATATGAGGAAGTGGAGATGCAACATGGTGAGTTTGGGGGGTAGGAAAAGAATTAATGAAACAAGATAGGATTGGGAGGGAGACAAACCATAAGAGACTCTTAATCTCACAAAACGAACTGAGGGTTGCTGGAGGGAGGGGGATAGGGAGAGGGTAGTGGGGTTATGGACATTGGGGAGGTTATGTGCTATGGTGAGTGCTGTGAAGTGTGTAAACCTGGCGATTCACAGACCTGTACAACTGGAGCTAATAATACATTAAATGTTTATTAAAAATGTTTATTAAAAATGTTTATTAAAAGAATAGAATGAAAATAAGAAAATGTGATTATAGCAGCACCTGGATGGCTCAGTTGTTGAGCAGCTGCCTTCGGCTTAGGTCATGATCCCAGGGCCCTGGGATGGAGCCCTACGTTGGGCTCCCTGTTCCATGGGAAGCCTGCTTCTCCCTCTCCCATGCCCCCTGCTTGTGTTCCTTCTCTCTCTGTGTCTCTCTCAGTCAAATAAATAAATAAAAACTTTTTAAAAAGTGTGATTACATATACAAAGACTTGGATCAATAACTCCTAAAATACTAGTACCAAAGGTTTTCTTTTTGAAGCTTTTGTAGGTTTTTAAACTAAAAATGAAAGCAATAAAGTCAACTGTATCTTTTTACTTCTTTTCTTACCCCTTTCTTTCTTTTCTATATTCCATTTTTACTCTCTTTCTTTTTCTTTTTCTTTCCTGATTTGTCAGACTGTTTACAGGTAGGTAAAGTGCTCAATTTTGAGTGTATATTTTCATTTCCCAGTCTTGTCACATTAATTCTTCTGTTGAGAAATAAATTTTAATATTCTTCTTTATTCTTAACAATGTGGTACTAGTGCATGTGGGAGTGTGGTAAGCTGTGCCAGTTGTTTTTGAAGAGATCATAGATTATGCATAATATAGATATTCATAGGTATCTTGATTTATACATAATATTAATTATATGAGATAGTATACATGTTAAAGCTTGGAAGTTCACATCACAAGACTTTTCTCACTTTGAAATATTCTGGAATTATATAACTTTAAATCTCACCTTTTTTTTTTTAATTTGAGCTAATCTCATAGTACTTAAAAAAGGAAAAAAACCTCACCAATTCAAAGTCATGATGTTTAAAATGTGTAAAAATATGAAGTAGAAGCTTTCTTTAAATCAGTGCTAATATGACCAGAATATTTAACTAACATGTTAAATCAATGGTCCTCTAATATATCCATATTTAAGCACAATATGGATGACCTTCCACTTAGTACTAGATTAAGATATGAAATGGGCAATTTATGCCAGTCACTAGAAATGTCTGACTATTAAACACCATATTTAGAAACAGCATACATCCATTATCAGGTTGATTTTTGTATAAGCTAGTCAGAAGAATTACAAGGGCACTCCTCTTTCATAATTTTTTTTAAAGATTTTATTTATTTATTTGACAGACAGAGATCACAAGTAGGCAGAGAGGCAGGCAGAGAGAGGAGGAAGCAGGCTCCCCGCTGAGCAGAGAGCCCGATGTGGAGCTCGATCCCAGGACCCTGAGATCATGACCCAAGCCGAAGGCAGAGGCTTTAACCCACTGAGCCACCCAGGCGCCCCCCTCTTTCATAATTTTAATAAGAGCAATAATTTCCAGGCTTTGTCTTTCTGAGGTAAGTTCTGCTAACATGGTACAAACTAACATGGCATCAGGAAACAATAGTCAAAACATAAAGGAATGGAATATGAAGTCACAGAAAGAAGTGGTATCAGAAAGAATCATTTAACAAAATTCTAGTGATATTAGTTACTTTACAATATGTGACACTTTTCTTGCAGAGATAGTCTTTTCATTTTATCATAAATAATCATAAAGATTTTTATTTTCAAATAGCCAGATAGCTTCTGGAGCTTAGAATCTAGACAATCACATTTGTTCATTTATTTCCAAAAGATTAAATCTAATTCTTTATGAAATTTCTATCAGAGATAAATGTAAGAAATTTCTAGAATAATAAAAAAATGAACTGTGTAAGCACAATAGTTATTCATAATATAAAATACTTTAGTCTACATGTTAAGATAAATCTGAAAATTCATACTTATTATTCCTACAGCTATTTCAGTTGACATACAAATGCTTGACTTTTCTATTTAACATAAACTTTTGTGCACTATTTTTTCTGCCTTGCACCAAAAAATGAAGCTTGTATTTCATCTTTACTTTAACTGTTACCACATCACTTTGGTTATATAGAGTTATGTAAGAGAATAAAGCCCTTTATATTTAATTGTAAGACGAATCCATTGGGTCTCATGATATTTTTATATTCATCTTCACTCAAAATATTGTGTAGACTCAAGATTATAGAGAGCTTATAAAAATCCACTACTTTATTAGGAAGGCCAGGTGCAAATCTCAGCAAGATGTCCAAGTATATTGATGAAATAATCTTTCTGTGCATTCTCCTTTGATATCTGTTACATTTAATTCATAAATTTATACATGGGTAATTATACTCTAATCTTTAATCTCCTTGATTAAATGTCTATCAGTTCTGGGATAATTGAAGAAGCCAGTAAACTACAATTAAAAAAATATATCTTTAAGAATGTCATTTTTCAGAAATATTCAGTAATTCTATAAAAATTCTGTTAAAATTAAATGGTAAGGTTTTCTTTTTTAAAGATTTTTTTTTTAATTTTTAAGTAATGTCTATACCTAGCATGGGGCTCAAACTCACAACCCCAAGATCAATAGTCCAAGCTCCACCAACTGAACCAGAAAGGCACCCTTCTAATACAGGATATAAAGGGTCAAGAGGAAAAAAATAAAAGGGAACCTAAGTATTATAGCAAATAGACTGACAACAACATAATGTGGGATTCCATGATCAGTATTATTGTCCAATTTCTTGTTGCCATAGAGAAATACCAGAAGTAGTAAATATGACTACATGATATTCTCATATTTTAGGCATCTTGAAAAACGTACTCCGTAATAGCATTTCAAATCTGAAAGGGGAGAAAACTATGTTATCGCTTGGAAAATGACCAAACTGAAAATTCAATAGAGTAATGCTTTTTCATATGTTTGAAGGGGAAATATCTCAAATGCTCAACAAAATTTGGAGAATATTAAACATATATAGTGCATATCATAACTGGTATAGTCAATTGTAGATGTCAAAAATAAAAGGTAACAAGATGCTATTGGTTTTTACTGTCTCCACCTCCTAAACAATGCATGCAGACAACAAGCCATTTGCTTTTTTTTAGAATTTCAGGTACTGAAATAAAATCTTAATGATGAATTTGAAAAAAAAAAAATCATGTTTTTTTCTTTGCATAGTTTGAACATATAAAAAAAGTTCACCATTAAGGAACTTCTCTTTTATAACTGGTCTAAATGTTAAGAATTAGAACTTCACTAGCTTGAAGCTTATTTTAGAGGGAGTTTAAAAACAGTTTCACAAATCATTTTCTTAGTTTCAACCAAACCTTGAAGGCTTGAATTTAATTGAAAATGTTAAAGTTTCATTTCAGGCTTCACAGATCAAATCTTCTGAGAAAAGAGGGGCAATTTAAAGACAATTACGTTTTTTGGAATGTAATATGAAATCATCCTTATTTTCAAATTAAGGATTTCCATATTAAGATCACCTCTAGATTGGTGGCTGGTAAATAGTATGTTGCTGACATGACTACCTGGGGGTAGCTTTAAAGCAGCTATAAGTTAATCGGTTCCTACCACATACTGGTTTTCCACTGAAGAATCATGTTTTGCCTGTTTAAAGGGACTCTACATTCTGACTTTTCAAGTTGATTGCAGCTGTTTCCATTTCTCTCTATGGCACAACTGTGGTGATGTGGTAAAAATCTTAGACTTGTATGAAGCCTAAACTTCAAGTCACAGTTCTGCTAATTTACTGGATATTTTATCTTGCATATATATATGTATTTAAATCAGATGGTTCTCATTATCTCTAAACCTTGTAAGGGTGATACTTCTACTATCTCTTCCTTAATTGGTCTTATAAATTTTTAGTCTTCTTTCTCTTCAGAGTATAGTTTAAAAGAGAACATTTAATTATCTACATAATTAGTGCTATATAAATGTTTAAAAGATGGCATGTTTCTGATGTATACAGAAACTGCAAAATTCAGGGATGATCAATTATTGTAGACTAATTCTGCTATGCGATGGTTAATTTTATGTATCAACTTGGTTAGGCCACAGTGCTCAGAAATGTGGTCAAACATTATTCTGAATGTTTCTGTGAGAGTGTTTGGAGATTAGATTAACATTTAATTTGTTGGAATTTGAGTAAAGCAACTGTGGTGTGCCTCAAGCAAGTCAGTTGAAGACCTGAATAGAATAAGAGACTGATCTCCCCTTAGCAATAAGGAATTTTGCATCAGAAAGCCCTCAGATTTAAAAAAATAACATGGACTCCTCCCTGGTCTCCAGCCTGCTTACTCACAAGGCGGATTTTGGACTTTCCTGCCTCTATAATTGTGTGAACCAATTCTTTAAAATAAATCTCGTTAGATTATCTATCTATTATCTATCTATCATCTATCTATCTATGCTCTCCTATTTTCTCTTTTTCTGAAAAAATTACACACTAAAACTGATAGGAATTACATTACATTATGTTAAAGTGTTATTATTTAGAAACCATATTACCTTTCACAACTTAATCTTTATTTGCTTATTTACGATATATAGTAGACAATATTCACTTCCTCAGATAAGCAGCATTCTTAGGTATGGCTCTTAATTAAAACAGGTCCCTAACCCCAATCCTAGGACAGATTTCTACCTCGTCTCTCAAGTTTAAACAAGATCATTCACTTATAGCAATATTCTCTCTACTTTTTTGAATAACAAAGTATTCCTTATACTAAAAAATAGTCTGTCTACACCTTTATTAACTTTTTTCCCATTAGAATAGAACATCCCTGGTTAAGAATATGGTAATTGTCACCCATTTGTACCATTCAGCAGGCCAAGTATTATTTGAGATCAACTCTGTCCCCACAATGACTTCTGCCAGAATTATATTTGAATCCAGTCACATTTCAACATGCTCCCATTCTTTTAGTACTTGAAGAGACATCCCTTCTATCCTCAACTAATTTTTAATGCTCTATTATTTTCTCAACTTCTTGTGGCACTGAATACCTTGTAGGATCCTAGTAGTGACTTGCCTCCAACCCTTTTCCTCTGCTCTTAGGAACCCTCACATCATTGTAAATAAACTTGCAGTCACTCCACACCTTTGCCACAATGCTCTGCCAGTTGCTTGCTTTGGTTGAAACTTTGTTCTTTTCTGAGAATTTATTCTCCTGTGGCCCTCCACTATGGAATGACTGCTGTAAAACCTGATCCACACAGCAAGGAGTGGATTTTGATGTTGCTTCCATCATCATTTCTTCTTCTGGATCTCCAGTCTATGCACACAGTCTTAGGAGTTTCAGGCAGTCTGGCTGTTAAACCCCTTTGTTTTCTTGAACACTTCATTCCAGGACATTCCTCAGATAACCAGAAATATTTTTCTGTCATCTCCCTGAATGTCTATGATAATTTAAGTACAGTTAAACAACCAGTTTAGGTCTATCACAAAGCTATTCTCAAAACTCATGGAATACTTGCACTACTATGTGTAAGGGCCTGTTTAGCCAGAGCGATTCCATCCAGTTAAACAGTGATTTTGTTGTTTATGCAGTAAAACTTAAACTGAGCCTACGCTCTGCCCCTGGGGGAACTTACTTAAAAGCAAGTCCCGGAAACCAGTAGAATATGGTCGACCAGTCCCTGATAACAGAGCCCAAATACAAGGGCAGGTCAGGTCAGGTGGATGTAACAGAGCCTAAATGCAGGGATGAGTCAGGCCAGGTGGAGACATCCAATCAGTAAAGCATGCATACTCTCTCCTTAGCTACCAAGGAATGTGGGCCCTGCCTTTTGGGCGCCAATTCTGACCAAGGTGATAGGCTAGTTCAAATAGCTACTATGGGGTGAATTGTAATTCAGTTGGCCACCCGTGTGGGACCTACCATGACTGTGCAGCTTTCTCTGTGTGTTACAATCTCATTGGCCACCTGCGTGTGGCCAGGCTCAACCACATGGCCTTTGCTCTATAAAAGTTAGCCTTTGAGGCTGGGGGTGGTCGCCCTCTCTGTAAGAGGTGGCCCCAAAAAGTCGGTTTGATTGTCGATGCTTGGCATGAAATAAAGCTTTGCTTGATCTTCGCTTAGTATCAGTCTCACTCCTTTGATCACAGACCTATCATTGGGGGACCTTTCACTATGCAAGTTGCTTGTATTTTCACAGCACCTTCTGCCTTTTCCCCTCTCCTACAATCTATTGGGCTTATTTAGACTTCTCTGAATCAACACTACAACTAATTTTCTCTGCTACTAGCCCTGGGAGATGAATCATTATTAGAGGAAAACATACAGTTATATAAACTTATGAAAAAACAAGTATGTAGTCTAACTATAGCCAGAATTTTAGGACCTCCAAGACTTCTTTTGATTTTAATGCCTCAACTTCTATTCCTATCAAGACAATATTCCAAACATTTACCATTCTCCACAATACTTTAATCATTACCTTGCCTCATGCCTTTTGATTTTCTCTATAAGGCATGAGGCAAGGTAATGATTTCACCTAAAGCTCTTAGGTGATAACCTATCACAAGAAAAAAAACCTTCACTACCACTTAAATACATATTTCCTTTCCTTTAGCCTCAGAAGATAAAGTTTACTTCATTTTTAAGGGTAATTTATATCTTTAAGATACCCACTTGACCTCACTCCTTTTTGTCTATGTTGAAGTATGCTGAATTCTTTAACTTTAAGGAGAAAGCAAAACAACAGAAAACAAAATTAAATCTTCCCTTTACCCCTAACTTCCTCCCACTACTGTTTTGCCTCTTATTATTCTCATGCAGCTGTTCAAAATCTATATCTACATTTCTTGATCTCAAGTCTTCACTTCCCCTTAATGCTCTAAACACTCCATTTTAGAGCCAACCCCCATCAATTTACTAAAAATGTTTTTAAAGTCACCAATTCACCCACTGTAAATCTATATCCCATTTTCAACTATGATCTAAGACCTTTTTTATGCTCTTGAGTCTATTCATGTCATTCTCTGTCTCTTTTTAGCTGAACAGATATATTTGAAGGCAATCTTGGTGAAAAGTACTGTGTCTACTGGTAAAGATAAACCTTTGCTGCTGCCCTCAGAAAATTTATTTTTGCGGTGCCACTCCTTGCTGTGTGGATCAGGTTTTCTACAGTCATTCCACAGTGGAGGGCCACAGAAGCCTCAGTCAGTTAAGTGTCTGACTCTTGATTTTAGCTCAGATCATGATCTCAGGGTTGTGAGGTCAAGCCTCACATGGGACTCTGTGCTCAGTGGGGGCTGTGCTTGAGATTCTATTCCTCTCATTCCCCCTCCACTCCTTCCCCCACTCACATGCTTGTTCTTTGTCTCTCTCCTTTTTTTTTTTTTTTTCTCTCAAATAAATAATCTTAAAAAAAGGAAATTCACTTCCTAGGAAGAAAAAAACTGTAATTGTGGTCATTTTTAAATATAGTGTTAGAGAAGGATGTAATTTACTGTTGGAGTCAGTGATACTCCCACAGAAATTTGTGTTTAATTGGTGACGTGAAGCATAAGAGAACATGGCTTGAAATGTTTGCCTCTTCTCCTTTCAACTGGCCAACTTCCTTTAAATTGAAGGTTAAGATCCACTTAAGTCCTCTTGGTTAGATTATTTACAGATAGTCAATGTTCCCACAAAATGCTATGTATGGGATATACCTATTTCAACATTTTTTCATAATTATCTATCCATGAAACCATTTGTCCTCTCAACTGTGAGTTTCTTGAAGGAAAAATATGTATTTTATTTAATTTTGTAGATTAAACAATTTTAAATGATATCTAAATAGTAGGTTCTACATAATTTTTCTTACATAAAGTAAATTAATTAATATGTGGATGAGCAAAGAATTGAAGGATCTTTTTGCTAGACACACTTACAATTAATTTATAGGCTTGTTTACATGAATAATGTCAAGATTAGTGAATATTTATAATTTTTAATATTTAATATAGTTTGAGAGTGTTATTGTCTAATGCATATGTGAAAAAATAGATTTTGAAATAAGAGCCAATGCTTTTTTTAAAAATATTTTATTTATTTATTTGACAGACAGAGATCACAAGTAGGCAGAGAGGCAGGCGGGGTGGGGGTGGGGGGAAGCAGGTCCCCTGCTGTGCAAAGAGCATGATGCAGGGCTACATCCCATGACCCTGAGATCATGACCTGAGCTGAATGCAGAGGCTTAATCCACTGAGCCACCCAGGCACCCAAAATCCAATGCATTTTTAATTTCTGGCAATTGCTGCCTTATAATCTGGGACTATATAGATAGAGGCATCCTTTGCAGTGCTTTGGAAAAGAAGTAAAGGAGGGTGCCTTTGGCAGAAAATAAAGTAGTTGATGTCTAGTTAAGTATTTTAAAATATTCTCTGACAGGAATACTTATGAAAGCCAAAGTTCTTATTTACAAAACTTCATTGAGGTTGGTGGAGGCAAGAATCAAAGTTTGGTAAACTCAGGACATAGAGTTCTACCATAAAGTGTAGAATAAGAGGCAACTTCCTAGCAGGCTGGGTAAAGCCTTTACAATATATTTGTTTGTTTGTTTGTTTTTGTTTTTGTTTTGCAAGGGATTTTATCATGGGATTTTAGCAGCATCCCTGGCCTCTACCCACAATATTTTAGTAGCCTTTACAATCCTTTCCAGATTTGGGAAGAAACCTAGTGAGAGAGGAAATAAGGGACTGAGAGAGTGGTGGGTGACTTTTAACCTTCCATCGCTCTGATGATGACACACAGATCATGGGGTAGATATGAATATTCTGGTATAAAGTGGGATTATTCCAACTCCTTTGATTGGAATTCTGGGAAGGGAATATCTTGCAGGTTTTTTTGTTTGTTTGTTTGTTTGATTTGGTTTGTTTTTTATAGATAAAAAGAAAAAAGTCATCCTTGATTCTTTTTCCCTCAAATCCATACATGGTCCATCACTGTTTCTTGTTTGTTCGGCCCGCAGAATCAAACGAGTTTTCATCTGTTCCAAGCCATTGTCCTGGCTTGTTTAGATTATGGCAGTATTCACCACCCAAGCGCCATGATTTGACCTCAAATATATTAATTGAAATGTCCCCTCCTAGGTAAACATCTCTAATCCACCTGGTACATTTTACCTCTTCTTAGCTTCAGAAAAGAAGTCATGCTTTTATTTATCTCATTGAAAATGGAACATAGACATGACTTGTTTTTTACATTAATTTATTGAAGGATGATTTGTAATAATTTTTCTAGATGTAACAGAAAGCCCAATATATATGTGTGATTAGTAAGTTAACATTTTCTCAACAGTGAATATGAAGGTAAACTCTGCATCCTGGGAGAAAAAAATAAAAGTTATACAACATAAAATTAACGTTAAAGTAAGACCCTTCTATTTAGAAAGTAATATATCAAAAATTAAAAATATTAATTTATTATATTGGGTGAAATTATGGCAAGTTGAATTCAGTACTTACATCTATATTTAGGAAAAATATCACCCTATATACTGTTGTAACTTATTTTAATAGTCTGTTATCAGCAACAAAATATTTTAGAGGCTTTGGATATGTGTAGATGCACTAAACAACATAAAAGTTATAAAGGTTTATTTGTGCTTACCAGTTAAAGTTGATCATGTGTGACTTTAATTAAAAGTGGGAAAATGTGTTTTCTTAATGCTGCAGGGTAATTGGAAAAGATAAAAAGAAAGTTTGATAATAAAATGTGCTTTTTTTTTAAACCCAGAGACAAGTGCAATATATTATGAATCATATTTTTAATAAGTTTAATTCATTTGAATAGAAAATATAGCCTCAGTGCTCCTTTAGTTCCCCGATTACTATTACCTTATGTCCTATTGAATATATTACATTCTGATATCAATAATTATTTCTATTACTTGTGTAATACTGCTCTAATTCACAATTAGTTTTTTTTTTTTTAATGCAGCTAAAATTCTTCATAATCACTCATTCGAAAGTATACCATTTGACATCTGTGCCTCTGGCAAGCTGTGAAGCTCTAAGCTTTATTTATACAAACATACTTAGATTTTATAGACTTACTAAAAGAAACACATATTAAAAGATTGATTATAAGTAAAAAGCAGTTTAGAGGCAAATAATATTTAAAGACATAATGTTGAATTATTTCTATTCAAAGTAAACAGATCTTTCATCAAAATGCAATAAATTGGCATCACCACTTACAGGTATTTTATTATTTAAATATATTTCTTCACTGCCTGTGCACATACTAAGAATATTTTTTTCATGCATTCTATTCTTCCTGAGGTACATGACTTAAAAAGTATAATAAATTTATTTTTACTTTCTTTTACCTCAGAAAGCATCAGATAATAAATTTAATGATCATGGCCTCAAATTAAATAAATTTTATTACTAGTGCTTCCATAACAAAGTACCTCAAGCTAAGTGACTTAAAACAACAGAAATTTCCTCTCACAGGTCAGGAGGCCAGAAGTCTGAAATCAAACTATCTGTAGTGATGGTTCTCTGGAGGCTCAGAGGGTGACTCTGGTCCATGCCTCTCTTCAAGCTCCTGGTGGTTTCCAGCAATCCTTGGTATTCTGTAGGTCATAGATCACTCCAGTCTTTGCCTCCATTTTCACAAGGCCTTGTTCCGTGTGTGTGTGTGTTTCCAAAGCTCCCTTTCCATACAACATCATTGGTCAATTGGATTTAGGGCCTACTTGAAACCAATATAAGCTTATCTTGGGGCACAGTTGGGTGGCTCAGTTGATTGAGCATTGGACTTTTGATTTCAGCTTAGGTTGTGATCTCAGTGTCATAAGATTGAGCCCCATGGGATCCATCTCTACAGTCTGTGGAAAGTCTGGGATTCTCTTTCTTCCTCTTCCTCTGCCCCTCTCCTGACTCTCTAAAAACAAAACAAAAGAAAACAAATACAAAAATAACAACAACAAACTTAAGTAATTACAACTTCAAGGACTCTATTTCCAGAACAGGTGACATTCTGGGGTTCTGGGTGAGTGGATGTGAATTTTGGGAAACCTTATTAGATATATGAAGACATTATTTAATCCAGAATAGTCTTCCTTCTACCCCAAATTCACATCTGTCCCACATGCAAAGTCATTTAGTCTATCTCAGGGCACCTGGGTGGTTCAGTGAGTTAAGCCTCTGCCTTTGGCTCAGGTCATGAGCTCAGGGTCCTGGGATTGAGCCCTGCACTGGGCTCTCTGCTCAGCAGGGAGCCTGCTTTCCCCCTCTCTCTTCCTGCCTCTCTGCCTACTTGTGATTTCTCTCTCTGTCAAATAAATAAATAAAATCGTTTAAAAAAAAAAAAGTCATTTAGACTATCTCAACATCCTTCCAAATCTTAACGTATTCCAGCATTGACCCTAAGTCTATAATCATTCTTCTGGAAGATTAACACATGTTCATAGCCCAGTAGATCTGTCATCCCATTTCCTGCCTGCAGAATCCCAGAATATCAACAGCCTTTTTTTTTTTCATTTTATTCCATCTCTGTTCCTTTTAGTCTAAACTGGTTGTTTTTTGTTTTGTAGTTGTTTTGATATACACTTTGAAAACTCGCATGGGTTATCTGTCTGTGTCATGAGAATTCACATCATTAGACACAAACATTCTCCAAGATCCCTCCTGGACAACCCCATCTCAATTCCTAGATTCTACTGAGAAGGTTGATTGGATCCATGAGTCGCACACCTAGTCTCTCCAGCCGAAGTTTGTTTAGCCCCTCTCTAGGTATTCCCTGAAGCTCGGACTTTCACGTTTTGGATTTGGATAGGCTGAGAATTTTCCAGATCATTGAGTTCCATTTCCTTTTGATTAACAGTTTCTTCCTCAATGTAACCCTTTCTTTTTGCATTTTACTGTAAGCAGCAAGGAGAAACCAAGTCACATCCTTCATATTTTGTTTGGAAATCTCAGCTAAAAATCCAAACCCATTGTTCTTAAGTTCTAGTTTCCACCCAATACCAGAACACAACTTAGTCATATTTTTTTGTTGTTATTTATTAAGAAGAGACACTTTCCTTCAATGTTGATCAATATGTTTCTCATTTCTATGTAAGACATCACCAGAAGTACCTTTAACGTTTATACTTCTACCAACAATCTGTCCATGATGATATATGTGTTCTTAAAGAGTGGATGCTTGTTCTACAACTCTCCCCACTTTTTTTCTGAGCTCTCAACAGGATGGCCTTTAACATCTATATTTCTATCAACAGTCTCTTTAAGGCAACATGGGCTTTTTTATCATGTATCTCAGAACTCTTCCAGCCTTCATCCATTAGCGCATTCCAAAATCACTTATGCAATTTAGATATTTGTTGTAGCAGCACCCCAGTTTTTGGCACTCAGATCTGTACCAGTCAATGTCTTCCAGAGAAACAGAACCTTTAAGATAGATGATAGATAGATAGATGGATGGATGAGAGATAGATCGGTAGATGATAGATAGATAGATATTTGGATTGGGATATGGATACAGATATATGTAAAGAAATTTATTTTAAGGAATTGACTCACAAAGTTGTGGGGACTTTCAAGTCTGAAATCTATTGGACAGACCAACAGCTGGGAAACTCAGGCAGGAATTAATGATACAGTCTTGAGACAGAATATCTTCCATTCTGGGAAACCACACTTCTTGTTCTTAAGGACTTCAACTTCAACCCACATTATGAAGGGTAACAACTCTTAATTAAAATCAAGGGATCATAGACACTAACAATATGTTTTGGGAAAAATGCAGTCTTCCTCCTGTATTTCTTCTTTATTCTTACACTACTGCCACACTCACAACACTTTTGATACCAGATGTATGTGGGCTTTCCTGAGCCAAGCAATTCTCTGCAACATTAGCTGGGTGTCCTACAACTTAACTTTATTGCGACAGTCTCTACCTGGTGATAGTGTCAGATCCCACAAATTAAGATATCAGACCCACAAGGCTGCCCCCACCCCATTTTAGATGTCAGTCTAAAGTCCAATTCATTCTCTGTGCTTCTGACCAGCTGGTTATCTAACTGAAGTTTTCCTGAGCCACTCCTCAGTTTCAAGTAATTTACTAGAGCAGCTCACAGAATTTGGGGATACACTTATACTTACCAATTTATTCAAGCATATGATAAAGGATACAGATGAACAACCACATTAAGCAATACATAAGGCAATGTTTAAGATGGTTCCAAGCTCAGGAGCTCCTGTCCCTGTGGAATCGTGATATATCACCCTTCTGGTATATGGATGTGTTACCAACCTGGAAAACACTTTTTGGATTTTTATGGAGGCTTTATCATGTCAGCCTAACTGATCATTACCTTCATTTCTAGCCCTTCTCCCTTCTCAACACAATAGGGGTGAGGCTAAAAATTCCAAGCTTCTAATCATGGCTCAGTTATCCTCATTCAGGAGCTATCCTGGAGCCCAACTACAGTGTCTCATTAGAACAAAGGCACTCCTATCACCTAGGGAATGACAAGGATTTTAGGAAGCCTAGGTCAAAAACTGGGTCAAAGACCAAATATTAGAATAAAAGATGTTCTTAGTTCTTTTATCACTCAGGAAATTATAAGAAGTTCAAATGCCCTGTGCAGGAACTGGAGGGCAGACAACAATATATATTTCCTGTTATCTCACACCACATCTACAAAAAAACCTTCACCTAGATTAGTAGTTGATTAAATAAATGACTGAGCACCACAGTCTAGCCAGGTCGACACATAAAATTAGCCATTACATGTTACATGCAACTTTTGTTATTTTTCAATGTACACATTAGAGCTTTATTGTAAAATTATTTCATGTTCAAATAAGTTTTTGAGAAAAAAACACATTTTTGTATGCCATTCATACTGAGATGAATTTTTAAAATGTTACAAAATTAAAGCTAATGACATAGAATATATTCACTATTGTTTCTAAAATTAAAGTTATTTATAATACCACATTCTTTTGTCACCTACTCTACAATTTTGCATTACATTTTAAACTTAATTTATTTTAAACTTAAACTAAATTAAGCATAAGAATCTAATGAAAATGCATTTTGTCCTTAACTTTTTTGTTGTTAATGGTCTCAGTTTCTGTTTTGCTAAAATAATCTTTCCTTTGTTTTAGGATTCTAGCTAGCCCTAAGGTATTTTAATTATGCTGTTTATAAAATAGACTCATGAGGGGTTTACAATGACAAAAACTGGAAGACTGATGAGTGGTTCTATAATTACTTACTCTACAAACATATTCTAACTATCCTTTCTATATGTCCTGTGGGTAAAATAGCATAATATTTTCTGGATCTATAAAATTATGGAAGTTTTAATTTAAAATTGAGCTAGTCAACTAGGAAAACATTTGGTAATAGGAAGTTATTCTCTTACTATAGCCTCTTAATTTCATAGATTTAAGGACACTCATTATTTTACTTAATACATGTTCATTTGCAAATATAACTTACAAAATAAGCAATTTAGCATGACTGAGTTTATGTATGCATTCCAAAGGGTATATATTGTTTGAATCATTTTACAAAGTGTGAATAAGTACACAATAAATGGATTTCCTTTTGACCTTGTTACTTTTCTAATTACTGTACCTGAACCGGTCATCCAGGAAGTAAATGATAATCCTTTTGCAGGCCAGGTGCCTCCATGCATTACATGAACTGCATACTGCTTGGCAAATAAAAGAGATGGTGTGTGCAGGGAGAGTTTCTAGCAGCATGGCTGGACAGGGACATTACAGCAGCACTATTGTTGCATTTTAAATCATATAATGAGAAAATAAACATAATCATAATAAATAAACATAAGGAATCACTAGACCTCTGGAAAAATACTCAAGAAGTCTCATTATTATTTTGTTCCTCGTGAGTGACCCTGATGATATTATAATGCTTATATCAATATTTTCCTGTTAATAACTTCCATATATTTATGTGGTCTCCTAATCAGAGGAACTAAAACATTCATAAATAGCAAACATTTATTAAATCCTTTCTAACATCCTCAAGATGGTGTTAACTCTTATTACAGATATGGAAACAAGGCTTTGGAGTTAAGTGAGGGGAAAATTCATCCTCGTATTTGCCTAAGTAATGTCTATGGAAAAAACAAAACAAAACAAAATATCTGATTCTCCTGGGAAGTCCACTTGACTTAGAATCTTTTTCATTTGGGACAAGTTAACTCACTCCTCTACCTGTTTCTATACTACAATATGGGAATAATAACAATATTCTTAAGAAATAATAATGAAATAATTAAGATATACGCATGAAATGCTCATAGTATTGTATTGGCATGACATACTTTATAGATACTAGCTTCTAAATTTCAACATATAGAAAATATATGTATATATATAAAATTGTTATTTTTGTTTGTTTTTTTGTTGTTTTTAAAGATCTATCCCATCATCCTCAAAATTTTATTCAAATATCTTCTCATTGTCTTCCTCCTTGTAATGAAGGATAGTTGGAAGAAAGGCAGGTAGGGAAAAGGGGTCCTCATCCTAAGAAGAAACCACTCTTAAAAGGATTTTATACTACCCTGGAAGGAGCCCTCCATCCTTTCCCACCTGATAGGTAGATGACCACCTGATTGGGTGACAAGTTCATGGAGTGTTAATCAGATTAAAACAGCCCTCCAACAAGCCCATAAAAGTCCCTAGACTTAGAAACTCTGGCAACAACCTCTTCAGGTCCCCTCCCTCTTCAGGAGCTTTGTACTATTGCTTAATAAACTTTGCTTCAACATACAAATGACTATCAGACACATGAAAAAATGTTCATCATCACTAGCCATTAGGGAGATTCAAATTAAAAACACTTTGAGATATCACCTTACACCAGTTAGAATGGCCAAAATTAACAAGACAGGAAACAACGTGTGTTGGAGAGGATGTGCAGAAAGGGGAACCCTCTTACACTGTTGGTGGGAATGCAATTTGGTGCAGTCACTTTGGAGAACAGTGTGGAGATTCCTCAAGAAATTAAAAATAGAGCTTCCCTATGACCCTGCAATTGCACTACTGGGTATTTACCCCAAAGGTACAGATGTAGTGAAAAGAAGGGCCATCTGTACCCCAATGTTCATAGCAGCAATGGCCATGGTCGCCAAACTGTGGAAAGAACCAAGATGCCCTTCAACGGACGAATGGATAAGGAAGATGTGGTCCGTATACACTATGGAGTATTATGCTTCCATCAGAAAGGATGAATACCCAACTTTTGTAGCAACATGGATGGGACTGGAAGAGATTATGTTGAGTGAAGTAAGTCAAGCAGAGATAGTCAATTATCATATGGTTTCACTTATTTGTGGAGCATAACAAATAACATGGAGGACATGGGGAGATGGAGAGAAGAAGGGAGTTGAGGGAAATTGGAAGGGGAGGTGAACCATGAGAGACTATGGACTCTGAAAAACAACCTGAGGGTTTTGAAGGGGCAGGGGGTGGAAGGTTGGGGAGTCAGGTGGTGGGTATTAAGGAGGGCACGGATTGCATGGAGCACTGGGTGTGGTGCAAAAACAATGAATACTGTTATGCTGAAAAGAAATTTAAAAAAAAAAAAGCAAACAAACAAAAATAACTTTGCTTCATTGCCCATCACTCTTTGGTTTACTTCTTCATTCTTTGAGGTGGTGTGACCAAGAACCATGGGCACCAAAGAAAAGAATTCCCGTAACACTTGCCAATAATGTCCACAGTATAAATATAAATATATATAAAATATATAAAATAAATTTGCAAACAAATTCAACCACTCTGTAATATTAACTGATAAATATTAACAAATGCCATTTCCACTCATGGAGGTATTGTGAGCTTCATATTTTTGCCAGGAATACTTCTAATATTAATAAAAAATAGTCATAAGGGTAGAGTGGTGTAGAGAGAAGCAAAAGGAATGCACAAACCTTTGAACTAGTCCTAGCATGAAATTCAAGTTAGTCTCAAAGAAGTTGCATGCTCAGATCCACCCTGCAGGATGTACAACATGGGAACACAAGGTTCACCCACAAGGTCTGAAATTGATAACCAACTGAGCAACATAACTCAGGCAATATGCAAAAGGAATCCTGATTAAAACTCACCTTAAAGATTCAGAATGATTGCAAATTGTACTCCATGGAAGGGAAAATAAAAACCAAAACCAAAACCAAACAAACAAAAAAAAACCCACCTAATTTTCTTAACTAGATTTTCAAGATAATTTCATAATAATGCATTTACTCATTCATTTACTGTACTAATAGGAGGCACATGTCATAGATACAGCATTTAAATATTTATAAATTACCTAACAAATACAAAATGGTAAAAAGCAAAATCAAATTAAACAGATTTTTTTAAAAATCTAAAGAGAGATTTCACATACTGGCCTTTAAGCAGCTCTGGATTTCTAGATGTTTACCAAATGTTTTGACTCCTAGCCTTAAAAATAAATCAAATTTCTATATTTATTATTCAGTAGATAACTAGCTGCCTCTTTTTATCACTCAAATTGTCTGGGTGAACCATATGATAAAACACCTTGTTGACTAGCGTTTTTTTTTTTTTTTTTTTCCTTTTTGATTGATTGTGTTGGTGCTGTCAAGTCTTCATTTAGAAAAATGTCTGGAGAAGCAGAATGACCTCTTTGAAAAGCTCTGATTTCTAACCAGGGACCTTGTATTAAAAAAAAAAAAAAATCTCAATATCCTTTTTTTATTGCTAATGTGGTTAGTTAAAACAGCATTTCCAAGATGTCAATTCAGCACTACGTAAAGTAAAATATTTAATTAATTACATATAAAATTTTCTTTTTTCATATGAATTTCCTTCATCTAAGGACTGAATATGTATGGTAAAACTTCACTTTGTATTTTGTAATCACCAGAGAGTTTCAAGTACCTGATCTACATCCATGGAAAGAGCAACCTGCATCCATGCCTTCTGAAACAGATGCCAGAAATACTTCCTAGCCTTCTCCTGTTGCTAGAACGTAAGCATGTGGCCTGGCTCCTTTTATCAGGCTGGTGGGTGAGCTTCTGAATCAGAATTAAAACAGAGTTCATTCCAGCAAGGGTGGGGTCAGAGACTTACAGGTCTTTCAAGTTAGCAGAGGCAGAGGCAGAGCTGGGACCATTTGATCCCAGGCCTGAGTGCTGGTCTCAGCAGCTGCAGCAAAAATGTTTTTGGGGTTGCAACAGAGTATTCCTTGATGAGCAGGGTTAAGGCCTAATCTCATCTCTTCCTGGAGATAAGGAATTCTACATAATGTCTTTCCATATTTCTTGTTTATGTTAAAATAAATCGGATCCAGTTTCTTGTAACTAAATACTGGAAAGAGTAAACCAACTTGGAGTCATCAAATAAACCATTCTCATTGTACCTGGCAAAATGTAATTTTCAGAGACTGATTTTATTTTTCCAAGTTTCACAGCCAGGTAGGACTAAAATCAGGATTAGACCCCACGTTTTTCAAATGTAAACATTATGCACACATGTTTTTTTTTAATCCGAACTCTTAAATATCTGAATATCTGGGTATTTTAGTTAATACTCCAAAGAAAAACAACTGTGTGAATCTGCTTATTTTGTCTTATCAACATGGTTAAAATTGATCAAGAAATACATTCTTTTCTGGGGTTGGAGTGATAGAGAAAGAAACCCACCACATCTTATGCCAATGAAAGCTCCTCATATTTCTAATAATTTGTTACAAAAAGAACTGGCTAGGTTTGCTTAACTATCAATTCAGTAGACAGATAAGGGCCAAAGCAAGAGGGGGAGTGCTATTACTCTCTGGGCCTTTTAAAAACTATTATAGTAAAACGATTCAAAAAAATGTTTCCTTTGGGTCCACAGTTACTACACTTTAAAGCTATTATTTCTTTAAAGAGAAATGATAAACTGCAGGAAATTATTTATAGGTTCAGATCGTCCTTCTCTATAATATGTGACTTGCTCCCCTGACCTGAAGGTCGGTTGTCTTGGGTCTTTTTAAAGCTGTGGATGAATGAATTTTTGAGGTAAGAATCATATTATGGTAAGCATCTTTCTCCTTGAATACTTTTCATTCAGCTCTCAGCTCTTTAAATCAGGATATATTAGATTAGAAACGCTTTAGAAATTCTCAAAGGTTATAACTGCATATGTGAAGAAAAATGATCTTAAAGATAGCTAAGGACTAAGCCACATATCAAAACTAACACTTGCACTGCTCTGAGAAGCAAAATGGCTGCCCCCACACTCTACAGAGCAAGTAATATAACTCACAGGGGAGACACGATTAAAGAAATCATATATATCATGAGCAGAGAAGTCCAAAATGTCCCTTTAAGGTTGCCCAGAAGAATATATTGTAGGAATTTATTCTTGAGATTTAAGTCACAGAAAATGCAGATTCTGCCTCTTAAATTTAAAAAGCATAGTACATAGTATTTACACATTTATAATATCCATGTTTGTTCATTTCATTTTTTAAAAATTATTTCTTTTATGAATATTTATCACAGCCTTAATGCTCAAATTGTTATGTTAGCAGAAAGGACATCTAGATGAAATGATATAGACAAAGATCAATCATTTATGGGTCTTATATTCCAATGAGGAAGAGAAAACAATTGGAAAGGAATAATTATTATGTTAAATTTTCAGAATAAATAACAGAGCCATGCGTACAAGGACACCTAATGTAGGCTACTATATTCAATAAAAGCTTCAAATTGCATATAATATTTGAACTAAGATCTATGTCATGGTCAGATTTTGTTAGATGAAGAAATGAGAAAAATGTTTCAGGAAAAAAAAATACATTCAAATTGGACCTTATCTTAAGCAAACCTTGAAATTTGGTAATTGATTTTATAACATGACCAATCACATGGCTTTTATCTGCCCTGGTTCATTTCTTATCATTTATTGTATTGTAGCAACCCAGTTTGCACTTTACCTTTCAATATTTCTGAAATCCTGCCACTTTTCCTTTCCCAATGCCATTGCTTTAATTAAGACTTTATGATTTCCTACATCAGTCATCTTTCTAATTGTTCTCCCTAGCCTGGGCTATCAGTTCCCAGTTCCCCACTCTCTTCATCTTAGACTTAGTTCTCACACTGGAGCTAGTGGCAATATTTAAAAAATTTAAATAATCAATATCTTCCATTACTTAAAATCCCTTATTGTCAATCCATTAAAAGTATTTGGTTAGAATTTGAAGACCTTAATACAAAGCTCTTGGCCATGTTTTTTGACCATCTAAAAACTTTGAATACCGTTTCTACATTTGAGAAATTAGCAAGACTCTTTATGCTGTGGTCTTTCCTGCCTTCTTATCTAGTACTATCTTATAAACTCCCTCTTTGTACCAACCATAAGGAACCAATTTTAGAAACCCCTTGACGTGCTATGCTTTGCTTGGAGGATTTCCTACGGACTACATTTCTTTGTATCCAACCTCCCTCCCATCTCTTTCTGAAAAAATATTATGTGCCTGTTTATATTTAGTTGGTATTTACTTCACTAACTATAAATATATTTATTTGCCCCATCTCTGTACTATACCCTTAGTCTGCTCATTTTATTCTTTTTCACAGTATTTATATATGTCTCTGCCAGTTCAAACTGTCTTCATTGAGCAAAGAACTGTTCTCTTCTTCATATTTTTATCATGGCATGGAGAAGTCTATAGAAGTATAGGCTCCCAATAAATAATGACAAATGAATGCCTTAATATTTCACATTGTCTCAAGTATTTTTTAAATAAAGAATATGAATTCTAAAGAAAATATTTCAAAATTTCAAGGATTTTTTTGTTTTCATTACCATAGTTATTTATAATTAAAATGATATATGCTATATAATACATATTTATTCTTACAGTGATTTTTAATGATTTCATCAAATATACACACACTTTCCCAATGAGTATCAGTTTATTTTTAATGTGTGTATTACATTTTTGAAATATCATTTGAAATAAACCAAAATGCATGGAATACTACTCACAAATATGATTCAAGCATATCAGCTTATAGGCCATGCTCAGTATGTACACAACTAAATTGTTAAATCATTTATACCAGCAGGTAGGTGGTTAAAATAACTGGGAAATGAAAACTGTTTTCCCATTCAGATTGCATCTACTGAGGCAGAGAAAAGAACTGTTGATTCAAGGATCTGGTAATACATCCTTTTCCACTTATAATTCCTTCCCTACACCCCCACATTTTTCTATTCCTTTCTTAGTTCTTGCTTCTAAATACAAGACAAATTCATCTTCAAAACAGTGGCTGAAACTTTTACATCTTAGAAATATTTTGTAATATATAAAACAAATTCTTATACATGTATCTATAAATCTATATTATATCAGTATATACACGTACATATGTATATATAATCAGTATTTGTTGATTGAATTTGTTAGGCTTGTAGACAGTCTTCAAACGGAATTTGAATTATCTATTTCTAATTCCTGTTTGGAGGATTCTGATCCTACTTAGACCTTTCCCAAACTCTGTTCAGGAAATACTTATTCACTTGATATTTAGAAAATCTTCTTTGGGGATGTTTGTCTGTCTTCATCTAGTACATCAGTGTAACAGACACTAAAAAAGGTACTCTGGGAAAAATTAAAAATAAGTTGTGAATTTCTCCTTTAAGTACAATGGAGTAATAGGGTCCATTAAACTCAATCTACTGAAAAACAAACAAACAAACAAAAGCACCAGAAAAAATATATAAAACAATAGTTTTAAAATTTTCAGACATTGGATAGCAAGTAATACAGGTCTGTGACCCCCATGAGAAGAAAAATGAGTTAGAAAGATTTTACAACCTCATCGGATGCCTGCCTGCATATACATTTTGGATCCCTGGCCATGGAGGGTGACCCTAAACAGTCTTTTTAGTTGAAATATTAGAGATGAAATTTCAGCAAGGCTGCAGTGTCTGAATGTTAAAAGAGAAGTCTGGAAAGGAGGGAACCACACAGAGAGTGAACTTCAGATATCTGCATATAGCTCTCCTTGTGTCTTTTTGTTGAGCATTAAGCTCTGTGCCTGTAAGATAGAACACCATGAGGCCAGGCAAAAATGATAGAGAACTCTAAGATGAACAATTTTCCAGGTGTTGCAGAAAGTGTTAGAGACATCCAAGATGATCATCCAAGATCCAATATCCAAAACCAACTCAATTTCTGCCTTCTATCCTTAGTCTATCCCTGTTTCTCTCATAGTCTATTAAAACACTACAAAATGGTTATTCGACATTTCCACTTAATGTATAAGAAACTCAAACTTAGGAGTAACAACATACAAAGTCAAGATCTTTACTTCAGCTCTCAAACTTTTCCTTCTCTTCTTAGTGAATGGAAACTTTTTCATTTTTTCAGACCCAGAACCATGACTCATTCTTATCTCCTTCTTTTCCTTTTTCTTCCATAGTTCACATGCTCTCTATTAGCAAATCCTCTAGGTTGTAGTTTTAAGATATATCCAAAGTCCAATTCATTTCTATCATCTCATTCTTGCTACCCTGGACCAAGCACAATAACCCCTTCACTGGTTTACTGCCATAGCCTCCTGGATGGTTTTCTTTCTTCCACCTTTGATCTCATAAACCCTACTCTCCAGGGAGCAGGCAGTAAGATCCTATTAAATTGTCAGTCAGAACACATCACTCTTCTGCTCAAAACCAGTCAACAACTTCCATTTCATTCAGTGTAAAACCTGAATTTCCGGCCATGGCTCACAAAGCTTTTCACTGTTATATTCCCTGTTAAGTCTGTGATCTTATATACTAATACTCTCTCTTTTGTTCACTCTATACAAGCCTCACAGGCTCTTGGACCTGTCAGTTTGCCTTGAATGTGTTAATCATGCTTTCACGTCACAGAATTTTACTTGTTATTCTGTATGTCTGGAAATCTTTCCTTAGATATCTGCCTGTTCAGTTATTTGGCTCTTGAGTTCTCTGCTGAAATGACATTTTATCAGCGATGTTTTTTGATGATGTTTTATAAAATAATTTCCAACCTTGGCTACTCTCTATTAGTCTCATTATTCTGTATTTCATATATATTAAATATATATATATATATATATAGAGAGAGAGAGAGAGAGAGAGAGAAAGAGAGTCTGTACTTGTACTAGAATATATTCTTGAGAATAAAGAACTTGTTTGTTTGTTTGCTGCCAAAAACAGAGTAACTAGGAAAATGCCAGTCACACTTTTGGTGTTTTATAATGAATGCATAAAGTCTCCACATAGCAGTTAAACCATAAGTCTACATCTATCATCTATTTATCTAATTGCTTGACTCCAAACTTCATTATTAAATCTACTTAAAATTCCTAGCTTTCATGGGAGGAAATAGGAAGAAAAGATATTGGATACTTTAGATCTCTATTCCTCTCCTACTTTAATTTCTTCTATTTCTCCTTTACTGAAAATGTTGTCAATTCCAGGATAAGTTTATTTTTTTTCTCCCAGTCAGCAAACTCTGTGGTACGTTCCATATTATGTTGTATCTTTAAACAATAACAAGCCATGAAATTAATGGAAATATCTTTTAGCTGTGTATACTCATTTCCTCATGCTTTTATATAAATTGCAATGCTTATATAGTCTGAATACAAAGAAAATAATATCAACATAATCAGTGGAATTTGGTTAAAAAGGAACAATAATAAAAAGTAAAATTTTGTTGGCTTGTTTTTCATTCCTCCATTTATTAAATATTGACTGAGCCCTCCTAAGTGTTAGACCCTATGTGGGATACTGGGATACAGCATAAAATGAAAGAGATGTATGCCCTGCATGAAACCTAAAGTCTTCTGAGGATGAAAGACATAGATCAATAAATACAGAAAAAGAAATTGTTAAGTAATTATGCAGAAAAATGCAGATGGTCCTATGAAAATATAAAGGATCCATAGTGACATGGAATAAATGCAGAATATGAGACACACTCTCACACGTGTGACTAAGGCACAAACAAGTGTGTCAAGATGACACACTTGAACTATATGATCGGTACATGACAAAGCTGAGGAAGTTGAAACTATAATTTCAAACTAAAATAACTTTTTCACAACATGTGATCAAGAAATCTATCAATGGAGCAACCAAAATGGCAGTGTTGTCAAGTTATATAAAAGGGCAGTAACTGAAATTTATATTTTTGTAAGTAATCACAGGAAACACAACTTATAGTCAATTATGTTAACACATTTTTTCCACTAGAAAATATACTATAAAAGTATTTTCAAGGTTCAGTATCAAGTAGATTGTTTGTCAGTGTTTTTACACCACACAGAATAAATCTTATCTTTGCCAGACAAGAATAAATGCACTAGTTCTTTTGTATTTTGACTTTTAAGTTTGTGCCAAAAGTGCCACTGAAATCAACTTCTGACTAGAGGAGATAAAATAAACTCTCCAAAGAGCTGAGCCTGTCAAAGTAGATGAAAAAAACATCTCTCTCGGATGCTCAAATAATGGATGCTGCATACATAAGTAAAATTCAAGAGAAACTTCAGTTCTTCTCACATTTAAATTAAGTTTTCTTGTTCAAGCCTATGCTGGATTTCAGCATCTTTACTTAGTCACCCTAGACAGAAAAATGTATTTGGATCTATAAATATTAGAGTTTTCATTGATGTGACACTGAATTTCTTTTCACCATAATGAGGCAGATTCTGGTAGAAAAGGAATGAATGAAGAATACTCAGAACATGGTTGCTAAGGAAACTAGCAATATCTTTTCCTCATGATTAGACATTGAAGTAACTGATATTCATTTTCTTTTTTTTTCTTTTTTCTTTTCTTTTTTTTTTTTTTTAGTGCAGAGGAAATGTATCCTGATTTTTTTTTTTTAATTTCTAAACTAATAATCTACATTCTTTTCCTTTTGCACTCAATTCTGTTTGTTTTATCCCAGGAGTCTCAATTATTATCAGTTACAGATTCAATCAACTTGGAACTCTTTTGTTTAGTCTGTTGTATGAAAAGTAAAAACTCTGGATTGTCACCTTACTCCAAACTTGATCTGAAAACTGCTGTTCTAAGAGATGACATGAAAATCTTTGCCTTCAAGGGAGTAGTTTCTGCTTATTGTAACTAATCAATGTGCGTTTATGTGCAGGCTTGTACTTGGGTGTATACAGTGTCTATGACAAGGTACATTTCTGGAAATATGCAGTTTAACAAATAATTAAACTGACACGTCAGTAATTTCCAGATCTCTGAACACCAATACAAAAAAAATCCCTAAAAGTCTGTTATTAAAACATCATAACCAGAAACAAACAGAAGGGACCTCCCTACACCTAGGATAATCTAGTACAGCCTTTTTGAATAGATGTTAATGTAAAATAATTTACATCTGTTGACTTTTTCACATATTAAACATTTGGTATTTAATCTTTGAAATGTGGAACATCAGTGGCGCAGACTCTTGGAAGCTGAAAAATTCGTCAACAAATTTGAGTTTTTTTTCCCCCCATAAATATTTCTCTGTGGATTGAATATATCATCTTGCACAAAAAATAGCAAGTGCATTTGTCCTCATCCAGCATTTTTTCCCCTGTGTGGTCACACATCTTCAAACCTATCCTAGGGTATGTACTACAAAATTTATTTGGCTATAGTCTTTTTATGTGAATCTGGACATGTTTAGAATAATTTCCAAGCATAAACAAACTTCTAGTTAATGCATTCTTTATTTATTGCCTATAAATGTAACATGTATTTTGGTTAGAATAATGGTAAACAAATTAAAAGTGGAATAAAATAGAAAGTCATATCCTCATTTTATTCTTTCTTTTTATTTTATATTAAATTTTTCATAGTAATACTTGCATATGAAAGAGACTAAATAATATGACTTTAAAAAGTTCTATTTCTCATTCCATCTGTTCCATCCTTAACCCTACTCCCAAGGAAAAAAACTAGTATTAGTTTCTTCTTTTAGTCGGAATGCCACCAGTTCTGGCTGAACTAAATCTACAGCTCTTTTCAAATTTTATTTCATTCTGGAAGTTGATACAAACAGTTGTGTAGTGGGCAAAAGAGAATCAAGAGTATTCCTGTTCCTTATCTTGGTGACAAGAATAATCAGCCAGTCTAGAGACTTGAGATCTATTCAAAATACTACTCTTCCTCACACCCCATGTTCAGTGCACCACTGAATTACACCTTACTCAAACCCATTCTTCCTTTTCCCATTCCTATGACCAATGCCAGAGATTGAACAATCATTCTCTCTGCCCTAGATTATTTCAATAGTCACCTATTATCCATCATGCTGGTCTCTTATCTAGACTACCTCCAGGGTAATCTATCTACAGTAAAAACCCATGGAAGAAACAATTTATTTTACTTGTCCTCCTAACTTACATAATATTTCTAAGACTGTTATTCAATCTTTGGTAAGAAGGAGAAATATTATTTGTTCAAATAACATAAATATATTAAGATAAACACTGTTAAACATTTTTCTTTATCATAGCAAGCTTTCTTGGCGTCTTTAATACCTTGAAATACCTGGGAAATCTCCAGAAACTATGCAATGTTTCCCCTTCCCCTTTGAGTAATAATACTTTTCCATCTTATATATGTATGTATATATAAATTTCATTCAATAGGAGATTTTTGCGTCTTAGAGTTGGCGAGGGGTGGAATCTAATCTGCTAAAAAACGTCCTATCCCAGGGCACCTGGGTGGCTCAGTGGGTTAAGCCTCTGCCTTCAGCTCTGTCACGATCTCAGGATCCTGGGATCGAGCCCCGTGTCGGGCTCTTTGCTCAGCAGGGATCCTGCTTCCCTCTCTCTCTCTCTCTCTGCCTGCCTCTCTGCCTACTTGTGATCTCTCTCTGTCAAATAAATAAATAAAATTAAAAACAAAAACAAAAACAAAAAAACAAAACAGAACAAAAAAACACGTCCAATCCCTAGCTGACCCATCTGTACCCAAATTGTTATGCACCTCTCCGGCTTCGTCTTTTCCAATTTTCTACACTATGTTCTCACCACTTAGCTTTCGGTTTTTGTTGTTGTTGTTGTTGTTGTTGTTGTTGTTGTTGTTTTTTATAAAAGCTTAGTTTTATTAATAAAGTAATTAATTTTACAAAGTTATCTCATGACTAGAAGACTTTATTTATTGTTACAAAATGTAATGAAGATTGAAAGGGAAGAAAAGAGAGAATTGGGAGGGAAGGAAAGAGAGAAAGATTGTTATGGTTATGTTAAATTTACAGTATAGGTTTTTGCAACATAAATGTTAACAGCACATTTTCTAGCTACGTCGTCTTGAACTCAGCTTGTGATTGTGACATTCCTAGAGTGCAACCCATCAATGCTGAGCCACCTCTGGAAAGGAAAAACAAAGGGCCCATCCACAGATCCAGTAAAGCAGTCCCATTTTCACAATAACTGTCCATCGCTTGCTTAGCATGGCTTAATATTTACCCAATTGATCATATTGTCACCACACTACCACATGGACAGAAAGAGAGGATATCAACTCTCATTGAGTGTGATGGGGTCTCAAAAACTTCAGAATAGATAAAGTCAGCCATCACTGGAGGGAAGTCTAACACTGACAAGACACCTGCAGCAGAGGTTGGGGTGACTTCCCTGGGTTCCAATGGCAGGTTAGGGAAGGCACAGGGTAAAAGATGCCTGCAGCTGTCCTTGCAACCTTCTGGTACTATAGGCCAGAGGCAGTAATGTGGCTGGAATACAGAAGGAACAGAGCTGAATAACAGCTCACACATGTGGCTCAAATCCAAGAGTCAAGAGTAGACCACCAGTAGTCCAGAATCCTGAACATCCTTTTGTTTCTTACTTGTGTGAGTCACTCCAAATCACCAGGACAGTGCTATCCCAGTGATCCAATGTCATGAGAGCCTACAGAAGTACATTACTGACCACACTAGTCACACTGACATAAGTCTCAGAGCGGCTTGAATCAATCATATATATGAAATAGTGGGCTGGGGCTTTGGAAAGGGGTCAGAGAATATCCTCCTTGTGGCCCAAGGCAAATGGATCTGGGTTCTAGTCCTGCCTGAATCATCCTGCCCAGGGCCCAGCAGTTCCCAGGCACTAGAAGTAAACTGAAATTTTAAGACAGTCATCAAAAAAGGCTATTGTTCTGAGCAGAAAACCCAAGCACTATTTGGGAATCATTAGGGCATTGTGGTTTGAAAACTAATGACTTCTTTTTGTTCTCATATTAAAAAAAATTATATGTAATTGTTTATTTTCCTCTCATTTTTTTTTTTGGTTGTTCATTCTGGAACTCTTATTTGTTTGATTTGGAGAGCTAGAATAATTATCTTTTCTCCCTTTCCCCTCTATTAGCCACGTCTCAACATTCTGCAATTTTTCTGGAAAATTTCAAGGAATCATTAAAAAACTTTTGTTAGAATATATTAGTATTTTAGCCAATATTTTTTTTCACCTTTATTGTTCTGCTTGTTAAATCAGGAATTCCATGATGTCTATTCCCTTTCCCTATGGATTATTCGGGCTTTAGTACTGTCTTCCATTTCATCTACATTCTATCTCTAATTACTATCTAAAATGACTTTTTCTCAGATGTTAATTTTCATACATACTTAACAAATATTTAACTACTCTGAATGGTTTCAGAATGCCTTATGTTCTCTTTCTAGTTACTAGTTTTGATTAACTCTTTCTTTAATTGTAATACATTTTTAAGAAGAACATGAGTGGTTTTCAGTGGTGAACACTGAATACAAGTGGTTTTTTTCTACATAGTGATTATTTGCTCTTTTGTTTGTTTGCTTATCACTGATGTCATATAATGATGTGCTTTTTGACAGCACTGTAATTTCCTCCTGGGTAAATTAACTCTTCCCCACTGAATATAGTTAATATATAATTGCATATTGTATATAATATAAATTATTATATATAACATAAATTATATATAATATAAATTATATTATATATTATGAGATTTCTGCTGAAACAGGAGGACTAGTGAAAGAATCCTATGCTCTAAAGATAACAAATTTTAAATCTCACTTCACACACTATTATGGTAGCTTGAGAGCAATCTGATACTAGATGTCATCTCCCTAAAGATCTCTGAGGCTACAGATAAGAATCCTCAGTCTTCCAACTGTCATTTTACTTGTGTAATGTTTGACCATTGCTCACTGACCTTATTTCATTGTGAAAGACATCTGCTCTGTCACAGTTAATGCAAATTCCTAACTCTTAGTCCACATGAGCCTGACCTAACCCAGGAAATCCTTCATGAACCTTAACTTCATCTGTGTATTTTGCCCTTCAGCAAACTAGCTAGCTTTTCTACTTATGTACTCACTGAAATAGAATCTTAGTTCTGACCAACATTTTAAGATTCATTACTTTGCTTTAGAAATATTATTTTGCTCTCCTCAGAGGGAAGACTTTTTTAAGGAATGCCACATACACGTTTTCTAGTAGCTGTCACCCAAGAACTGTATCTATTCTTTAAGCAGCATTATTAAAGTTTTCTGTACTTGTATTCTGCTTATTTTCTAACACAAGACTTAACAACTCTGCATTTGATTTGGTTATGAGACAAAGAATTTGAATTTCATTTGATGACACATATACAAATGCAGTTAAACTACTCCTTCCTGAGGATGAGAATGCAAATTAGGACAACTCACAGTAAGTGACGAAGATCTAGGCAGAGACCACTATATTTTTCCTAGTCTTCTTTGTAATATAAGCGTATATTTTAAAAGTTAAGTTTTTGACATTGTAAAGGTCATTAATATTTTAATATAATTATTCTTTTGTAAAAGCAATATCTGTACATTAAAAACTCAATTTGCACAATTAAGTTGGGATGACATCTCCAGTCCCTAGACCAAACCTCTCCTTCCAATATTCCTCTTAAGAGACAACTACTTTCAAGACTTTAAGTCCTTCTTCTGTGATTTATCTATACATTTTTAATTAACATTCATATATCTTGATTTTTCAGTTTTAGACATCCTGTATTGACTTATCTCTTTGGAAAAAGAACATTCTGTTCTCTTACATTTCTCCCTCATCTCCCTGCCCACCCTTATGCATGGTTAGGTGTAACACTTTTTCATGTCATCATCCCAATATAGTTTTTATTTGTTAAATTAACATTGTGTTTATATTGTTATAAACTCAAAGTAAATATAGCTGAACTATGTATTGTATTATGATTATATTTGACATCTTTTTTGGGGGGGTGTTGTTTTCCCTGGAATTAAGAATAGTCTGTTTCATGTACTTAATGCTTAATTTCCTTTCTACCTGTCATCATATTCTTCATAATTCATCTATCTTCATATACTACTAGAAAACTGAGGAAAATTAAACATATCACGTAGTCTACCAACTTCACTTAGATTTCTGCTTGGAATTACATTACTAGAAGTCCTTTTTCATCCTGCTTCATCGTGGCTCATTGTTGTCTAGCCCAGCTGCACCTGGTCATCCTAGGAATTTTCTAATCTAATTCCCAGGAATTCCCATCCAATTCAACTCTTTCTTTCCATGTTATCCTTTTCTTCCTAATTCCATGTCTTCCTTTTCTTCAGCTCAGTGTCTCAATTTGGTTGTTATTCGTGTTCAATTTTATTAGTTCCTAGTATGTTCCTGCCTTTCAAGCCCTCTCTTTTATTTTTCTTTTAACTCTTATTATTTGGATGTTGAAATTCCAAGGTGAATAATATAGTCATTTCCCTTATTTTCTCCCTTACATGAGTGTTCATACTTAGTAGATTTGTTTCCTGAAATACAAGTGCCTTGAATATTAAATTGCCATCACATTTTCCCCCATTTCCAAGTAATTTTATTATCCTTCTCTCCCACAATTATTCTTTCTTTTTTGTCTACTGGTTTTGCCAAGGACGCAGCCCTTGGACTGCCAAGGACTGCCCTCATTTTTATATTATTATTTCAAGATGTTTTCAACACCAAAGCACTGAAAATCTAATTAAAAACTTTGTTTTCATGTTCAGGCTTACCTACTGCTGAACTCCACTTAACTGGATCATTTGAAAACCTAGTGACCCCACTGGAGTAGATGGGGTAGGAAGGCAATATCAGTATCTCTAAATCTTTCCTCTTAGGTTAGTCAATTTCTATACAGGAATCATTCAATCTCCTGTCCAAGGTGTATAAATATGTACTAAAAGTACTCTAAAACAATTGCAAGAGATTATAAAAAAATTAACAGTTACTACATATGCTTGTATGATTTTAGTTGCAGTACCTATTCTCTGCCCCCAAGAATTGATTTTATTTATTTATTTATTTAAGCATCAAGACTAGAGAAGCCAGTTTCAATCTCTGTAGGCTATAGGTTTTGGATAGGAATAGGCTCAGAGCTGAGGAAGAAACCAGGAAATTTAACTGTATTTGTAGCTATATAATACCCTGTATAACTGTATAACTGTATTATATAATTGTATAATTGTATACCCTGTATATTGTATAACTGTATAATAATTGTATAACTGTATAATACCCTCATTTCCTGAGCTTTTCCAACTTGCTTTCTTTTTGACTCCAATATCCTTATCTCTCAGGCTTTATTTACAACTTTTTCTAGTCTGCTTAGTTGCTGCTTATTCATCAGTGTTCCAGCTACAAAGATTTAATGACATTCCTTGTAGACAGTAATCTCTTTTACTATTCTCTTTGTCCTTGTGGAATCTTATGTTTGTTGGAGGATTTGGTGGGGTTTATTTTTTTAGTGATATTTTAATGGAGATTAAGGAGGCTTTGTAGATAAGTGCATCTATATATTTAACTATGTCTTTCATTTTATAATGAGGAAATTAATTATTGGAAATAAAACTATTGTCCTGCTCAAGATCTTACAAATTTAAGTTGAGATCAAGTTTGCATTTCATTTATCCTGTGTTCTTAAAATTGAAAAATATATATATATTTGTTTACTAGAACTGTATAAATTATTTTAATTCAGAGTGCACACAAGTAATGCCCCAAACCTCTGGTCTCTACCTCTTTCAAACCAATGTGACCTGAAAAGTCCTGGCTAGGATCACTGTTTCTATAATAGGTCCACAAATCTCCATGATGTCTTCTTTATAAAAGGTACATCCTGGAGTTATAGCTAGACTAAAATTACTAGGTCCCTTCTTCATGCTTAAGATTGTTTCTCTCTCATCAATCGTGCTTCAGATCTATTAGAGATCCATTCTGGGAATCATGCCAAAAGTGAGTTTCCAACAAACAAGTTTAATTCCAGGATCAAAGAGTTCTTGTGTGGTGCTTGGACTGGGAAAATGCCACCAGTGGGAATTTGTTGTAAGACTACTGTCTTCATGGTCAACAATATCTATCATGATAGATCCCTACTTTCTGATTATTTTTGTCTCCATGTTCTATCCTTAAGGAAATAAAAATCCTAAATTTAGAAAAAATTCCTTTCTATTTACATGTAATTTATTTGTATTTCTCCTTCAAAAGTGAATTTCACACAATATTCAATGATGTTTTTTCATTTTAGAGTGTGTTAATTGTGGCTAGAGACAAAGGAAATGAACTGTGTGCATGAAGAAATTTAAAAATTACCCTTTTAGAATATTAGGTAATTTCAAAACATTCAATGTGAATAAGTGATTAGACTTCTGTAAATAAAAATAAGATGTTAAAAAAAGGAGCAAAACGATGGTGAGCCTGAGCTGGATATATTTCAATAATCAGAATGGAGGAACAGTTTTGAGCCTTCCTATTTCAAGTTGGATTTACCAGAGCAGAACCTGAGTAAAGGATTTTTGTTCAAATGTCTTATCAGTGGAATGCTCCCTGTAGAAGGGCTGTGAGTGACACCAGGTTTAGACAAGTACAATGAACAACAGTGTTGTCTCAGGAGCCCAATAGTACCTGAGATACAGTCCTTTCTGGGACAGGAATCAGTATCTTTTATCTCTGTACAAAGCATGAAAGTTGAGGATGGAGTGGGAGGGCTATAGTTTTCTAGGCAAGCAGCTTCCATTTGGTCAAGGGCAATTTTCCTTAAGAGGAAGAAGCTGTGAGTTGGTATAAGCAAATTCTCAGAGCAGCAAGGAGATAGAGAGTGGGACAGAGGACCAATAGCAAGGATTACACTTGCCATGTAGTATAGGTGCTACACCTCTGGGTTTTAGCAAAATGCCATGGTTGTATTGCGACAATATCTTATATTCACCAGGTTAGAGTAAGTGTATATAAGTAGACCCCAGATGTCAGTTATATACATATTACTAATAATAAAATGCTAGAGATTATAAAATTACACTTGTTTCCCTAATAACTTTCTATCAAAACCAAACACTAGTAGGAAAAAGGCAGTAGACCCTGCCTATTTAAAAAGAATGAGAGAGAGGCAAGAAAAAAAGAAAGGAAGGCAGGAAGAAAGAAAGGGCAAAGATCTGCAAGATTGTCACCAAAGAAGCAAGATTCTGTTAGTATGACTACAAATTAAAGTATATTCTTATAGGCGATCTCTTCTACTCAACTATATTTCTTTCTAATCATGTTTATTGAACATATACTGGGGACAGCAATGATCATTCAAATTCAGGCTGCTATCCTTGGAGAAAATCCTCATTCTTTTCTTACTTTAAATATGAGAAAAGATTTCAAAGTTGAGAATAACAAGGCAGATGGGGCACCTGGGTGGCTCAGTGGGTTAAGCCTCTGCCTTCGGCTCAGATCATGATCCCAGGGTCCTGGGATCGAGCCCCCCATCAGCTCTCTGCTCAGCAGGGAGCCTACTTCCCTTCCTCTCTCTCTGTCTGCCTCTCTGCCTACTTGTGATCTCTGTCTGTCAAATGAATAAATAAAATCTTTAAAAAAAAAGAATAACAAGGCGGCTTTGAGAATTTCTCACAAAATGACAGAAATCTAAAATCATTTTATTACCTATCCTGTGTATATTTATGTAACATGGTCAGGAAGACTGTGGAGGTGAACACCAAACCACCTTATTTCATAATTGAGAGCTTTTTGTCTAGGCTGTGCCAAGTTTCTGGTCAGAAAATTTCATGTATTTGGTAAAGTATAAAAGAATCAGAGGAGACTAGAGAACATATAATTGACACTTTCAGTGGAGTTAACATGTATTGACTTCAATTGGAAGCCAAATTAGTTATCATTTTTTCAAAGATTTTATTTATTTATTTATTTGACAGACAAAGATGACAAGTAGGCAGAGAGACAGGCAGAGAGAGAGAGAGAGAGAGAGAGAAGCAGGTTCCCCACAGAGCAGAGAACCAGATGTGGGGCTCAATCCCAGGACCCTGAGATCAAGACCTGAGCCGAAGGCAGAGGCTTAACCCACTGAGCCACCCAGGTGCCCGCCAAATTAGTTATCATTTTAAGCAAACCACCCATCATCATGATGAATGTGCATTTGAAGTAACTGAAATGTCAGAAGATGAGTTTTCAGTCAGATTGCATCCTGGTTCCATTTAAAAATATTTAAAGCTTCACTTTGTAAGTTAAATATAAGTGCAAATATAAGTGCTGATATGTTCTTCTTGTAAAACGAAGAACACTTTTCTCCTTCTTCACAGCAAATTGATGCATGACTGATTGAAGTTGTTGAAAGACGGAAAGATTATGTAAGAATAACTGTGGGCATTAAGCCCTTTCTTAATTTTTTTTCTGACCTAGAAATTAAAAATATTCCTTAGAGTATGTAATGCTAGTTTCAGTAACCTTACAGAACATTCAAAAGAACTTATTTTAAAAAAATTGCCTGTGGAAATATTACTGAAGCTTCTTCAATCTTAAGTTATAGTGATATATTAAGAAGAAAAGAATGAAAATGAATATTTGAAAGCCATACAAAGCATATTGGATGTATAATATTTTAAATAAGAAGTAATTAATAATTATACTTGTTTTAGTAATGGTAACTAATATTTAGTGCATACTAAGCACTCTTATAAAAACTCGGTTATTTTGTATTATTTACTTGTGACAAGAATTCTAAGTAGGAGGAACTATTATTATCCTGATACCACAAATGAATAAATTGAGGCACAGGGAAACTAGTGAATTTTAGAACTCATATTAAAACCTAGAGGTCTAAATACAGATATAACAGCACTGACCACAATGCTTCCATAGTATGTATTTCAATAGTGTATGTATTCATTTAATCATAACCTAAATTGTTTATTTCAAACTGTTTTAAGAAAGTGCATTATTTTCATACATAAGGTACTTTTTACATGTACATTTTTAAAGTTATCTTTAAGTTCACAATTTACTATAAGGTATTACTTATCGTGAGTGGAAAGGTGTCTCTAGAAGAAAAGATCAGGTAGGTAGCCATGTGACCTAAACATCTAATAGTAAGAGATGAATTAGCTTTGTGGATGGAGTGATTAATAATGACCACTAAGGAAGGGACTAGCCAAGGATAAACATAATCTACATCATAGTTAGGTGTTAATTCTGGTCAAGCACAAGTACTGATTTCACATATCATTGATTAACTTCCTGCGGTAAAGATAATTTGTCCCCCTATCACAGTACAAACTTCTGTACGATTTTCTTTGTAATAGCCTAAGCAAATGTCAGGTAAAGTAGAGATTTAATAAGTTTATGAGAAAGAAAGAAAAAGACTTGGTAGTTGTAATCAAGCACTAATGAAACTGCAGGGAAATGCAGTTGCTAAATGTGGCGTGAAACTGCACTCGGAAACACATACAGTTAAATGTGAGCAATGACAATGTCAGGTAGACGCAGAAAGATTGTATTCAAGTCTTGGAGTTGTAATTTACAAGGATAATAGAAATGTGGAAACTACGCTGGTGAAGGATCCAGAAATATTCTTCTAAAGGGAGAACATACATGCAGTTGTAGAGGATTTGAAAGATTTTACTGAACAATTGTAACATCCTAAGTCAAATGTTTTTTTCAAAACATTCCCATCTAGTCCTTATGATAATTTTTGGAGGTGGGCCTTATTCCATTATTAGCAAGCATGAAAATGATTTTTCATTTTACCAATGATGAAACTGGGTTTCAAAGAAGTGATATAATTTACACAGAAATTCACTAGTGATAAGAGTAGTAAAGATAATGGCCATGATAATTGCCATAGTATCAACTATCATTTATCACTACCAGGTGAGGTACTCTGAATGCTTTTAATATTCTAATCTAGTTAATTAGTTAATTAATTTCTTTTAGAATGAAAGAGAGAGAGAGTGCAGTAGTGGGGGAATGGGCAGAGGGAGAGAGAAAGAGAGAATCTTAAGCAGACTATTTGAGTGTGGAGCCCCACATGGGGCTTGATCCCATGATCCTGAGATCACAACCTGAGCCAAAATCAGGAGTTGGATGCTTAACCCACTGAGCCACCTAGGGTCACCTGCTTTACATATTTTAAATCGTCCACTGTAAATCTCATAGAAAGTCACCAATGAATGTTGGAGTCTGAACATCAAACCATGTTCTTTAACAGTAAAGCTTTTGGCCACTTACATAGAATTAAAAAAAAAAAAAGATACTTAGCTTTGCAAGAAGTAGAGCTTTGTGGCTATTTGTTTTTAATTCCAGGGCATATTGCTTTTCTTGTTTGGGCTATGGTTTCTTCCTCAGCACAGTGCAGATAACGGCTATGTCATAAAGGTATTATAAATGTTACTTATCTTCTTCATGTCTCTGAATACAAACACATACATACAAAAACACACTTATACACACATACATGCATATAAACACAGACACCTACATATGTGTGTGTATGTATTTACTCATGCATATTATTTTTTCCTTTGATTTGTCTGATATTTATTTATAAATATGATATGCCAAAAATTTATAGATACTATAATCTGCCATCTGAAGATTAATTTCTTTCTTTGTTTTTAGTGATAATTTGAAGTTTTCTTATAATAATTTCATCAAGTGAAATGCACATTGGAGTTTTATTTAGAAGTTCAGACAATTAAGAATTTTTAAATTTATATCTAACACTATTTCAAATAATTTGTCTCTCAAGGCAGTCATATTTAGGTAATTTGTTTCCACAGTAGGCTATTATCGCTGAAGTCTTGAAAATGTGAGGAAAAGTTTAATACCTATATTTTAATTACAGATAAAACCCAAATATATATTGTCCACAGAGACCTTGATCCTGTCATAGAGCACATTTGACACTCAATATTTTGTGAATGAATAACTGAAAGTAAAAAATGGATGAATGAATGAATGAATGAATAAATGAACAAATTAGTGAATAAACTATGAGCACTTCAAAATGACAATGAAAACAGTGACAGATATCTCCTATTTTGGGAAAAACTTGTTAATAAATAATCTTGTAAAATATGTTTCTATTACACCAATTTTAAAATTATATAATTAAGATTGAATTTGCTAATATTAAAATGATTCTTATCTTTTTCTTAATTCCTATTATTCTAAATATGCTGAAAGAGTCACCTTGAAAGTTTTATGTGAAGCATGATGGTCTGTACTTGAGGATGTGAGGTTATCTCCTTTCTCATCATGATTTATCCTAATTATCTTTTAATTGGGTGTTTCAGTACGGTGTCACAAGAATGCACTGTTCTAAAAACTTAACTCATTAAAGACTTCATTAGTTACATTGTCCTTTAAGACATTTTGGAGAACTTTCTTTTTCATTTAAGCATCTTAAAACATCTGAAAAAATGAGCATAAAAAGAGCAAAATCTAGATGAGAAGACATATAACATGTATTGTCACTGGGTATAAAATTATATTCACCTCAAGAACTTTAGAAGTAATCATGAATGTTTATAATACCAAGACTTTATTTCCCATAAGGACTTCTGTGTTATAAGGGGCTTCAATTTATTTTTTCTCCTTTTTTTCCAAATGTTCTGGGTTGGAAAATGACATGATCTGATTTAAAGAACATTACTCCTGAAGATGCATAAACATTAGCATGGTTCTCTGCTCCATGGTTTATTAGAGTTCAGATCCTCTGGAAATTATGCAGCCTCTCTGAAGCCCAGTTTCTTCTTGTATCAAATGTGAAAGCAAATTAAATAAACATGTTAAAGGATCTATTGCTGTTCTTACATACATTAAATTATTAATACGTATTAGTTTCCTTGACCCCAGAAAATTTTATATTGCAGTTGTTTCAATAGTTTAAAGAATAAATATTCATTATGTAGAGCTTTATGGTTCTGGAGCTTAAAACAATATATTTACAAAGGCAATGAAATTCTGATATGAAACCCGATAAAGATAACAAAAAATACAAAAAATGTAGTATTTAAATATGCAAGAAATTAACAACGTGTTTGAAAAAATCTGTACAATAAAAGAATAATACATCGAGATGACGCAAAAGATATCAAGAAATCTATTAATATATTTTCTATTGAAGCATAATTGACATACAATAGCCCATCAGTTTCAGGTGTACATTACTGTGATTCAACTTTTTTATGCATTATGGAAAGATCTCGACAATAAGTTCTAGTTACCATCTGTCACCATATAATGTTATTACGGTATTATTGACTGTACCCACTTTGCTGTACATTATATTTGCATAACATTTATTTTGTATCTAATTTGTTTTTCTAAATCCCCTTCATCTATTTTGCTCATCACTCAACACCTCCCTACTCTGGTAATCAATAATTCGCCTCCTGTATTTATAAATCTGTGTCTGTTTTGTTTTGGTTTTGTTTTGTCTTGTTTTTAGATTTCACATATAAGTGAAATCACACAATATTTGTCTTTCTCTGACTGATTTCACTTAGTATAATATCCTCTAGGTCCATCTGTGTTGTTGTAATTAGTAAGAGTTCATATTTTTATTGGTGAATAACCTACTGTGTATATGCAGCATCTTTATCCATTCATGTGTTGGTGGACATGTAGGTTGTTTCCACATCTTGGCTATTGCAAGTAATGCTGCAATAAACATAGGGGTACATAGAGCTCTTCAAATTGGTATTTTCATCCACTTCAGATAAATACACAAAAGTGGATTTGCTGGATCATCGAGTAATTCTATTTTTAATATTTGGAGGGAATTCCATACTGTTTTTCATAGGAACTGCACCAATTTAAATTTCCACCAACAGTATACAAGCATTCCTTTTTTTCTCTGCATCCTTGACAACACTTGCTATTTTTTTGTCTTTTTTTTAAAGATTTTGTTTATGTATTTGAGAGAGAGAGACAGTGAGCGAGAGAGAGAGAGAGAGAGAACACACGAGCAAGGACAGAGGAAGAGGGAGAAGCAGACTCCCCACTGAGCAGGGAGCCCGACATGGGGCTCGATCCCAGGACCCTGGGATCATGACCTGAGCTGAAGGCAGACACTTAACCGACTGAGCCACCCAGGCGCCCCTATTTTTTTGTCTTTTTGATAATAACCAGGCATAAGGTGATATATCACTGTGGTTTTGATTTGCATGTCCCTGATGATTAGTGATGTTGAGCATCTTGTCATGTATCTATTGGCCATCTGTATGTCTTCTTTGGAAAATTGTACATTCAAGACCCTGCCCAAGTTTCAATCACATTTATTTCTCTGACGCTGACTTTTGTAAGTTCCTTATATATTTTAGATATCAGCCCCTTTTGGATGTATGATTTTCAAATATCATCTCCTATCCAATAGGTTGCTTTTTCATTTTGTTGATGGTTTTTCTTTTGCTGAACAAAAGCTTTTTAGTTTTGTGTAATCCCATTAGTTTATTTTAACTTTTGTTGCTCTTGCCTGTGAAAAACAATCTAAAAAAATATTGCTAAGACTGATGTCAAGAACTTCCTGCCTATGTTTTCTTTTGGGAGCTTGATGGTTTTAGGTTTTACATTCAAGTCTTTAATACACTTTGAACTTATCTTTGTATATGTGTATTAATATATTTTTTAATTTCAATATTTAATAAAAATTATAACCATACATTACTTCAATAGACGATAAAATGGTTCATGTTAAATGTATCATTTAAGAGACCAAATACCTATTTTAAAAGAATGAAAACCTTTTCTTTAATGGTGAAACACACAGGACAAGCCAATGAAAATCAGAATTAAGTCATAGATGAATGCTATCAATATTTTATTTAAATAATTTTAAAATAATTTATTCAACCGAAAAAGAAATACAGGTATATTTTGGAGATGTAAGTTTGGTTCCATACCACTTCAGTGAAACAAATATTGCAATAAAGTGAGTCAATTTTTTGTTTGTTTTTCAGGACATACAAAAGTTATATTATTTCTATATTGTAGCCCATTAAGTGCACAGTAGCACTTTGTCTAAAAAAAATTGTATATACCTTAACTAAAAAATACTGATTGCTAAAAACACTGACCTCACCTGAGCTTCCAGCAATCATCATGACTGATCACAGATCCCCATAACAAATATAATAATAATGAAAAGTTTAAAATGTGAGAATTACCAAAAAGTGACACAAAGACATGAAGTGGGCAGATGCTGTTGGAAAATGGAACCAACAGCCTTGCTTAGCATAGGGTTGTCACAAACCTTCAATTTGTAAAAAAAAAAAACAATATTTATGAAGTACAATAAAGCAAAACACAATAAAAAGAAGTATGTCTGTAAAAATAATTTTATTCATAGTTTTATTCATATTTCCTAACAAGAAAATTGGGACCTATTAGAATTAATAAGTTTTGTAGAGTGGCTGTATAGAAATGTATATAAAAATGTTTGTTATATATCTTTAATATCCAAGATAAATATATATTAATAAAGGTCAGTTTATGAATTGCTTTAATGGTTTTTATTCTTTTGTTTTATTAAGTTATATTTCTTTTAATAAGAAATAACTAAACCCATGACCATAATAAGGTAGATGGTTACACAGTAATATAAAAGAAGATGAATAAATGAAGAAACATGAGTTGAAATGTGAACAATACATCATGTTCTTATTTTCCCAAGATAGAACATTTATCTGTATTTATTTAGATTTCATATAATTATAATAATAATTTAATATAATTTTATTATAATGTAAAAAATTCAACTCTTCTAAAAAATTATAAACACGAAAATAAGGACATTTATCAAAAAGTAATAGTAAGCAGAAGAGGAATTACCCATACCATGTTTCAAATTAATTGTAAAGCTATGATGAAAAAACTGGTGTAAGAAAATTGCAGATATATCCATGGAGAATTTAACTAAAAGCAGACCCTAAAATATGTAAGAATCCTAAGGCATCACAAGTAAGTGTATATAGCAGTTGATTTTTCAATAATTTTTATGTTGGGATTTGCCTAGGGAATAACCATTGTTGTCTCAAATATATACAAATTATATTTAAATAAAGCCATCACTTTGGTATTAAGACATTCTGATTTAATGAATTTGTTTTTATTGATGTCTTATGATATATTCTTTCAGAGGTTCATTAGCTCTCTTCAACCAGACCCTTCACTGGCCATCCCATGGACTTTTTTTATTTTTTTGATACTAGAACAAGCATGTCTTTAATATCATCTAGAAGATTTTCTTTTAAAATCTTAACACTTCTGATAATATTGCCTCCTTATTCTTGCTTTAATAAAGCATGCCTATCCTCTAAGACTTTTCTACATAATATTTCCTACAGTGACTTTATCTGACTTGGATAGTGTCCCCTTCCTCCCAGGGTGATACTTTTCCATCCCAGTACAAACCTTCTTCCCTTTAGAGTCTCACTCCATCTTACTATCCCAGGATCTGCCACTCTTTCTAACAACTACTTATATATTTTTTCATCTTCAGTATTACTCAAGGACATTTGCACATGGCATCACAGGCTGTTTGGGTTTGAATTCTCATTCTGCTAAAGACTAGTTATGTAATCACAAGCAAATTCTTTAAGTTCTTTTTGCTCCAGTTTCCTTATCCCTGGTATATGAATATTTATTGTATCTTTCACAGGTTTGCTTTATAATGAATGTTTGACATTTCAATTATTATTACATTATCATTGTGACCTAGAGTCTTATAGTTGCATTTCTTATATGATCTAATATCCATAAGGGTGATATCACCAACACACTCTGAAATATCTACAATTAGAAAAAATATATATTAACACTGTTTAAGCACAGTATATATTCAACCCTCCAGAACCTTAGAGTGCTTTAGGCAGAAGTCTGGTATTAAATAAAACTTCATCACCCAAATGTCTGATGTGGGCTATGAAAGGAATATACAGTGCCCAGAAGGAGAATATACCAATTTAATCAAGTTAGTCTAGGATCTAGGAATGATTTCTATGAGGATAGTTAGGTATTATAAGGTTGACATTATGATATTTTAAAAAAATCCATGCACAGGAAACAGTATGCAAACAAGTGAGGGGGTAAATGAAAGTATTGTGTATTCAAGAAACTAAAAGATTTGTGTAGTGGAAAATGTGAGGAAGTAGTTGGAAAGGTGATGGTAAAGCAAGTTAGGTATAGAGAGAGGATATCCATGAGGATGAATGTGTGCAATGGGTAAATAAGGATAACCCTTCCTAAGTTTTATTTTAGTTCCAGTTAGCATACAGTGTTATATTAGTTTCAGGTGTATAATATAGTGATTCAACACTTCCATTCATCACCCAGCGCTCCTTAAAAGTGTGCTTCTTAATCCCCATCCACTATTTCACCCATTCCTCTACTTTCTCTCCTCTGGTACCATCAGTTCGTTCTCTGTAGTTAAAATCCTATTTCTTAGTTTCTCTCTCTCTCTCTTTCTCTTTGCTCACTTGTTTTGTTTCTTGAATTCCACATATGAGTGAAATCATGTGGTACTTGTCTTTCTCTGACTGACCTATTTCACTGAGGGTTATACTCTAGCTCCATCCATGTCATTGCAAATGGTGAGAATTCATTCTTTTTTTAAGGCTGAATAATATCCCACTGTGTGCGTGCGTGCGTATGTGTGTGTGTGTGTGTGTGTGTGTGTGTGTGTGTGTGTGTCTACACCTATACCCCTATACACCAGATCTTCTTTATCCATTCATCATCTGATGGACATAGGCTGTCACTATATCATGTCTATTGCAAATAATACAGTTATAAACATTGGATGCAGGTATCCCTTTTAATTAGTGTTTTTATCCTCTTTGGGTGAATAAAATACCCAATATTGCAATTGCGTGATCATAGGATAGTTCTATTTTTTAACTTTTTGAGGAACCTCCATACTGTTTTCCAGAGTGACTGCACCAGTTTGCATTCCCACTAGTGGTGCAAGAGGGTTCCCCTTTCTTCACATCCTTACCAAAATCTGTTTCTTGTGTTGTTGATTTTAGCCATTTGACTGGTGTGAGATGATATCTCATTGTAGTTTTAGTTTGTATTTCCCTGGTGATGAGTGATGTTAAGCATCTTTTCACATGTCTGTTAACCACCTGGATGTCTTTGGAAAACATCTGTTCAGGTCTTCTGCCCATTTTTTAACTGATTATTTGTTTGGGGGGTGTTGAGTTTCATATGTTCATATGTTCTCTTTTTCATATGTTCTCTAACCTTTATTGGATGTCATTTGCAAATATCTTCTCCAATTCTGTAGATTGCCTTTTAGTTTTTTTTGTTGCTTCCTTTGCTGTGCAGAAGGTTTTTTCTTTTGATGTAGTTCCAATGGTGTATTTTTGCTTTTGTTTCTCTTTTCTCAGGGGATCTATCTAGAAAAATGTTCTTATGGCCAGTCCCAGAGAAGTTACTGCCTGTGCTCTGTTATATGGTTTTATGATTTCACATTTAGATTTTTCATCCACTTTGAATTTATTTTTGTTTATGGTGTAAGAAATTTGTTCCATTTCATTCTTTTGCATGCACTTGTCCAGTTTTCCCAGCACCATTTGTTGAAGAGACTCTCTTTTTACCCATTGGATATTCTTTCCTGCTCTGCTGAAGATTAATTAACCATATAATTATGGGTTTATTTCAGGGGTTTTATTCATTCTATTGATTATGTATCTATTTTTATACTTTGTGATATAACTCAAGGTCTGGAATTGTGATGTCTCCAGCTTTGCTTTTCTTTTTCAAGGTTGCTTTGGCTATTTAGAGTTTTTTGTGGTTCCATACAATTTTTAGGATTGTTTGTTCTAGTTCTGTGAAAAATGCTGTTGGTATTTTGATAGGGATTGCATTAAATGTGTAGATTGTTTTAGGTAGTATTGATATAATTTTTAAAGATTTTATTTATTTATTTGACACACAGAGAGATCACTAGTAGGCAGAGAAGCAGGCAGAGAGAGCAGGGAGCCTGATGTGGGACTCGATCCCAGGACCCTGAGATCGTGACCTGAGCTGAAAGCAGAGGCTTAACCCACTGAGTCATCCAGGCATCTGGTAGTATTGATATTTTAACAATATTTGTTCTTCTAATCCATGAGTATGGAATGTCTTTCCATTTCTTTTTGTCATCTTCAATTTCTTTCAACAATATTTTATAGTTTTCAGAGTATAGATCCCTCACCTCCTTAGTTAGGTTTATTGCTAGGTGTCTTATTATTTTTGGTGTAATTGTAAGTGGAATTCATTCTGTAGTTTCCCTTTCTGCTGTTTCATTATTAGTGTATAGAAATGCATCAGATTTCCGTATGTTGATTTTGTATCCTGAGAATTTGCTGAATTTGTGTATCAGTTCTAGTATTATTTTGGTGGCGTCTTTTGGATTTTCTATATTGAGTATCATGTCATCTGCAAATAGTGAAGTCTTACTTCCTTACCAATTTGGATGACTTTTATTTATTTTCGTTGTCGGATTGTTGTGGCTAGGACTTCAGTACTATGTTGAATGAAAGTGGTGAGAGTAGACATCCTCATGTTGTTCCTGATCTTAGCGGGGAAGTCCTTAGTTTTCCCACTAAGGATGATGTTAACTGTTGATTTTTCATAAACAGCCTTTATTATGCTCAGATATGTTCTCTCTGAACCTATTTTGCTGAAGGTTTTTGTCATGAATGAATGTGGTACTTTGTCCAGTGCTTTTTTTCTGCATCTATTGAAATGATCATATGGTTCTTACCCTTTCTTTTATTGATGTGATGTATCATGATGATTGATTTGTGAATACCAAAATACTGTTGTAACTCAGAAATAAATCTCATTTGATGGTGAAGAATGATTTTTTTAATGTATTGTTGGATTCAGTTTGCTAGTATTTTATTGAGAATGTTTGCATCTCTGTTCATCAGGGATATTGGCCTGTAGTACTCTTTTTTTAACAGAGTCTTTATATGGTTTTGGTATCAGGGTAATGCTGGTTTCATAGAATGAATTTGCAAGTTTTCCTTCCATTCCTATTTTTTGAAATAGTTTGAGAAGAATAGGTATTATCCCTTATTTGAATCTTTAGTAGAATTCACCTGTGAGTCATCTGACCCTGGACTTTTCTTTGTTGGGAGTTTTTTGATTACTGGTTCAGTTTCTTTGCTGGTTATCAATATGTTCAAGTTTTCTATTTCTTTCTGTTTCAGTTTTGATAGTTTATATTTTTTCTATGAATTTATTCATTTCTTCCAGTTAGCCCAATTTGTTGGCATATAGTTTTTCATAACTTTTTTATAACTATTTATGTCGTGGTGTTGGTTGTTATTTCTATTCTCTCATTTGTGCTTTTATTTGAGTCTTTTGTATTTTTTTCTTGATAAGTCTGGCTAGAGGTTTATCAATTTTATTGATTTTTTTTTCAAGGAACCAACTCCTTATTTCATTGATCTGTTCTATTATTGTTTGTGGTGGTTATTGTTGTTTGGTTTCTGTATCATTTATTTCTGCTCTAATCTTTATTTCCTTCCTTCCTCTGGTTTTGGGTCTTGTTTGTTGTTATTTTTCTAACTCCTTTAGGTGTAAGGTTAGGTTGTTCATTTGAGATTTTTCTTGCTTCTTGAGACAGGCCTGTATTGCTATAAACTTCCCTTTTAGAATAGATTTCTCTGCATTCCAAAGGTTTTGAACCATTATGTTTTCATTTTGTTCATTATACTTTTCTATTTCCTTTTTTAAAATTTCCTGGTTGACCCATTCATCATTTAGTAGCATGTTATTTAACCTGTATGTATTTGTGGTCTCTCCTGATTTTTTCTTGTGGTTGACTTCTAATTTCATAAGGTTGTGGTCAGAAAAGATGCATGGTATGATTTTGATCTTTTTAAATGTGTTGAAGCTTGCTTTGTGGTCTAATACATGATCTATTCTGGAAAATAATCTATGGGTAGTTGAAAAGAATTGTGTATTCTGCTATTTTAGAGTAGAATGTTTTGAATATATCTGTTACAAGTACACCCGGTCATTCAAGGCTGTGGTTTCCTTATTGATTTTATGCTTACATGATCTGTCCCTGATGTAAGTGGGGTGTTAAATTCCCTTACTATAATTGTATTATTATTATTGATAAATAAGAATGGCTTTAAACTGGTAAGGTGTCATGTTGACTTTGTCTTCTCTCTGTCTCTCTCTTTTGTGATGAAAGCACTTGCTGCATATGAAATGAGTGAATGGAGGAAGACAAAATTGGAAATAGATCGACTAGATTATAGGGATTTGTCTAAATGGGAGATGATGGTTGTTTGCTCTGGAATGAAATAAACAGATTTAAAAATGTGTAGAAATTAGAACCCAGAAAACTTGGGAATTAACTAAATGAAGGTGGGGATTTCAATCTTGACTAACTAACTGCATATTGAATAGTGTTTCCAGTTATCAATTTTAGTTTCTCATAAATATAAATCACCCCAAAAAAGCTTTACTAATTCCAGGTAAATGCTGCTTTGATATTTGTTTTACAAATAACTTAGAATGCACCACCTGCAATCAACACACACACTCACTTGAAAATAAAACCAAATGAAAAGAAAGAAGATATCAACTGTAATTTTTCTCATATCATGGGGCAAAGTGATCACTATGGTCTATAGAATGGGTATGCCCAGAATCATATAGTGATTATTTCTGAAACTTAAAGATCAATTTTTTTTTTTTGCCAGCATTCACATCCTTCCAGTTTTCTCTTTCTGCTATATTCACTATAGCTGCTTTATAATCTTACTGGCCTTCTAATTTTGATCTATTCACTACTTCTTATATCAATTTCTTCTCTATCTAGTTTAATATGTGGCCCATCACTTTGAACATTGATCCAATTTAGAAGGTGCTACAGTGACAGGTACTGGCTCCCTTAGAAAATTTTTCCTACCTCTGCTATGAGGTAGGGTGCCTTACATATTTGTCACCCTAGAATCTAAGAAGAATATCCGGGGCCTGCATAATAGGCAGAATTAAGTGCTTCAGCCATGCAAACAGAGTAAGACTGCCCTCCGATTTAAGGGATAAACCAGACAGATCCTCGATGACAGTGAATTAATGAGATGATGGGAAACAGCAGTGCAAGTCATCTTTGTAGTATGGAAATCTGGTTTCCCATCTCTAGCTTGACACTTGAAATTTCCTAAACTGACATATAGCCTTCTTCCTGAAATGAAGACAATAAATTTCTACTTTGGTTATTTCATAGACATCTATCAGAACATAGTGGAAAATAAATAAATAAAATTTATCATTTTGTAAATAATCTAAAAACTTTATAACTATTGCTTCATCAATATAGATATTCATTATATCACTACATCAAAATGTAGACATTTAGTTTAATATTAGTTGTTTTTTCTCTTGTTATTCTCTAATATGCTTGGTGGTCACAGTCCTCACTTTTTAAAGTTTCTCCATGCATTCTCCCTGCCTTTCTCCTTCAATAATGAAAACAATTAGGAGTGGAAAGTTTAATGAATTTTCCCATATCGTACAGTCAAATAGTGATTGACTAGAGGCTAAGCTACAGAACCCAGTCTTTATATCTGCATTCTAATACAAATTCTCTAAGTTATAGAAATATTAGAAATTATATTTCTACTGTTTATAATTTTTAAACTCAATAATGTTTACAAAACCAACAGAATACTGCATAATATGGGGACTCAGTGTACTATAAATATCTTACATTTATGGAAAAACTTGATGCTGTCTCTCATTTAAATACCTACTACAGTGGATACAATTATTTTCCGGCTGGACAGGTCTCATGAGTTTTCTCAAATATGCAAGTCTACTCAAGGAAAGAATGAGAATAAATATTAAGCAGGATAACAAGATCTGCATAAGATTGTAATTAAATTTCTAAAAATTAGGGAGAGAATGAAGTGGGAGCTGCAAAGTCTTGACATGTTTAATATTTTTGAAGTTTATCAATTATTTTATCATCTCTTAACACATCATACAGCAACATCTACATATTCTGTCCTATCACATTTAATGATTTCTCAGCTCTTAAGCAGAGATGTGCCTTCATAGTGTTTTTGGAATTGAAGTAAATATATCACCTTCCACATTTTACAATTTTTTCTCAACTTTTTGAATGCATCTATCATTTAAGTATTTATCTATATAATGCAGTCATAATTCAGGACAATAAACCAATGATTATAAATTGTTCACTATTAAGGAAATACATTTTTAAGTTAACTAAAACTTCTCAAACTATCAACATTTATTTTATTTGGCAAAATTGAATGTTCTATTACAAAGTGAGATCTGAAAATTCCAAATGTAGTATGCAAGCAGTATCACACAGCAATAGCAGTTTCCATAACTAGAATATACATTACTCCAGGGGTTATACCACTATTTCCTTTAATTTGATCAGTTTAATTAAATCAAACAGTGTTATAATACTCAAGAGGGAAACTACTCTACTTATGAAAATTCCATTAGAAATACTTGAAATATGAGTATTTTATAGTGTATGTTAAGAAACTCGTTAAACATGCAGAGTAAAAAAAGAAGTGAGCATTCCAAGATCACCATAAATGCTATATTTTATGCTTTTATTAACCAGGAAAGTGATAAGAAAGTAAGCCAAGTAAATAACCATAAGAAAAGATAAAAAATGTTATATTAAAAAGCTACATAAAATGCCATAGAGTAATTTTATGTAGCTCAAAATCAAAATGTGTCTATGTAGAAGACATTTACTATTGAATAATATTGTATGTTTTGAAACACATTGACATTCTTATTATTTAGGATAATATTTTCTCAATATCCAGTTTCTGCTACCAATTCAGCTTTTCACTTATTCTTTGAGCATTTTCATAACCTGCTATTTGCACATCACTGTTAGCACGTACGCCTTCTTACCTGTCATCTTTAGTCATGTTACCATATCTATGTGTTGCTTAACCTCAAATAGACTACTTCCGTAACTTGGAGATAGGCTCTGCCAAAGAAACTTAAGGTAAAGATCAGGCTGGAAATCCAAGAGTTAATGGAAGCTATGCTTCATAGTTGAAAAGTATGGCATTGTCAGTCAAAGATCAAGTTTATGGATAGCAGTTAATTTATTTTAGTCAAAATGGCAGGAATTAAGACCAGACCAGACAAACCATGAGTAGGGGTTAGTTTATTGTTGAAACCTGAAACCAGACATGCTTAAATATGTGGATTTTGACCCACTGGGAGGAAAAAGTTGAACACAAGCAAGCTCCAGTACTAGCAATCAATTAAAAAAAATTATATATATACACACACACACAGACATACACATATATACACACACATAAAATAAAATATATATAAAATAAATAAATAAAATAAAACCAACATTTATAATAACACTTTGCTCTCTAAAATGAGTTATCTTGGGCACCTGGGTGATTCAGTTGTTTAAGTGTATGCCTTCAACAACTCAGGTCATGATCCCAGGGTCCTGGGATTGAGTCCCACATCAGACTCCCTAATGAGTCTTCTTCTTTCCTCTACCCCTCCCCCTTGCTCCTGAGCTCTCTCTCTGTCTCTCTCTCAGATAAATAAATAAAATCTTTTAAAAATAAATAAATAAAATGGGTTACCTTACTATTTATCAACCCAGACAGGAGTATCATGATGGAGGACTTATTTTTCCATTAATTAACAGTTTAATTAGAAGAAAGAGGGGCTCCCAGCTCGCTCAGTTGCTTAAGCATCTGTCTTCAGCTCAGGCCATGATCCCAGGGTCCTGAGCCCCAAATTGGACTCCCTGCTCGGTGGGGAATCTGCGTCTCCTTTTGCCCCTCCCTCAACTCATTATCTCTCTTATTCTCTGTCAAATAAAAACTTCAAAAAAATGAGAAGAAAGACAATTTACTGTGTTTATGTGTTTTTTAAAAGCACACACACATATGTAACACACATGTAGCCTTTTAAACTTTTGTCGCAGTCTCTATCTCAGTTGGTAGAATATCAATCATAATTTCCTCAGATTATGATGATGAATTATGTGTGTATCATAGCAAATCCAAATTCATTTTTTCTTCTTGAATATATGGAGTTAAGAAGGCTGTTCTTTCATCACTGTTAACCTGTCTCCCTGTAGAAAACATTACCTGCTAGAGTTTGGTGTTTATGTGCAGCTCATTTTACATTTAGTTTTACAGACTCTATTCATTCCCAAAGTTGTCCAGGTCAGTGCACTGCCTCTTGCCCTCTTCAATGAGACTGTGTCATGTATTTGTAGTACTGTAACAATCTTTTGTCACAATGGTGCAATTTAGAAGACAGTTTGGCAGTTTGTACAAGGCTAAACATAGTTTTATCATACTATGGTCTTAAGTGTTTGCCCAGCTAATTTGATTGCTATATCCACACATACACAGAAGTCTGCATGGAAATATCTCTAGCAGCTTTATTCCTAAGTGCCACAAGACTGGGAGCAACCAGCTTCTCTCTAGAATATTTTCATTTCACAATGCATACTTGAAAAAAGTCAATCTTGAAAATGTTTACTTTCATTTCTGTAATTGAAATATTCTTCTGTTTTTGTCTACATGTTGATCTTATGTACTTTAAGTCAAGAAACAGTTTTAACAAAAAACTGTTAATGAACAGTGAAATAGATTCAACACAGATTTATACCAATGACCACCCTACCATAGCAAGGGCATTCAGACAATCCACACTCTATAGCTGGTCTGCTCAGCCTGTTTTCTGGTTGTATTTTTTGAAATATACTCTATCTCTAATTTTCCATTTTTTTCCCACTGGCCCCTACACTAATCACCAGATGGCTCCCTGCTTCTCTGTATTCTTCTGGCCACTACATGGACTGGCCAGTGGCTGGCAGAGGGAACAGCACAAAATATTTTTCCTACCATCACTGGAAGCAGTACGCGGTCTGCAGTCCCTGAAAGTCAGATTCTGAGTGAATTTTTTTTTTTTTTAATCAGTAGGAATCTGCATGCTGCCCTTGAAATGAAGGTGTAGTTTCTTAGTATAGCGACAACATTACCAAAGGAGTGACTATCTTTGAAATTTAACCAAAAGCAAAAGTGTGAAGTCCATTCACTTGCACAAGTGTCTCACAAACAACAACATGCTAACAAGCAGAAGACGGAAGTACTAAGGAAGGTTCCACAAAACTAAAACTGACCTGTTTTACTGAAATTATTAATAGTAATTTTTTAGAAGTTTAAAAAAGAAAAAAAAAAAAAAACAGAAAACATCCAATGGGACAGAATGGCTGCACAAGTGTATACTGGAACTGTTTAATACCAATCTATATCACCTTACATAAATATAATGGCCTTTTTTTTTTTTTAAGAAAGAAAGGGAGAGAGAGCAAGTAGAGGGAGGGGTGGAAGAAGAGCAGAGAGAGAAGTTTAAGTAGACACTATGCCCAGCTTGGAGCTTGACTTGGGGCTCAATGTGTGGTTTGATGTGGGGCTTGATCTCATGACCCTGAGGTCATGACCTGAGCTGAGATCATGACCTGAGTCAAAATCAAGAGTTGGACACCTAACCAACTGAGCCACCCAGATGCTCCAATATAATTACTTTCTAAGAAGTGTAGTTCATGCTAGAATGGTCACTTCTATCTTCTGATCACCATGGTATATTTGATTACTCCATTTCAGGAAGAGGTGCTTTACTCTTAATCCAAGTATGGAGACAAAGTTAGATATCTCGAGACAGGGTAAAGGGAAGATAAAGGAGGGAAAAGAGAGAGAGGAACCAGCACTGTTGGGCTTGTTTGTAAAGAGGTGAGGACAAGTCAAATTCACGGTGTGCTGGTGGCCACAGATCAATACTGGAAAACAAACATTTCTCAAATGTATTTCTGAAATTTTTGTGTTGCCACACTATATAATTTTAGTGTTAGCTACCCCCTTCACATGAACAAAACTGGTAACTTTCTTACTTTCAAGAAAGTTCTATGAAGATATTTTCCTCTATTTTATGTACGCTTGTCTTTTTAGGAACTAAAATATTCTTGAGTTTTGTGTATGAATATACAGAGCTGTTTCACCACTGTTTTCACAGAGGACTTGGAAACAGAGGAGGCCATAGAAAGGATGAGCTTCAGACAACTTAGGCTTTTCATATTCAGTTTTCATGACGTTAAAAGTAAGCCAGTGATGGCTGTAGAACTTAGGAAAGGAAAGAGGTTGGGGGAGAGGAAAGGAAGAAGGTGCTGCCTGATGGAAAGGTACTTTGAGCGTAGTGCTGTGAGAGCCCTCTGCTTGCCCCCTCCTTATACACTGTGGGACTTAACCCCAGAGGCCCATTTTCCATGGCAAAAGTGTGCAACCAATTCCATTTATTTATTCACAAGAGTGTGAGTCACTCTGCTAACATAATGGAGATGTCTGCCATGACCTCACCACTTTGGTCATTAAGATAGTTCTTATTTCCACAAGGCATTTCCATCTTCACATCAGATGAAGTTATCACAAAGACCAGTGGTTGTCAATCTTGGCAACAAATGACTATCACCTTGGGAGGTTGTGAAGCATACTTGTGACCAGCATCTTTTCCATTTTCTTAGCCACATACTTGTTTACTTGGCTTAAGCATAAGATATAGACATTAATATTTAAAACAAAAAACAAAGACAAAGAAACCTCCAGATGACTTAATTTAAAGCTATTGTTGAACAGCTGTTCTCAAACTTTAGCTTGCATCAGAATTATCTAGAAGGGCTTTTTAAATCATAGATCACTAGGTCCCAACTCTAGATTTAGAAATCAAAATGTCTGGGATAAGGCCTACACACCTGCATGTCTAACAAGTTTTCAAGTAATGTTGATATGATGAGTTTAGGGATCATATCTGAGAACCACTAATTTACATTAGTGCTTCAAACTTGAATATGCTTACAAATCACATGAGGAGCTTGTTGACATGCACAGTTTAAACCAGTAAGTCTGAACTATGGCCTGATTAGTTGCATTTTCAACAAGTGCAATGAAATAAAATAGCTTTGTGGGTGCTAATGTTCTATTTTGAATGTAGTCATTGAAATATATATCTTTAAATCTCATTAGTGAGAAGAGTTCTAGAAATTATTTCTATTATGTCTAGCTCAATGCCATTGTTACTCTATAAAAGATTAGTACTCACATTACATCACTGTCAGTTTTCCATAAAGATGTGTTTGAAAAAGTTTAGAAATAATAATACAATCAAATTATTTATTGCCATATTTTGGAGACGTTTTAAGGCATATTGTAAAAGTCTTATAGGAAAACGTAATGTAAAACATTTACAAAACTTTTTTTCACCAAGAAAACGTTTTGATCATAACCCTATAATATTGCACTAGACTCTAAATTACATGGGATCTAATTCAAGAAACATCACCATAGTCTCTTCATTTCCCCCTTAATTATCATGAAGTTTAACTCAGATATAACAGACTTTTGTATTTTCTTTTCTTCACATGTAAAGATTAGTTTTTGACTCGATAGAATTAATGAAATGAGAACAATAATATAACTTCCAAAAAGAAATAACCCTTGTTAACTTATTCATCACTGGCCATTGGGCTTTTTGTCTTTCATTTTGTATTCCCAGTATTTACTATAGTGAATAAAGTGGAGAGTGACTGAGTCACTATATATATATATATATATATATATATATATACATATATATATATATGAATTACAGGGTTCAAAGGAGAGTTAAAGAGATAATGATGTGACAACAATTTATAATCTCAAAACCTCTAAAACACTAGTTGTTGATTAGTATCACTATTGTTCTAATGATATAAATGATACCATCACTATAAGGAAAGCAGTAAAGGGACAGAGGCAGATAGAATCAATGCATGTGTATAGAATTAAACAAGCAGAGGTGTGAACTTAAATCAAACAATGGTCAACCAACTAGCATTTAAAATAGTAATGAGAAGTTGTTAAACTCTTTCTAGCATTAGAACTAGAATTACTCTTGGTAGTTAAATATAAATGAGATAACATAAAGTAAAACAAAAATTCTTTACATTTTATCTGCCATAGCCAGTTGTTTAGGAACAATATAAAGTATTAAATGAGAAGTAAAAACACGAATTCATGAAGTTCTGTGAAATTACTAGTGTTTCATCTTTTCCTCTGTTGAATGAGTTATATTGTATCATATCAAGCAGAAAGCGTGGCATTTTTGGTGTAGCATATTATATATTCATGTCTTTACTAATAAAAGTCAACTGTCCTTTTACTTACAATTTGCATTAACAGCTCATCAATATAAATGAGAATGATTTATTAAAATATTACTGAGTGGAGACTGAATGGCTCAGGGGATTGATTGGTAATGGGATATGTAGTCTTTTATTTCTAGGTCACTGATTTGAATTACATCTTGGCAGAGAGTGGAGGCTATTTGGTGACATATGGTGTGTGGAACAGGGTGGTGATGTCAGTCTTATTTTCAGTAAGTGCTGTCCATTTAGGTTTCAATATTTCAAGGAAATGGCACTTGACTCCAAAGCCTGTCTCCATGGATTCAAAACATTATTATATATACATATGTAAAAAATGTTCATAAGGGAGATTAATGTTACCAATAGCAGAAAAAAATATTATCCATTGAAATGTTTCAATATGAAAATATTTTGCATGACCTATGTGAGTAGGTTTGACAAGCCTGAAAATAAATCTTTCAGGATGATTTAAGTTAACATGTTCTTTTTAGCTTTTTTCCCCGTAATGACTTCAGAAAATAAAGCTCTTTCCAAGTTAGATTTATTTTGTTTTATTACTGAGACTTTTTATAGAAGTAAAATTTAAAATCCTATGAGAATGAGTCATAGATTAAAATAATAGAAGGTTATAATTGAGAAAGACTAAGAAATCTCCTTAACTAACACCATTTTGGTTGCAAAGAAAGTAAGAATTATAAAGCTAAAATGACTTTCCCAATATTATCCAGCTGCCCTGAGCCGTAGCTGAATCATAAGTTCCAGACCAAAGCTCTTCCCACTGCTTGTACTATCTCTTGTTTAAGATGTAGTCCTATTTTATAGAAGCACTGTTCCCTGTTCTTTTCAAGCCAAGAGAAAGCAAGGAATAATTGTGTAAAGAGATTTAAAAGTAATATTTGAAGAATTCAGGATTATATGTCAAAGAAACCTAGTCTGCAATCATACAGTTAGCATTAACAAGTACATTAACAAGATTGTTCAATACAAGTTCAGTCAACAAAAATCAACCTCATTCTGTATATTAGCAACAGAAATGTAGAAAATGCTATTCTAAAAACAGTTCAATAGCCACAAAAATAAATACATAGAGATAAATCAACTAAAATATGTACAAAAATCGATACAGAAATGTATAAATCATTATTGAGATATATTGTAAAATATATATTGTAAAATACCTAAAGAAATGAAAGAATATGGCAAGAACCAAGATTGGAGTTACAGGTTATGCACAATTGTCAGTTTTCTCCAGACTAGTCTTGATTCAATGCGATGTCAATCAAATGTTACTGTATGGGGGGAGGGAGAGGAGTAATAACACATCTGTTTTAAGATTTTATGTGAATGCAATGGGCTAAAAATAGGGGACATGGGAAATCAAACACTGACTTTTTAAGGCATGGATGGAAGGAGAGAGATATGGCAATGACCAAGAGCACATGCCTTTCTTTTTCTTTTTTTTTTTTTATTTTCTAAAAACCTTTATTTACTTATTCAAGAGAGTGAGCAAGAGAGAGATAGAAAAAGAGAGAATGAGTTTGGGGGGAGGGAGTGGGAGAAACAGATTACCCACTGATCAGGGAACTGGATATGGGGATCGATCCCAGGACCCTGGGATCATGACCTGAGCAGAAGGCAGACCCATGACAGACTGAGCCACCCAGGTGCCCCAAGAGCACCTGCTTTGTAATGAGGCCTGGCCAGGTAATTTACCTGACCAATGGAACATGAGCAGAATATATCCTTTGTCTGTCAAGAAAAAGAGATAAAGAGTAGTAATGTCTGCCACAAACAATACCAGGTTTTAATTTGGGTGACGGAGAGGGAGGAGTGTGTATGCATACCATGTTCATCCACAGATAGATATACACAATGATATGTGATTTTTCTTTTCTGTAAGCAAAGCAAATATGTTGATACCCTTTGAAGTTAGCAGCTAGATGAAGGCAAACTATCTATGTCAGGTTAACATGGTCACAGAAAACCTTTAAGAATAAAATACAAATGTTTATGAAGAAGGATGACTTACATTTATGAAAAAGACTATATTGTTGTATTGCCTTGAGTTCAGTAGTAATTTGATAAGGTAAAGAAATCCTTTAAAAGTTGGTTAGTTTAGGGGTACCTGGGTGGCTCAGTGGGATAAAGCCTCTGCCTTCGGCTCAGGTCATGATCCCAGCATCCTGGGATCAAGCCCCACATCAGGCTCTCTGCTCTGCGGAGAACCTGCTTCCTCCTCTTTCTGCCTGCCTCCCTGCCTGCTTGTGATCTCTCTCTCTGTCAAATAAACAAATAAAATCTGAAAAAAAAAAAAGTTGGTTACTTTATATTTTTAAATACATAATAATTTCAAAACTGTAGTGTCTTCATTAATTCTAAATGCTAGTATTTCATTTTGTACAAAAAGTTACATTAAACTTCATTTTCCATTAATATCTCTATGATCGGGAATAACCTGTATTATAATACAAAAATGCCTAATGAATACATTCTTCCATCTTTGTATTAATTACATGCTCAGTGTGTGTCTATGGTATCTAATTTATAGAAAGCAATTTTCTCCTTTATTTAGGTTGCTGAATGCTGTACATGTTAGCATAATGCGCAACATACTGAGAGGCTAATAGCCAGCATGCAGGGCTTTTCCCCTGTCCCCCTTCATGGCTAACTATTTTTTAGATGTAATTTAAATTATTCCAATTCTGCCAAAACCACTTTTTTTTTTTTCTCTGAAGACAGTATTCACATTGGGGAAAAACACTTAAAAATATATTCTAATTAAAACATATATTTCACATATATTAATGTATATATCTTTTCTTAGATTGTGCATTACCAGTGATAAGGACTTAGATAATGCATATCTTCCAAGGCCAAGTCACTGATGGTATATTAATGACATTTTACTTATAATTTTATAGATCTATTTTTGTCTATTTATACATAAACTGTAAATTTTCAAGTTTTAGTAAATAAAAAGGAGGTTTAATGCCTCAATTCATGAATTTGAAAGAACAATTTATTTTATCCATTATTTCTGTCATTTCTATGGTATTTTCACAATTCCACTCAAGACACCTAATGAGTTCCAAAAGTTCATCTTTAGGAAAGAAAAGTGAGGTAGTTTCCATGAAGTCTCTGCTTTCATTCACTCTCCTCCTATACTTAATTAGCTTACCTTCAGATCAAATACAGCAATGCAAAATGTACTTTTTGGTTAGCTATGCCATAATTGGTGGTCAAATTCAATTTACTTTTATTTTTGACAGTAATAGTTTATATACAATTAATGAAAGTCAAGTGTGGTAGAGCCAGTAAATGAAAAACAGCAACAAACTCCTCAACTGTACGTGCATATTATAAATACCCTAAAAACAAGCCTTTACTGAAGAGAATCTGGAATCTACCTTTGGATATTAAAAGAAATTATTTTGGTTCCTATGCATTTTGAAATTTGTTTAATAGTGTAAGTTTTATTTACACATCAATAATAACATTTTTGTTAGAACTTGTTTTTATTTCATTGGTATGTTCTAGGAAGATTTACAAAGGAAGAATGAAATTTTGACAAAACATCTGAATTTATCTCAATAGTTTGCTATCATGTATACCAACACTTAGGCAATCTTTAAAAGTTTCGAACAACTAATTCACTAACTTTTGGAGTGTGAGAAATAATTAAAGGTGGCAAGAAGAGTACAAACAGCCATTCAACATGTCTCTGTTCAAAAAAAAAAAAAAAAAAAAATTCCATCTGAACACAATTCCGGGCTCTTTCTCTGGCTCCTCAGAAGTACAGATGCTCAGTAGCATCTTATGATTTTTTTTTTCCCAAGATATGGTAATAAATGGGAAGGGACGTGGATTAAATATTACTTTATTTAATTGGGTAAAATGAGAAGAACAATTAAAACTACTCAAGACTTTTATCTCTAAATTCACATTAATATGCATTCAAAAATAGAGAAATCTATATAAACACATGAAACGGTGCCAGAAGTTATGTATTAGAATTGAGAAATTCACAGAATTAATAAGACTTTGTAAGAATGAGGATGTCCACTAGACCAGCAAAAAACATATTAATGGCTAATGAAGGCTGCCTCAATAAACTACCATTTTTCTTTAGGTCTCAGGAGGCTATCAATTGCATTATGCCATGTTATTTTATGACCAAGAAAAGAAAAATAACACTTCCTATTAAAATCAATACAATCAGTACTCTTGGCTGTAAGACCCAACCCACTTTCAAATATGGTAACATGTGAAAATACATGTGACTTACAACTGTTGAGTCTGATAATTAATCAAAGTATGAGGAAACCAAAACAAATAGAATTTATCATCCCACTACTAGAAGATAGGAAAGCTGCACTAGTATTGAAAAAGGAAGTAGGGGGAAAAAAAGTGAAAGAGATGCAACTAAAATGCTCCCCCAAATTTATATCTACAAATGATTACCTAGCATTAGGTTTCACCTGATGGTTTAATTAAACCTCTGACCTCAGCCTTAGTATAACAATCAGTGAACCAAGCACAGAAAATATAAAATAAAACCGTTTGTCCACAGATTGATCCCATCGGTGTGGTCAGTTACAGGGAAAGAACAAAACTGGGCAAGAAGTCATCCTAAGCTATTCCATCCCCTTAAGTTTCCATTTGACTCCACGCACTAGTATAATTAGAATTCTGCCAGGAAATTCAACACATTATGAAAAGGATGTAGCTGTTTCTTTGAAACCTCGCTTCAACAACTGTGTCCTCGGGCCTCTGGTTTAGGCATCACACAGCCCAAGATTCAGAAGATTGTAATGGGTGTCCCACCTTGCAGAGAAATGATATTTGCTGAGTTCCTGAAAAGACAAAGCACCAAAGACTACATGTGTCAGGGAGCCTGGGTGGCTTAGTGGGTTAAAGCCTCGGCCTTCGGCTCAGGTCATGATCCCAGGGTCCTGGGACTGAGCCCCACATTGGGCTCTCTACTCCACAGAGAGCCTGCTTCCTCCTCTCTCTCTGCCTGCCTCTCTGCCTACTTGTGATCTCTGTCTGTCAAATAAATAAGTAAAATCTTAAAAAAAAAAAAAAAGACTACATGGTCAACATGGCCTCTGATTATTCATCTAAAATGGAATTCTTTTAGCACCCTCATCCTTATAGGGAATTTTAAAACTGCTCACCTTTTTCAGATTATTCACAACTGCCATCCAGAGCCCATGGAGAGGCTAACTTCTCAGCTGCTACTGGATGCTAAGTCAACTGTGGACACAGCTGTCTTCAGTTCAACAGAGAGGAAAATGAAAATTTCATTTGACCTTAGGCCTATACAACATCCTCTGATTCCGTTTAGCAGAGACATTTCACTGGGCATAAATGCACATGGGTAATTCATAAAGCCAATACCTGTGTCTCCAGCAGAGGCATTCCTAACTGGTTAGAACCCAAGTTAGAGAAGAAATAACCAGCACCATTATAACTAATAAAAACCAAATAAGACTTAATATAAATGACTTTAATATAACCATATAATATTTGCAATGGTTCCAAAGTCAAACTTAATTCCTAAATCAATCAATTTAATATTTTCTGGTTGCTAATACAAACTTTTAGAAACAAGGTTGCTAGCAGATGGTTAATGAAGGATTTTCACTTTTTTTCCCACATGATTTTATGTTAAAAATTAACATTCAATGATTAAATTTTGCAGACACATTTTAATTATTTTTTTTAATTTTTCATTTATTTACACTTAAAGCCAAAAACTAAAGTTGTTTTATAGTAGTATAATTTGAATCTTGAAAAGTCAGAAGAATTTGGGTGTTTTTAAGTAAATCCTTAAGAGGAAAGAAATGTTTCTTTTCACTCTTTAATAGCTGCTTAATTTAAAAGCCCTACTAAATAATGTTTTTGTCGGTAATTTCTCTCCAACCTCTAGTTCCTTTCTGGATCTTGAATTGTCGTTGAAAAACAGAAGAAAAGACACTTTTTTTAATAGACAGATGGGAGAGAATAGATGAATGTACTAGCAATAATGCATATGAAGACTATCAGAGAAAGTAGGATTGCCTGATAAAATACAAGGCATCCAGTTAACTTTGAATTTCAGGCAAATAGTGAGATATTTTTGGTAAAAGTATGTCTTGAATATTGCATAAGATGTATTTACACTAAACAAATTCTTTGTTATTTTACTTGAAATTTAAATTTAACTGAGTACTCTGTGTTATTTTTTAAATCCGACAGTGATGCGCAGGAGAGTCTTTCCTCTCTCTCTGCAAGAGAAAGACTCTTTATACTGGGTTTCCTAGAGCAGTATTTTGTTAAAAGTGTCTGCAGTGGTTACTTTTATGTATCAAGCTGGGCTAAGGTGTGCCCAGATAGCTGTACACTTTATTTCGGAATGTGTTTGTGAAAATATTTCTGGAAGAGATCAGCATTTGAATCAGTAGACACAGTAAAGAAGATTGCCTTCACCTTCATCATCCAGTTCACTGAGGACCTGAATAGAACCAAGTGGAGGAAGAATGCATTTCCTCTCTCTTCCTGAGCTGGGGTAGTCATCTTGGGCCCTCAGATGTTGGTGCTCCTGGTTTCTAGATCTTTGGACTTAGATGGGGACTTACTGCATTGTCTCCTCTGGTTCTCAGTACTTTGGACTCAGACTGGATTATAGCATTACCTTTCCTGGGTCTCTAGCTTGAGATCAGAAGATAATGGGATTTCTTGGCCTCCATAATCATGTAAATTCATTCCTATCAGGTAGTTTTTTTGGTCATTTTCTCTGGAGAATTCATAATGCCTACATGTTCTTTTTTGTTCTTGTTAATACTCTGATTTTCAATTTTTCTTTTACTTTTAGAAATAATCCATTCTACAAGAGTAATTTTTCCATCTCTAAATTATAAGAGATTGAGAAAGAAACTAAATAGAATATTCATCTTACAATGCAATGGATTCACATGACCCTTGCATATTGGAGACTTCCTATCCATAATACAATTAAGTGTTTCAGTTCCTACCTATGAAAGTAAAATACTACCAGCATTCTCTGCAAATCTCCAAACTTTAATGCTTATGCTTCAAAGCTTCCAAAAATCTATTTTTTGGCTTTACTTCACTTTTTTTTTTAATAAAAAAAAATCTGTGTGAACCACAGATATCATACATTTAATAAATTTAACTGAAAATGTGTGATGTCACAATAGATCTAATATCTTGCACAATGCACAGTGTTTGACCACCAGCCTCCCAGCACATTCATGAGGACTGAATTGCCTACTTAACAGAAGCTGCATGGAAAGTGGAATCTTGTTGTCCTTCTCATGTTTTCTTAAACTGGATTAACACTTTCCTCTCTCCATAGATTTCCCATAGTAATTCTGGGAATAAATTTTAAAACAAATTTTTTTTTTCTATATTTGTCCTTGGGGAACAATTTAATATAAATTCAACATACGGAGTCTGTAGTCAAGTTATGTGTGAGAAACAATGTAAGCACTTTTTGTGACACTTAAGACTCCACTAAGTCATGGCCTAAGTACACTTTGCTACTACTGTCCTTTCCCAGGAAGTTGAGAAGGAAAAGGGGAGAAGGTGTGGGGAGAAGATATACCCCTTTGGAGATTGTCAAAATGTTATAAACTTAACATGTAATCTTAAGAAAACTTTCACGTTATTACATTCTCAATTGAATAACAAAAAACCCATGGAAAATAAATATATCTGAGACTGAATATAGTATATTTATAGTTTAAAAAGTTAAATCTCAAAGACCTTTTACTAAGACTCTTGAAAACTGCTGATACTTCTTACCGTATTTCAGTCTGATACTTCAGAAAAATCTAAATACTACTCCAAACCTTCTAACCAATCCCTAGAATATACTCCCTGGGATTATCTCTATCATGTAAATTTATTACTCTGAAGGCTCAAGTGCCTCAGTGCGAACAAATGGAAGAGGATTGCCACATCCAATAGTAACAGAGGTGAACAAGATGTCTGGCATACAGCACATTATATGGGGGTTAGGGGAAGAAAGACTAGTGAAACAGTAGTGATGCTCATAAGTTAGAGCCCTAGGCTCTGTGAATTATACACCAAGACCAGGTGGGATTTATTCCAGGTCAGCCCAACATTCAAAAATGAATTAAGATAACCAACTGGATCAACAGGGTAAAAGCAAAAATCACATCACAATATCAATAAAGTAGAAAAAGCATTTGACAAAATCCACCACCCATTATGATAAAAAAAAAAACTCAGCAAATTTAGAATAGAAAGGAACTTTCTCAACAAAATAGACAATATCTGCAAAAAACAAAAACAAAATGTACCACAACCACAAAAAACATACAGCTAATATCATACTTAATGGTGAAAAACATCTGTCATTTAGGCTCTTAAAAATCACCTACTAATTTAACCTCTAGTAACATAATTTCTCTTGGGAATAGTTTTTATTAAAAAGAAGAGAACGCTCTAGAGTATTTCAAAATAGTTCCTTTTCTCCTCCCCTAAAAGATTTTTCTCGGATATTGCTGTGATAGTTTGTCAAGCTATTAGAGGAAAAAATAAAAGTGTTAGGGCCCTGCATCGTGGTTTCTTTCCCCCAGAGTTTTTGCTTTTGTTTTTTAACTCTCAGACTGCCGGGCGTCCATTAATTTATCAATTACATTTCAGATTTTCCTACCACAGCACTGGTTCTCAGAGAGGTTTCTTGGGTCTCTATGGAATTAAGGGGTTTAAGTTTTTATTTAAATTCCAGTCAGTAACATCCAGTGTAATATTTTGTTTCAGGAGTGGAATTAGTGATTCCACACTTTCTTTATATCACCTGATGCTCATTGCAAGCAATCTTCTTGATGGTCATCACCCATGCTCCCTATCCAACCCCCTCCAACTACCTCCCCTCTGGCAACTAGCAGTTTATACTCTATAGATAAAAGTCTGTTTCTCTGTGTCTGTCTGGAAGTGAAGATTTCAATTACCTTTTAAATATTCATTTTTATATATATTTTATAAATACAAATTCACCCTTCTTTTTCACCAAATAAGCTAAGAGTTATATGAAGCACTAATTGAAGTCATTGTGATTTCTGTTGTTTTACCTACTCACACAGAGAATATGTTTTTCTTCCGTATTTCATAGAAAGCCACTCCTCCTGTGGTGGAGGTAATTATTTTTATTTACTAACATCCTAAAATGTGTAAGTTACTATACAATCATTACTTAATTTTCCACTCATCCTATAAAGTAAATATACATTATTAAGGCAGAAGTTTTTTTATTTGTTTGTTTGTATTGTTTTGTTTTAAACAAGATCCACACCCACTGTGAAGCCCAATGTCGGGCTTGAACTCATGACCTTGAGGATCAAGAACAGTTCTGAGATTGAGTCAGAGGCTTAACTGGCTGAGCCCTCCAGGCAAACCAGGGCAGGGTTTTTGTTTTTGTTTTTGTTTTTGTCCTTTAGAAAGTAATATGCTGTGGATTAAGTGAATTGTTTGGCATGGGATCCATTTATGACATTTTATTTTAAAGGTTGTTATAAACTTTATAATATTTTCTGGAGTTGAATCTAACAACATTAATGAATTTTAGTATGGACAGAAAATATGATACCAGATGTTTCAGTAAATATGGATGGATAAAAAAAAGTTATTTATAAATGATATTTATCACTTAAATATTACCTGGAGCAACCTAAATATTTTAATTATAAAGAGAAAAATATAATTAGGATTTGACTAAATGTTTATTTGTTATTTCTTTTCTAATTATATACATGATTTTAGGGTCTAGAATTAATTTGCAGATATTCACAATGAACAAAATTTATAGGCTTTTATATATGCTGAGAAAATTATAGTTTCTGTTAAAAAATTTTATGTTACCTTTGTTTTTAACAACAAAAAATATTTTAAAAAAGACATTCTGCTTGTAAAAGCATGTCAACCAATAAATTATTTTTGTAGTTTGGAACTTTGCGAAGAATCTGACAGCTGTTCTAATATACTGGTCTTGTAACCTTATCCACATTATTGGTATTCTATGTTCTCAAAGTTTTAAAAAGTAATTAAAAAAAAAAAAGTTGAAAAACCACTGTTTAAAATGATTGCTTACTTGAAAAAGTGTCTACCAAGCTATTTTTCTATTAAAAAACTTAGAGGGGGACGCCTGGGTGGCTCAGTTGGTTAAGCGGCTGCCTTTGGCTCAGGTCATGATCCCAGTGTCCTGGGATCAAGTCCCACATCGGGCTCCTTGCCCGGCAGGGAACCTGCTTCTCCCTCTGCCTCTGCCTGCCTCTCTGTCTGCCTGTGCTCGCTCGCTCTCTCTCCCTCTGTCCCTGACAAATAAATAAATAAAATCTTTAAAAAAAAAAAAAACTTAGAGGAATTTGTACCACATAACTGTTTAAGCTACAATAGAAATTTAAAAGAATAAAGGAAAACATTAATTAGAGCCCTTTTAAAAGCTTCATGGCAGTCTAACACTAAAATATAATAATAGTTTAAAATGACTAACTATACAAATCTGTTCCTTTTATTTTCACAAAGGCACTTAGAGTGTCATTTAAATTTGCTCCAATATAAAATGGTTAATGCTTATAAAATTGTGCATTCATTTATTCAGCAAATAAGTTCTGCTTTAATCATTTAAGTAATACTTGATTAAAATATAAATAAATCTGTTTTCATAAAGTAAAATTCTAAGTGTCCATGATCCTATAATTTTAGCCTAATATCAAAGTATCCATGGCAAAAGATTTATTTAATGTAGCTTATAAGTAGATATTTAAGTTTTCATAATTCTTATTCTTCTTTATGTACTCTTTCTTTTAAAAAAACACAATCATATTTAAGTCACCTAAAAATAGTGACACCAATTCTCTATGAAGCTTTAAAATATAAGCTGTCCATTTCTGATGTAAGGCGTTACCCTGTAGGCATAAGATCAAAATAACAGTTCTTTACTTCTGACTAATTCAGCTGAATGGGAGTGTTTAAAATTCTATATAAAAATCTCACTAATCTAATTTCAATAATTAAAGAAGTTGGTCCTAGAAAACAGGGATGAGTGACAGCTACCAGGCTCTTTCTTTCTTTTTTTTTTTTTTTTTCTTAAGATTTTATGTATTTATTCATGAGAGAGAGAGAGAGAGAGAGAGAGAGGGAGAAAGGTAGAAACAGATGGAGAAGCAGGCTTGATCCCAGGACCCCAGATCATGAACGGAGCCAAAGGCAGACACTTGACCAATGGAGCCACCCATGTGCTCTCTACCAGGATTTTTAGCAACATGATTATCTTTTTAAAATGCTAGATAAGTATATGATAAAGCTTAGAATTAATCCCAGGTAAAGAAGATCCAGCTCCAAACAACAGACTTGTACTTAGGAGAAAATAAGAATGCTGGAGTCTTCATTCTACATCCAGCCATACAATTTAAATATTTGTTATAGATCTTACGATCCTGTGAGGCAAAAAAGTTTAAGCCATGAAAAAGTATTTTTCAAATGTGGTGCTATATACTTAGAGAAAAAAAAATACTTTTTGGAATTCAACACAATATATAATATAACTGATAGGAAAGTTCAGTAATATAGATAATAAATTGAGTATATTAAAATAATGTTTTAAAATAAAATGATTCTATAAACCAATAATGAAACAACAGAAAAAAAAATCAAGGAATCAATCCCATTTACAATTGTACCAAAAACCATAAGCTACCTAGGAATAAACCTAACCAAAAAGGTAAGTGATCTGTACTCTGAAAACCAGAGAACACTTATGAACGATATTAAAGAGGACACAAAAAATTGGAAAAACATTCAATGTTCATGGCTTGAAAGAACACTGTCAAAATATCTATCCTACCCAAAGCAATCTACACATTAAACGGAATCCTTATCAAAATACTACCAACATTTTTTACAGAGCTAGAACAAACAATCCTAAAATTTGTATGGAACCATCATCTCAGGATCATAGGATGCCCTGCATCGGGTTCCTTGCTCAGTGGAAAGTCTGCTGGATTCTCTCTCTCTCCATCTCCCTCTGCCCCTCCCCACCCAAATAAATAAATAAATAATTTTTTTTAAAGCACATAAAGATAATTAGAAATTTCTTATATTACTAGGAGTTCAGAAACCCACTTCTAGATACCCCACAGGTGAACAAGTAAATTGCAATAGAATTAGAAAATATTTTAATTGGATGGTAATACCAATATTATAATTTAATATATAAGAACCAGCTAAATCAGAAATTATAAGTAAATTATGAGCTATACTTACATGTATTGGAAATGAAGTACATAGGAGTGAAATATATATATATATATGTATATATATATTTTTTTTTAGAAAATATAAGAATGAAGTATCTTTTTAGAAAATTAGGAAAGTATCAGCAAAATAATCTCCTAAAAATGGAAGGAAAAAATAGAGATAGGGATAAAAATCAATAAAATAGAAACAAACATAGGAAAATAATTAAAGCCAAGAGGACATTCTCTGAAAATATTATTAAAATTGCTAAATCCCTTATGAGACTGATCATTAGGTAATATTGCATCTGGAACTCTCAAGTTTATTGGATAATACATCTTAAATGCACATTTTTTGAAATTTTTAAAAATTTCACTTTTTTTATTTTAAAGATTGTATTTATTTGACAGACAGAGATCACAAGTAGGCAGAGAGGCAGGCAGAGAGAGAGAGAGAAGCAGGCTCCCTGCTGAGCAGAGAGCTTGATGCAGGACTGGATCACAGGACCCTGAGATCATGACCTGAGCTGAAGGCAGAGGCTTTAACCCACTGAGCCACCCAGGCACCCCTAAAATTTTCACTTTTTTGAAATTTTTTTTCTAATTTTTTTCTGCAAATATGAAATTGAATGAATCTTAAATAAATATTGTAAGTAAAAAAAATCTGTCAGTTACCAAAGTTATATATAATCCTAAGAAGAAAATTGAAATGTCAGAATAACTAGATATTTCAGGCAAAGGACTGACCCTCTTACTATTTAAATATCTCTAGCAAAAACAACAATGTATCTCTGTATAAAATTATCCAACATTATGAATATGCATTTTATAAATTTAGGTTCAGTCTTAACGCCTTAGTAATTAAAAATTAAAACAACAAACAATAATGAATCCACATATGGGCAAAGATGTGTTAAGGACTGAGCTATAAGATATATTTGTTAGGTAGTTGTCAAAAGCAAATTGGTCAGCAATTTGAAAAGCCCCAGATTTCAAGACGCAACACTATGCAGTTGTCATTCCAATCAATTTGTGAATTTAGCATTTTATGAATCTGTTTTCTTTGATGGTTATCTCTCCTGTGTGTATCTTATTTTATTATTTTTTTATTTTATTAATTTATGTTCTTATTTTATTAATTTATGTTTTTGTCTTTATTATTTTCTTCCTTTCTTCCATGTAATAAAATAATAAAATCTAAGTTTGGCATGAAATTTCTTATTCTATCCCTATGTAAAAAATTACAACAAATTTAGGGCTTAAACAGAATGGATTTATTAGCTTACAGTTCTGTAAATCGTAAGTCTGGGGCAGAGCACAACTGGGTTCTAACACCCTGCTCAAGTCTTACAAGGCTGAAATCAAGTGAGGTTGGGCTTCATTTCTCTGGATATTCAGTCTCTTGCACGGTCATCCACTTTGTTGGCCAAGTTCAGTTTCTTGCAGTGATAGGATTCAAATATCCGTTCACTTGTAGGCCGACACCTGGAAGCTGTTACCTGCTCATAGAGACTGACAAATTCCTTTTCATGTGGCCCCTCCATCTTCAAAGCTAGCAGCAGAGTATCTCCTAAATGTAGAATCTCTCTGGTGCTTTAAGGATTTTCTTCAGGAAGAGTCCTTTTTGAAGGGTCACATGATAAGTCAGATTCACCCAAGATAATTTACCTTTCTTAAAGTTACTGTGCCATATAATATAACCTTTCAATATATCTTTCTGTTACACCAGCTACTCCTTTTGATCATTATGAAAGCCAGTCTGAGTTCACTCTGCCAGCCACACCACTCCTCTGTCCCTGTCCACACAGTGACCAGGTTGTATATGATCAGGAGATTGAAACCCATCTTCCCTTCCAGACACAAGTGGAAAGGCAGAAAATCATACTGCAATCTAAACCCAGTACAAGTGTGACTTTTCTTTACAAGTTCTAATAAATCATAGGTACTACTGTTCTCTTCCATTAAACAGGATTTAAAAATGTATTCATTTATCAACATGCCACCATAGATTATCATTTATAGATTTTTACTTTTTTCATTAATTTTCATCATTTAAAAAAATCCTGTCATTACAAGACTAACAAAACCTTAGTAATGAAGAAGATATGTAAACAAGTCTTACTTGTAATTAAAAAATAAAGTTATTTGAACAGTTTTGAGGAAGGATTATTTTCTTGAAAGCTTAAGGAAAACATGGGTGCTTACAATAATTATATATACAAAGAAAAAACTCCTGGCAGAACAACTTAATTATTTTGTAGGTGATGAGAGACTCAATATTCTATAAGTAAGGGCATAATCAATGTTTCTCTTTAGCAAAATAATTAGGGGTTCTTGTTTTTAAAATATAAAAGCACTACGGAAGGCAATTGTTTTCTTTACCTGAAATTGCTTCCTAATCACCTAGTTATTCCTAGTTGAAGAGATGTCAAACAGGAAAAGAAGTAGAAATTATTAACTCCTACATACATTCAGAAGTGTGATAGAGGTTTTATTAAATTGTGCATTGCTTGTTTTCATTTTTAATTAACTTCTATTTTAAACACAATGTCTTTATTTCAAAATAACATCATTCACGAGAGACAAAAAAGGGAAAAATAAAAGAGACAATGCACAATTTAAATAAGGCTACTGGAGAGAAAAAAATGATGTTGTGAATGTCTGTTCTAGCAGTAAACTTGAATATTTAATAAAGAAGTATTTTATGTGAATATAATGACTATGTTTACTATATCAGATTTTGCTAAATGTGTGATTACGCTTTTATTTCCCAGAAAGTTGTGGCAATAATATTAACTGATCTTAAATATGTTTGATTATATCTTTAATATGATTATAGTAGTTCTCTGTAATGTCTTCTCAGTGGAAATGTCAAATACAAAATGTATTCACAGAAAGATTTCAAATGGTCATAGGTGAATACCTATGAATCATTTGTTTTACAAAAACTGTATACAGGTATAACATATAAAGTATTATCTAAGACAAGTTCTTTAGTATTCAGGCGTTATGTATTCACTTAGTAATGAAATCTTATTTAGTTCAATTTGATATTGTTTTATAGCACATTGACATGTCTAGAAAAATTTTAAACTATTTATATTTTAACATATGTTTTGAGTTTAAATCTGTAAAGACATTTTTTTACCTTAAAAATCTCTGCTTTAGGGCGCCTGGGTGGCTCAGCGGGTTAAGCCTCTGCCTTCGGCTCAGGTCATGATCTCAGAGTTCTGGGATCAAGTCCCGCATCGGGATCTCTGCTCGGCAGGGAGCCTGCTTCCTCCTCTCTCTCTCTACTCTCTCTCTCTCTGTGTGCCTACTTGTGATCTCTCTCTGTCAAATAAATAAAATCTTTAAAAAAAAAAATCTCCGCTTTATATTTTCAAATGGAAGTCACCCTGACAGTTGTTCACAAGCAACATTGCATTGCTTAATCTATGAATGCTATTATGATCTTGTGACATTTAAGGGATTTTGTTTGTTTGTTTTGATAAGTAATAATCAATTTGAATCTGAACTATATGTGGTAAATCAGAACCACATTTCTGGTTTTACAATTCCCCGTCTGTTTTAGATCTGACACTGGACTGTCATAATAAGTCATAAACACAATCTCATATTCTTTCCCCCTTTTCAGGCTCTCTTTTGACCCTGCTTGCCTTCTCCAAGCATGAGAGCCCACCTACCACCATAGAGAATCTTTTCAACTTCCTCTTCTCTGTATCCATTATGTGAGAGAATAAAACTATTCTACCAATGCAATGCCTCCCAAAGACCCTCCTATATCTTCCTTACTCCCTCCTTTCACCCAGAGACAACCTCTTGAGGTCCACTATAGCAAATTCAAGTCACTTTTACACTTTGGACCTCAATACCTTATTCCACTTCACATGGTGTTTTAGATTGAAAATTCTACAAGACAACTTCAACTCTCCAGCCTATCACAACCAGTATGGTGCCAGGTGTTTGCTCACACTGGTTAGTGCCTTTGTTCTAAAGATCATTAAATATTTTGAATTATCATCATTTCTAGTGCCAACTAAGATAATAAATCTTAGATGAACATCATTCATGCACATTTTTCTGTTGCTAATAACCAATAATTCATCTTTGCTATTTCAAATAATAATTAAGGACTTACATGACAAAATCATGTCATTTGAGAAATTTAATATATCCTTTAATATATGTGTGACTATTTCTTATAAGGGAGGGAGTTTTTTAATCTATAAATAATTTTATTGATTAATGTAGTATTAGAAGCACTTATTTCACTTGTAGAGAGACTACTCTTCTGAATATCCGATACTATTCACTAGGTTTTATTAAGTTCAAAATAAATTCCAAATCGTCATAAGAGATTCTGATGATGAAACACCTAAAATTATCTTAAAGAAAAGAAAAGAAAAAAATAATAATGTAAGCCAAATCCATATTGCAACAGAAAACAACTTCATTTTATTAAAATTTTATGAGACTCTTTAGAATCTAATATTTTATAATGAAGCCTCACTGAACTACGAGTCAGAAGGAACAGTTTCTGATGTTAATTGTTCTACTAATTAGCTATATTTCTCAGTAAATCACTTAATCATTTAGATAATATTTTCCTCAAATACACAGTGAGGGAAAATTGGGCTAGATTATCTGCTTCATAACTGTAATATGATGCACACACAGACATATTGTCAGTTAGTAGGACCTAACCAGGAAAAGAGGAACACCCCTGTTTCTAATATAGCATCTCATCCTCCTTAAAGTGGGAAGATACAGCCACAAAGTAGAGCAGAATACTTGATTCCATGATGGGCTTTGAACATTAGGCTTTATTTCTACCTTTTGACCCAGTCAGGGTAAGAAACAGAATTAAAAGGAAGAAAACATATCTATGAAGTGATGTGTTGGGATTGGAGTTTAACCAAAGATTATAGAAACCCACCTAGAAGAATTCTTGCCTTCCATAACATTTCAAAATTATGAAATTTAGTTTTCATGAAACAAATGTATAAAAACTTTTTATTTGGAATATTTCATATTTAGTCAATGATCATTTCATTTCAATATTAATAGTACTATGGCACCTTTGGAAAATGACTATACATAGAGAGTTAAGAGTACAGAGTAGGCACTCAATGTACATTGCCAAATGATCTATAAATAGTATTGTATAGAATTACTAGGAATTTGTGAAAATTAATTCCAAAAGATTCTTAAAATACTAATTTAATATCTGTATTTTAATGTATAATAAAAATTATTATGTGTTTTTAATTCCTTAATAAATATCGTGTATTATTATAAAAATTTTTGAACAATTCATCTCAATATATTTCTTTCCTTATAAATTTTTCTTGGTTAACTGAAATTTAGAATATTTGGGTTCATTCTAAATTTTCACCAAAAGTTTATTCACATTATAAGGTTACTTTGATTTACTCATTTAAAGTGAAGTTAAATTATAAAAGAAATCATACTTGAAAATACAAGGTGGTCCAGGGACTAAATGAGAAACAAGTTAGTTCATTCATTCATTCATTCATTCATTACAAACTTCTTTGATGAATCTTACATTAGAGAGCTAAACAAACAATGAATAAAACCCTTATAAATAGACAAACAAACAAGCAAATAAATAAATAAATAAATTTATTGTATTGTAGAAAATATGTGTTTTGGTGAAATAAGAGCAGAATAAAGGAGACCATACATACTACTAACAGCTGGGCAGTTGCTTTTTAAATTTTGTTTTAAAAATATAATTAGGAGTTGCTGGGTGGCTCAGTCAGTTAAATATCTGCCTTTGGCTCAGGTCATGATCTTGAGGTCCTGGGATGAGCTTTCCATGGGGCTCAGCGGGGTGTTGGCTTCTCCCTATACCTCTGCCCCTTCTCCCTATGTTCACTCTCTCCCTCTCTCAAATAAATAAACAAAATCTTTAAAAAGCAATATAATTAAAATAACAGTTTTCTATGGGAAAATATATTTGCCTTTCATAATTATTTAATTTACTACAGTATTAGTCCTAATATAGTCTGTGATAGAATTCAGGATAATCTGTCAGGTTTGGGGAGAATGAAAGTAGATAGGATAAGACAGGGTTTCAAAACCCCTTTCTAACACACATGCACTGCATAAATGAAATACCTATTTGCTGACCGTTACCTATGTTAGAACTTACTAAACTGGAGAGGTGTAAAATAAGCTTATTATTTTGGCAGGCATGTTCTATCTTAAAGAACTAACTTTGAACAAAAGAATTTTTCAGTGAAAGAAATGTATTTTCCATGAAAAATCTGTCCATAATTATTAGTCATATAGAATATATTACCAAATGTGAAAGTCTTGTTTTATGTTTTATTTGATGTAGAACCCTCTAGCTTGTACATAATTAAATATATGCTTTCAAGTAAATATAACAATGGTGTTCTGGCTTATGGATTGTGATGGAAAAACTAACTGATGGGGAAATTAAAGAATAAGAATAAGAATAAAAGAATAAGAATAAGGAGGAGGAATTAGAGGAGGGAAGGAAAGAAAAGATTTAGGAATCTTCCATGAAAGTTAACTTTTAAAAATTTGCATACTTTCTTATTTTATTTGTTTTAAACATAAGTAAAAACTCAAGACTTCACCATGAAAAAACTATACCAGACACTGACATTCTGGTCAAAGAACCCAAAAGAGCAAATTAATCTTTGCTCCGAAAGGCAGCACATTCAAACAAAGAAAAAAAAAAAATTCTCTTCCTGTAACTCTGATGAAATAATGGCTTGGCCTCTTCAAACATCTCTACTTAGCTTTATTTAAGGATTTTGATATTCTTACAAAAAAGGTAAGACTCAAGATCATTAAAGGGAAGTTTTAATGGAAGTTGAAGCATCTTCTGTAAATCAAGAGAGGATCTTGCAAGATTGCAAGTCCTACTAGTAGAGATAGCTATAACATCAATATTTTGGTTGTGAATGAAAAATATTGAACACATTGGTTAGTGCTACGATTAGGAAAAAAACATTTGGGAAACTGTTGAAACTAAGTCTTCTTTTAAAGGAATAGGTAGGTATTAGAAGAATGAGCTATAATTAGGAGTTCAATTAGGAGATAAAATTTTAGTTACATGTATATACATATATATAATATATATTACACATTTTACATATATACACACAATATATAATACATTGTTTACATATAATAATATTACACACACATACACACATTACACTATGGATTAATTTTGAAAGGTTAAGACTGCTTAAAAAGTAATTTTCTATGGAAATCAGTTCGCATTTGGAATATTTTTTAAAAACATTTGACAATTGATAATAAACATTACAAGTGAAAATTTTACTGTCCAAAGTTGAATTTTCTGAAGTAGTGAAGGTTCCACCAGGATGGTGGAGGATTAGGGGACTCCTTTTCAACTGGGTCCCCTGAATTTAGCTAGAAGTCTACCAAGCCACTCTGAACACCCATAAAATTAGCTTGAGATGTAATATTAAACACGTCTGGATCTCTATAGGGGCAGGGGATCATCAGTTGAGAGGTACAAAGGATGGAGCTGGGATTGCATAGACAATTAGCAGAGGATAAACAGAAGGGGAAGGGAACCACCAGAAGCTAGCCACTGGAAAGTAATGCCCCAGTGCAAAAGCGCCCTGCACTTGGGGACCAGTGATAGCTTGGAGACTGGTGGCTGTGAGACAGGAAGGGACTAATAACAGCACTCAAACATAACAAAGAGCCCTAAGGGGCAAACGCTGGGACCAGGCAGCCACAGGCATGGACCTAAGCCCACTGTCCCAGGACCAGACAGCACAGTGTCTCAGGTGTCACCTGTTAGCACCTGAAAGGACCAGGCATAGACTAAAGTCAGTTATCCTTGGGACAGGCAGAGGTTTCTGCTGCTGCTGCCACCATTGCTGCTGTCTGTGCTTGAGAGGACCCAGCTTAGACTGGAGCCCATGGTCCTGGGAATGGCAGCTGCTGGGGCCCAGGTTCATCTGGACCAGGATCACTGGTGAATTTGGTGGCACAGTGATACAGAGACAAGTGGAGACCTGGATCAACCACTGAGAGGATCGCTGGGGGTGCATATCACCTGTGGGAGGCTGAAATTTTCAGTGGTGTTTACAGAGGGGGAGTGTGTGTGTTGTGGAGGATTCAGAGAAGACCAGACTATGGTTTCTCTCTGAGGCAGAGGTCAGGCTGTGGACAGTTTACTTTGCTCCGATCTTCCAAAAAAAACACAAAAAGCCACTAAAGAACAGAAGACTCCAGAGAACAAAAGCACAAAAAACCAGTTTCCACAGAGCCCGGCCACTTGATAGGGGGTAGGGCAACTCCACCCAAGCAGGACTGACTGAAAAACAATATGACAGGCCCCTCCCCCAGAAGACAAGCTGAATAAACAAGAGGACAACAACCCCAGGATCCCCATAAAACTGTAAATCTCTATACCAGGGGAAGAAAGTATATTAAACTCCTGGTGTTACCTCACAGCCTGTGTATTTCTTAGATACAAGTTGGTTTTTTTTCTCTCTCTCTCTTTTTAAATTTATTTTTTATTTTATTTTTTATTTTTAAAATTCTTTTTCATGATTCTTGGTTTTTCTTTAGCTACTTAATATATTTCATAGAAACTTTTTAACTTGAAATTTTTAATGCACATAAATTTTTCCTTTTTCTTTTTCTATATATGGATATAAGCTTCAATGTAGTTCTATTTTCCATATATGTGTGTGTGTGTGTGTGTGTGTGTGTGTGTGTATCAGTTTTAATTTCCCTGTATCTCTGGGAAATGGACTTCTCTAACAAAGAGAAGAAAATACACCCAGGAAGAACTGAAGTATCCATCTTCACCCACATCAAGGGATTATAGCCACTTTCCCATCATGCCCTTCCTTTTATTTTAGGATCCTCCCCACCTTTTTTTTTTTTTAACTGTCCTTTTGTTTGCTTGTTTGTTTTTGTTTTTATACATTATAAATCTTTCTTTTAGGTCTCATTTTGGGTGTTTTTTGTTTTTGTTGTTCTTGTTGATGTTGTTGGTGGTGACTTCTGATTGCTCTGAACCTTCCCAGGGTACATATTGCCTGATTATGTTTGATATTTTCATTTGTACATACCCTCAACCACAACTCAACAGAATGACTAGGAGAAGGAACTCCCAACAAAGAAAAGATGAAGAGACAATGGCCTCTCCCACAGATCTAATGGATATGGATATAAGTAAGATGTCAGAAATAGACTTCAGGGCAGCCGTTATGAAGACAATAGTCAGGCTGGACAAAACTATTAATGGCAACATAGATTTGCTAAGGGCAGAAATGAGAGCAGATCTGGCAGAATGTAAAAATGCTATCAATGAGATACAACCAAATCTAGATACTCTAACAGTTAGAGTAAAAGAGGCAAAAGAATGAATTAGTGATCTTGAGACAAACTGATAGAAAAGAAGGAAGAGGAAGAGGACTAGAAGAAACAGCTTAAAATCCAAGGAAACAGAATAAGATAAATAAATGATGCCATGAAACATTCCAATGTCAAAATTATTGGGATCACTGAGGGAATGGAGAGAGAAAGAGGACTAGAAGATATATTTGAGCAAACTGGAGCAAAGAACTTCCCTAATCTGGAGACTGAAACAAGCATTCATGTCCCAAAGGCAGAGAGAACCACTCCCAGATCAAGGAGACCAGAGCAGTGCCTAGGTATGTAATAGTAAAACTCACAAATCTTATAACCAAGGAAATCATGTTAAGGGCAGTTAGGGAGAAAAAAATTCCTTACATACAGAGGGAGGAACATCAGAATAATGCCAGATCTCTCCACAGAGACCTGGCAAGCCAGAAAGGGCTGGCAAGACATATCCAGAGTACTAAATGAGAACAATATGCAGCCAAGAATTCTTTATCTGGCAAGGCTGTCATTCAGAATGGATGGAGAGATAGGGAGCTTCTAGGACTGGCAGAGACTGAAAGAATATGTGACCATTAAGCCAGTCCTGAAAGAAATATTAAGGGGGGGGGGTTCTATAAAAGGAGAAAGACCTCAAGAGTGATATGGAACAGAGATATACAGAGACAACCTATAGAAATCAGGACTTCACAGGCAACATGATGACAATAAAATCTTATCTTTCAATAATCACTCTAAGTGAGCCTAAATGTTCCCGTAAAGTGGCACTGGTTAAAAAGAGGGCCCATCCATAAGCTATCTACAAGATACTCATTTTTAACCTAAAGATACAGCCAGACAGAAAGTGAAGAGAGGGAGGACAATCTTTCATGGCAACAGACTTCAAAAGAAAGCTGACAATTTAGATTTTAAGCTGAAGACTGTAGTTAGAGATACAGAAGGATACCATCAGAAAGGATTAATACCCAACTTTTGCATCAAAGGGTATATCCAACAAGATCTAACAATTGTAAATATCTATACCCCCCACATGGGGGCAGCCAACTATATAAGCCAACTGTTAACCAAAATAAAGAGACATATTGATAAAAATACACTAATAGTAGGAGACCTCAATACCCCACTCTCTAGCAATAGACAGATCATCTAAGCAGAAAAATCAACAAAGAAACAAGAGCTTTGAATGACACACTGGACCAGATGCACCTCATACATATATACAGAACATTCCATCCTAAAACAACAGAGCACTCATTCTTCTTGAGTGCACATGGAACTTTCTTCAGAATAGACTATATACTGGGTCACAAATCAGGTCTCAACTGATACCAAAAGACTGAGATTATTCTCTGCATATTCTCAGACCACAGTGTTTTAAAACTGGAACTCAATCACAAGAATAAGGGTGGAAGAAATTCAAATACTTGGAAGCTAAAAACCATCCTGCTTAAAAATGTTCAGGTCAACCAGGAAATTAAAGAAGAACTTAAACAATTCAGGGAAACCAATGAGAACAAAGACACATTGATCCAAAATCTATGAGAGGTGCGCATGTGTGGCTCCATCATTTGAACATCTGCCTTCACTCAGGTTATGATCACAAGGTCCTGGGCTTCTGCTCAGAAGGGAAACTGCTTCTCCCTCTGCCTGCAGATCCCTCTGCTTGTGCTCTCTCACTCTCTCACTCTATCAAATAATTAAATAAAATCTCTAAAAAATGTAAAAAAGAAAAATCTATGGGATATGGCAAAGGCAGTACTAAGGGGGAAACACATAGCCATTCAAGCCTCACTCAAATATATATATATATAAAATGCTGAATACACAAGCTATCTTTACACCTTAAAGATCTGGAAAATCGGGACGCCTGGGTGGCTCAGTGGGTTAAGCTGCTGCCTTCGGCTCAGGTCATGATCTCAGAGTCCTGGGATCAAGTCCCGCATCAGGCTCTCTGCTCAGCAGGGAGCCTGCTTCCCTCTCTCTCTCTCTCTCTCTGCCTGCCTCTCCGTCTACTTGTGATCTCTCTGTCAAATAAATAAATAAAATATTAAAAAAAAAAGATCTGGAGAATCAACAACAAATTAAACCTAACTCCTGCATGAGAAGGGAAAGAATTAAGATTAGAACAGAGATCAATGAATTAGAAACCAGAAATACAGTAAAACATATTAACGAAACTGGTAGTTGGTTCTTTGAAAGAATGAATAAGATTGATAAACCACTGGCCAAACTTATCCAAAAGAAAAGAGAAAAGACCCAAATTAATAAAATTATGAATGAGAGGGGAGAGAGCATGACTAACAACAAGAAAATAATTTCAATTATGAGAAATTATTATCAATAGCTATATGACAATAAATTAAGCAACCTAAAAGAAATGGATGCATTCCTGGAAACCTATAAACTACCAAGACTGAAACGGAAAGTGACTGACAACTTGAATAGACTCATAACTAGTAACGAGATTGAAGCATTGATCAAATACCTCCTCCCAAAAAACAAGATTCCAGGGCCTGATGAATTCCCTGGGGATTCTACCAAGCATTCAAGGAAAAAATAATACCTATTCTCTTGAAGCTGTTACAAAAACTAGAAACATAAGAAAAACTTCCAGACTCTTTCTATGAGGCCAGCATTACCATGATCTCAAAACCAATCAAAAGCCCCATCAAAAAGAGAATTTCAGACCAATATACCTGATGAATATGGATGTCAAAATTCTCAATACAATCCTAGCCAATAGGATCCAACAGTACATTAAAAGGATTATTTACCATTACCAGGTGGGATTTATCTCTGGGATGCAAGGGTGGTTCAACATTTCCAAATCAATGTGATAGAACAAATCAATGAGAAGAAAAAAGAACCACATGGTCCTCTCAATTGATGCAGAAAAGCATTTGACAAAATACAGCATCCTTTCCTGATTAAACCTTTTCAAAATATAGAAATAGAGGGAATATTCCTCAATTTCATAAAATTCATCTATGAAAAACCCACAGTGAATGTCATCCTCAATGGGAAAAAGCTGACAGCCTTTCCCTTGAGATCAGAAACATGACAAGGATGCCCATTCTTGCCACTATTGTTCAACATAGTAGTGGAAGTCCTAGCAACATCAATCACACAACAAAAAGAAATAAAATATATTCAAAGTAGCAAAGAAGTCAAACTCTCTATCATCACAGATGATATGATATTTTATGTGGAAAACTAAAGGACACCACCCCAAAATTACTAGAACTCATACAGCAATTCAGTAATGTGGCAGGACACAAAATCAATGCACAGAAATCAGTTGCTTTCTTATACACTGACAAGGTAACTGTAGAAAGAGAAATTAGAGAATCAATTCCATTTACAATAGCACCAAAAACCATAAGATACCTAGGAACAAACCTAATGAAAGAGGTAAAGGATCTATACACTAGGAACTAAAAAACACTCATGAAAGAAATTGAAGAAGACACAAGATAGAAAAACATTTCATGCTCAAGGATCAGAAGAATAAACATTGTTAAAAATTTCTATACTGCCCAGAGCAATCTATACTTTCAATGCCACCCTGATCAAAATATGAATGGCATTTTTCAAAGTGTTAGAACAATCAATCCTAACTTCTGTGGAACCAGAGAAGACCAAATTGCCGAGAAAATATTGAAAAAGTAAAACAAAGCCAAATACATCATGTTACCTGATTTCAAGCTATACTACAAAGTTGTGATCACCAAGATAGCATGGTACTGGCCAAAAACAGACACATAGGTCATTGGAACAGAATAGAGAGCCCAGATATGGACTTCCAACTCTACAATCAATAAATCCAAAAAGGCAGGAAAAAATATCCAATGGAAAAAAGATAATCTTTTCAATAAATGGTGCTGATAAAATTGGACAGCTATATACATAAGAATGAAACTCGACCACTCTCTTACACCATACATAAAGATAAACTCAAAATGGATGAAAGACCTCAATGTGAGACAAGAATCTATCAAAACTGAAAAGAACATAGGCAGTCACCTCTTCAACATCGGCCTCAGCAACTTCTTTCAAGACAAGTGTTCAAAGGCAAGGAAAACAAAACAAAAATGAACTTTTGGGATTTCATCAGGATAAAAGGCTTCTGCACAGCAAAAGAAACAGTCAACAAAATAAAGAGACAACCTACATAATGGGGAAGATATTTGCAAATGAAACTACAGACAAAGGGCTGATAATCCAAGATCTATAAAGAACTCCTCAAACTCAAAACCAAAAAACAAATAATCATGTCAAAAAATGGGCAGAAGACAGGAACAAAGATTTTTCCAAAGAAGACATACAAATGGCTAACAGACACATGAAAAAAAGTTTATCATCATTAACCATCAGGGAAATTCAAATCAAAACCATATTGAGATACCACTTTATGCCAGTTAGAATGGCAAAAATTGACAAGGCAAGAAACAACAAATGTTGGTGAAGTTGTTGAGAAAGGGGAACCCTCTTACACTGTCAGTGAGGATGCAAGTTTGTGCAGTCACTTTGGAAAACAGTGTGGAGGCTCCTCAAAAAATTAAAAATAGAACTACCCTAATACCTTGCAATTGCACTACTGGATATTTACCCAAAAGATACAAATGTAGTGAAAAGAAGGGTAATATGCACCCAGTGTTCATAGCATCAATGTCCACAATAGCCAAACTGTGGAAAGAACTGAGATGCTCTTCAACAGATGAATGGATAAAGGAGATGTGTCCATATACAAAATGGAATATTACTCAACCATCAAAAAGGACGAATATCCAACTTTTGCATCAACATGGATAGAACTGGAAGAGATTGTGCTAAGTGAAATAAGTCAAGCAGAGAATATCAATTATCATATGATTTCACTTATTTGTGTAACATAAGGAATAGAATGGAGGGCAATAATAGAAGGAAGGGGAAAATGGGGGGGGGGATTAGAGAGGGAGACAAACCATGAGAGACTATGGACTCTGGGAAACAAACTGAGGGTTTTAGAAGGGAGGAGGGTGAGTGGATGAGTTAGCCTGGTGGTGGGTGTTAAGGAGGGCATGGATTGCATGGAGCACTGGGTGTTATACACAAACAATGAATCGTGGAACACTACATCAAAAACTAATGAGGTACTGTATGGTGACTAAAATAACATAATAAAAACAATAAAGTAGTGATTAAGTAAAAAACATGAAATGATCTTTCAGAATGATTCTGGGACTTAGTTTTCAACTGTGTAAAGGAGATGAAAAAAAATTTGGAACATACATTTCTCAGAGTTTGGGTTCTTTGGAGAAAAGCTACATTTTTCACATATTACCTATTTGTGATAATTTATGTTTTATAATGTGTGTTCCAAGATCTTCAAAGGGCAAGGATTTATACATAAACCCTCTTATTAAAGGCACAATGTGTATGTGAGTATATATATATATATATTAGACAAGAGCACACTTTACTTTTTTTCCCTTATTCCATTACATTGTTTTACACACACATATGTATGGATGCATATGTGTGCATATGTATTATATATATTCAATTAGCTTATATTTTTTGTATATAAAAGTGTGACACTTAAAAAATGGAATTCAACTTTTTAAAAATATGTAAACTTGTAGGAAATTGAAAAAAGGCTTTTTATAATACTTAGCTTGTATTTAGTTTCTTTAATAGGTTTAAAATCCATTTCAAGTCTTTACCAAATGTTTCACTGAGAACATCAGAAAATCCATCCAACCATCAGAAAAATCAAACATGTATTCTATTCTGGGTACCTTGGAACTTCATGTTTATTTAACAGTTTGATAATATACTGAGGAAAGAGCATTGCATTACATTCACCCTTATTTTCCATATTAGTACACCTCTATACACAATGATTGTATTCTACCTTATGGGTGAAAATTTCATGCACATTCGAGCTTTGTATTTAGATTATAAAGAAATAATTACTATCACTTTAAAATATTGAAAGCCTTTGGAATGCAGAAATGAGGCATTGTGATAATTACAGGCATATAGTTAGAACCAAAATGAGGTTAGATGACATTTCTTCATGAGAAAATAGATGATGTTCAAAAACAGATTTTTTCATACAAAGATACAAGTTAATATAGCCACTACAGTTTTCTTCTAAGAAATTATTAGAACTTAATACAGTGTTATCCCTTCATTTTTAAGAAAGAAATGTAAAACAACCTTTCTATGTATATTTCTCTACGGATATTTTGGAAAGTAAGAACAGTGCTTTTTGTTTAGGAAAACGTAGTTAAAATTATTATTCCCAGAAGAAGCACATAGGGAGATTAAAAATAGTTATGGGGGTTTAGTGTGGAAGTTTCTTTAGCTCCGTCCTCACAGAATTCATCCCTTGATTTAGAAGTATGGATTGGTCTCTTTCTTCCATTACAGCACAAACCTAGATGGACAGTGAACTGCCACCAATGCATCCTGAATTTAGAATAGGCAAAGCACTCCAGATACAATGGGTTGCACTGGTTATTTTTAATCATTTCCTATTAGCTGATAAAATATCAACTGTCTACCTGGAGACATAGCATATTTGTGTATAACTTGTGCATAAATTAAAGAATTCTATATCTGTGAAGACCAGAGCTTAATAAAGATCTAGGTTAGCTCTCCAGTCTTCCTTATTATTCCACTAATTAATTGTGTAAACACTTTTTAGGACTGAAAACCTAATAATATTGTGATAATAATATTGTTACATTAATAATGCTTTTCCAAAATGTTATAGCAGTCACAAACTTGTGAGATGTGAATGGCGTGCTTACCATTTTACAGATGTGAAGCTGAGATTCAGATTTAGTTAAATTACTTGCCAAGGTCCCAAGGTCCCAAACATCTCAAGTGGCAATTCTTTGAAATCAGAAATGAAGTACCTTGCCAATGATCTTATGTGTCCTCAGTCTCAGACCTTCTGTGGTTAAACATTCTTCTTGCTAATGAAGTTACCTTTTAAGCTATTTCAGTTATTTATCATAAATATATATTGTGACTGAAAATGTCACTAAGTCTTTAACACGTACAACTAGGAATCTTTAATAGAGAATAATGGGGCTAGAATAGGGAGAGGGTTGCTTTAGATTAAAAAGAGCTTTAGCTCAGGAGAGAACATCTAAGATGAGAACTGATAGGTGGGAAAAGGCAGGCATGAGGTTACTTATGACTAAAACATCTCAGGCAGAGGAACCAGTAAAGACAAATCCTTTCAGTTCTGGTTACCCACCTTCTAACACATTCCTTATCAATATGTAAGGGCTAGAAATCAAGACAGGATTCCAGGAAGAATTTAACCAGCATGCTCTGAGATTACAGCTTTTCTTCCTATTACTATATTTTTATCAATGCAATTAAAAATAATTAGTCTTAGGGGCATCTGGGTGGGTCAATCAGTTAAGAGTCTGCCTTTAGCTCAGGTCATGATCCCAGGGTCCTGGGATTGAGCCCTGCATTGGGCTCCCTCATAGGCAATGAGTTTGCCTCTCCATCTCCCTCTGCCTCTCCCCACCACTTGTTCTCACTCTCAAACGAAAAAAAAAAAAAAAAAAAAATAAACAAACAAACAAAAAAAACCCAGAAATAACTGGTCTTAATTTTTTGTCAGCCTAAGCATTCTTTCATCATATTTGGTCATAATGAATACATAGTATAAAGTATATGGCATATATGAAGTATAACATGTTTAAAGAATAAACAGAGCAAATGGTTAGGATCATGGATTATGGTGCCAGATGGTAGAAGAGACCTATCTGGGTCAATTCACCAAAATAACATGTATTTAACTAAAAAAATCAATAAATAGAAATTAATATTTTGAAAAATAATCCAATTTTCATAATTTTTATTAATGTTATTAAATATAACAAATTTAATGAGATTTAATTTTTAATTAAAGTTTGTTCGAGATACATTTTCCAAATAGTAGTTATTTTGATGGGAGAGTTTTTTTTTCTTTTTAAAGATTTTTATTTATTTATTTATTTGACAGAGAGATCTCAAGCAGGCAGAGAGGCAGGCAGAGAGAGAGGAGGAAGCAGGCTCCCTGCTGAGCAGAGAGCCCGATGCGGGGCTCGATCCCAGGACCCTGGGATCATGACCCGAGTTGAAGGCAGAGGCTTAACCCACTGAGCCACCCAGGCGCCCTGGTGGGAGAGTTTTTTAATTTTATTTTACCCACAGTAGGTCAACTCCAGCAAAGGTCAACTCCAGGTGAAAGAGGAGAGTGAGACACGAAGTAGAAATAGCTGAGAGACAATAGACAGGCACAATTTTTGTGAAGAACAAAATTATTTTTGGTTAATAGCAGAAGAGAAACCACAGAGCTATAATGAAATTAAAGGTTCATGCATCTGGGACCTAGCCAAAGAAAAAAGCAAACATAGGAAGTCAGTCTATAAGCAAATTGATCTAGAGGATGTGGGTGCTGCAAAAGGAACAACACCTAGGAGCCAGGAGGTTAGTACAGAGAGATGCTGGAACATCCAAGTCTAAATGATTTTGTTTTCAAAGATTCCCATATTGGACCCTCTGAAGCAGATATGTTGGCTGACTCTTGACACTTTGAGACAGTATTTTCAATCCACATGAACTCAACTACGTCACATCATCTTCCTCCCTCCCACCCTCACTATCTACTTCCCTCCCTTACTCCCTCCCTCTCTCCCTCTTTCTCTTTTTCTCTTTCTCCTTTCTTTCTCTTTCTCCTTCCTTTCTTGCTCTTTCTTTCTTTCTTTTCTTCCACAGACTTTTTTTTTTTAACAGCAGTTTTAATTAGGTTCACAGTGAAAATGAATAGAAGGTACAGAGATTTTGCATATACCTTCTGCTCCCACTTAAGCATAACCTATCCCATTATCCACATCCCCCACCAAAATGTAGATTTGGTACAATCGATGAAGATGCATTACCACATCATCACCCAAAGTACAGTTTACATTAGAGCTCACTCTTGTTTTTTTACATTCTTTGGGTTTTGACAAATTTATAATCACATGTATCCACTATTATAACATCAGATAGAATATTTGCACTGCTCTACAAATCCTCTTTGCTCTCCTTGTTTATCTCTTCCCCACCCCTCATCTCCCTGACAACCACTGATCTTTTCATCTTCTCATTGTTTTGTCTTTTCCGGGATACCATTCAGTTGAGACCAGAATAGGATATACCCTTTCCAGAGGGGCTTCTTTTGCTTAGAAAGATGCATTTAAGCTTCTTCCATCTCTTTTCATGGCTTGACAGGTCTTCCTTAGTGTTGAATAACATTCCATTGTCCAGACATGCCACAGGATTTTTATCCACTCACCTACTGAAGGACATCTCATTGTTTCCAGGTTTTGGCAATTATGAATAGAGCTCCTATAAACATTCATGTGCAAGTTTTTATGTGAACATAAGTTTTCAGCTCCTTTGGGTAAATATCAAAAAGCATGATTACTGGATTATATTACATGAGTATGATTAGCATTATAAGAAACTGCCAATCTTTCAAAAGGACTGTGTCACTCTGTCTTCCCACCAGCCATGAATAAGAGTCCTTATTGCTCTACATCCTCACTAGCATTTGCTGTTTTTGGTGTCCTGGATTTGGGCCATTCTAATAAGTGTGTAGTGGTATCATTCTCTTTGGAAATCAGAGTAGTTATACTTGTTACCTTTCTGTGAAGTTCAATATTGTAAACTAAAGATTTTTTATTTGACTAATTATCATGCTCAGCCCTATTCAATCTCTTTCTTGTTGCACTGACTGTGTTTCCTAAATATATTTTTATTTTCTTATCTTCTATGGTATAGCTGTAACAGACTTAAAACATAACTAGACTAGTTGCTTTCCTCTCCCCCAAACTAATTAATGACTCTTTGGTCAATACTAATGGACACTTTCCTGACTTTCATGTATATTTTCCAAAATTTCTTTATTTACCAATAAAAACACACTTTTGTGCTTTTACCTATCTTCTTAAGATCAGTAGCACTTTATGTTGCTTATTCCTAGATAGATGAAACTTGGTTAATCATGCTTTTTCCCTACTTTCACAAAACATTTGTTTTTTAACATAGATATTGAAAAAAATATGATTGGTAAACTACTACTAATTTTTATAAACATATAGCATTTTTATAGATAGTAGATATTTGTGCATGTGTAAGAACTAAGTTTCTTGGAGATTTTATTACCTTTTTGTTTTTACTGTCATAATGGCCAACAAGCTTTTCTGTCAGATTCCTTTGTTTAACATTAAACATTAAAACCTAATTTATTTTAATCCATTAAATTGTCACAACTTAACCAATGCAAGTCCCTTTAAGTTAGTGTAGCACACATTTTTGGGAGAGCACTTGCCATTTCACCAAAAATGAAGTGGCTAGGACTTGTTTTAGTCTTCCCTGTTGCAAATGAATGACACATTCCCCAATTACTCTGTATTGTCTTCTTTCATTTTTTGGACACCCTGAAAGGTGGGTAGAGGCCATGTGATTAGTTTTTGCCAGTCTATTATGACTGGAAGTGATATGGATGCCCATGCAGTGATGGTTCTAGAAGCCATAAGCAGATAGGGTGACGTTAAACAATAGAAGCTGGTAACTTACATTGTGACATCATCAGGTCAAGTAGAGTCCAAACCAACCTCACATGAATAAAAATGGGGAGTTAACCCCTCAGATTTCAGGCTTTATATTCAATTAGAACTACACTGCTAAAACAGATAAAATGGTTGAGATTATCAATAAATACAGGGGAAAAAGCTTTATAAAACTATTTCATAAATAATCACAAAAACAATTATTATAGATGGTGGATACATAGACTAACAGAAGATTACCAGTGTTTGTCAAGTACAAAATGCAGCAAATGAAAAAGCAAACCATTTTCTTGGAATGGAAGTAGAAAATCTGCAAAATGAAAGCAAACCACAGTCCGTGAAAAATGAAACAGCAAGACTGAGATGGATCATTACTGACTGTTTAATATGTAGAATTTCAAAGATACAGAAAGAATTATTCAAGCATACAGGCAGAAAAGCAAAACCCATTGCAGTCAAGATGGTAATGTAAATTTGCATTTTAAATATTTCTTCTCTGAAACGATTACTATAAAAAAAGTCATAGTTGTCTTCAGGGAAAAGATAAAGATCTTTTGGGCCTTGAAATAGCATATAATCACAATGGTAAAACTACATTCAGAGGCTGAAGTCATGAGTCTTCTCCGCAAGTGCATATCCTAGAGAACACTGGAGTTTACAAATAACCTGAATTTAATAGGGCACAGGTCCAGGCACATTTCAATAAAACTGGATTTGAGATTGTATTCTTTTCTCATAAGAAGCCATAGATTTCTCTGATCCCTGTCCAAGACTGTGATTATATATCTTAGGTATCTACTTCAGTGGAAAAGAACCAGAAAATGTCCCAAAGAGCACTTTGACCCTGCTGCAGTATCACCATCTGAGGAGAGTTAGATTGCAAGTAAGTTGTGAATGAAAGCAACAACAAAACAGAATGGTAGAGTTAGATAAGCATTGAGAGAGAGAAAAAAATGGATGAGTGATTTTAAAAATCTACTACATTAGAACAGCAGCATTTAGAAAGAAAACCAAAAAAGGCAAAATTCAAACAATAGTAAGGCAATTCAGGACACCAAATGCAAAGAAAAAAAGATTTTGAACTAAAGATATATAATAAGTTGTAAAGATGAAATCAAGAGTTCTTATCCTTTCTTATGGAAGAATCCTATCCTTCTATTCTTCTCCCAATGATGATATTTTGCAAAACTATGGTACATATCAAAATCAGGAAATTATAATTGGCACAAAAAATTTACTAGGCTGTAGGACCTAATCAAATTTCACCAAGTTTTGCATATACTCACTTTTGTGTGTGTATGGTGTAGCTTACATATAATTTTATGACTTTCTATCACATGTATAGATCTTAAAATTATCTCAATGACAAAGAACTCACAAGTTCCTTCATGCTATCTCTTTTTTTTTTTTTTTTTTTTTATTTGACAGAGAGAGAGAGATCACAAGTAGGCAGAGAGTCAGGCAGAGAGAGAGGAAGGGAAGCAGGCTCCCCGCTGAGCAGATAGCCCAATGTGGGGCTCGATCCCAGGACTCCGGGACCATGACCTGTGCTGAAGGCAGAGGCTTTAACCCACTGAGCCACCCAGGTGCCCCCCTTCATGCTATCTCTTAATAGCCACACACTTTTCACTATCCTCTAAACTCTGACAACTACTAGTTACCTATCTGTTCTCCATCTCTGTAATTGTGTGACTTTGAGAATGCTATAATGGAATCATACAGCACATAATTATTTGATAATGTATATTTTTCTAAGAATAATGCCCTTGAAGTCTACTTAAGCTGTGTCTTAAATGATCCTTTGTATGTGTAGTAATATTCAACTTTCTGAATGTGTCTCAAAATGTTTCATTTATTTGTTGAGGAGCATTTAAGTTCTTTTCAGTTTGGGCTTTTAAAAATAAAGCTGCTATGTTGAGTTCATTTTTGTGTATGGTGTAAGAAAGAGGTCCAGTTTCATTCTTTTTTTTTTTAATATTTTATTTATTTATTTGATAGAGATCACAAGTAGTCAGAGAGGCAGGCAGAGAGAGAGAAAGAAGGAAGCAGGCTTCCTGCTGAGCAGAGAAACCGATGCAGGGCTCGATCCCAGGACCCTGAGACCATGACCTGAGCCGAAGGCAGAGGCCTTAACCCACTGAGCCACCCAGGCGCCCCAGTCTAGTTTCATTCTTTTGGATGTAGCTGTCCAGCTTTCCCAATACCATTTGTTGAAGAGATTGTCTTATTCCCATAGCATATTATTGGCTCCTTTGTTGAAGATTAATTGACCATGTAATTGTAGCTTTATTTCTGGGCTTTCTATTCTGTTCTATTGATCTATGCATCTATTTTTGGGCCAGTACCATACTGTTTTGATTATTACAGCTTTTTTAATATAACTCCAAGTCTGGAATTGTGATTCCTCCAGCATGCCTTTTCTTTTTCAAGGTTGCTGCGGCTATTTGAGGTCTTTTGTAGTTCCGTACAAATTTTAGGATTGTTTGTTCTAGCTCTGTGAAACACACTGGTGGCATTTTGATAAGGATAGCATTAAATGTGGGTAGTTGGGTAGTATAGACATTTTAATAAGATTTGTTCCTCCAACCCATGGGCAGAATATTTTTCTATTTCTTTGTGTCATCTTTAATTTCTTTCATCAATGTTTTAGTTGTCAGAGTATAGGTCTTTCATGCCTTTGGTTAAGTTTATTACTAGATATTTTATTATTTTTGGTGCAGTTACAAACAGGATTGTCTTCTTAATTTCTCATTCTGCTGCTTCATTATTAGTATATAGAAATACAATGAGCTTCTGTACATTGATTTTGTAAGTTTTGCAAGTTTTACTTCTTCCCTGCCAATTTGGATGTTTTTTAATTCCCTTCTCTTTTTTGATTGCTGTGGCTATGACTTCCAGTATCATGTTGAATAAAAATGGTGAGAGTGAACATCGTGCCTTGTTCCTGACCTTAGGGGAAAACGTCTCCATCTTCACCATTGCGTATGATGTCAGCTGAGGGTTTTTCATGCAAGGTCTTTATTATGTTAAGGTCTGTTTCTTCTAAACACACAGGCAGCAATTTCTCTAACATTGGCCATAACAACATCTTTCTATATATGTCTCCTAAGGCAAAGGAAAGAAAAGCAAAAATAAACTATATAAACATCAAAGTAAAAAAGTTCTGCACAGCAAAGGAAACAACCTATAAAACTAAAAGGTAACCTACTAAATAGGAGAAGATATTTGCAAATGACATATCTGATAAAAAATTAGTACCCAAAATACATAAATAACTTATGCAGCTCAACACCAAAAAGATAAATAATCGAATTAAAACATAGAATACAAGAACAGACATTTCTTCAAAGAAAACATTCTGAAGGCCAACAGACCCATGAAAAAAATCCTCAGTATCACTTATCATCAGGAAAATGCAAATCAAAACCATAATGAGATATCAGCTCACATCTGTTAGAATGACTAAAATCAAAAACACAAGAAATGACAGGTGTTGGTGAGAATGTGGAAAAATAGGAACCCTCTTGCTCTGTTGGTGGGAATGAAACTAGTGCAGCCACTGTGGAAGATAGAGTGGAAGTTTCTAACTAAAAAAATTAAAATAAGAACAATCCTATGATCCAGTGTTTGCACTAAAGGGTATTTACCCAAATATGTAAACACTAATTCAAAGGAATACACGCACCCCTATGTCTATTGTCGCATTTTTTACAATAGCCAAATTATAGAAGTAACCCAAGTGTCCATAAGTAGATGAATGGATAAAGAAGATGTGGTACATATATATGTGTGTGTGTGTGTGCGTATATATATGTGTGTGTGTTTTTATATATATATATATATATATATATATATATATAGGACTATTATTCACCCATAAAAAGAATGAAATCTTGCTATTTCAAAGAACATGACTGGATCTAGGGTATAATGCTAAGTGAAAGTCGGTCAGAGAAAGACAAATACTATATGATTTTTCACTCATATGTGGAATTTAACAAAAGAAATGAACTAAGGGAAACAAAGAGAGAGCCAAACTGAAAAATAAATTATAATTATATTATTTTTTTAAAAGATTTAATTTATTTGTTTTACAGAGAGAGAGATCACAAGTAGGTAGAGAGGCAGGCAGAGAGAGAGGAAGGGAAGCAGACTCCCTGCTGAGCAGAGAGCCCAATGCGGGGCTTGATCCCAGGACCCTGGGATCATGACCTTAGCTGAAGGCAGAGGCTTTAACACATTGAGCCACCCAGGCACCCTATAATTATATTATTAATTATAATTAAATTATTAATTATAATTAAGCAATTATAGAGTGCAAAATGATAGCTACCAGGGGAAAGGCAGATGGTGGGTTGGGTGAAATAGGTGAAGGAGATTAAGAGTACATTTACCATGGTGAGCTCTGATCATATAATATATGGAATTGTTGAATCACTATTATACAGCTGAAATAAATATAACACTGTATGTTAGTTATACTGGAAATAAAAATTTAAAAAAAGTAAAGATGTTATGAGCATTTGTGTAGAAGTTTTTGTGTGCAACTGTTTTCGTTTCTCTAAGATTAATGTTCAGGACTACAACTGCTGGGTAAGTGTAAGTTAATTATTTTAAGAAGATGTGAGACTGATTTTCTGAGTGGTTGTACTATTTTACATTTTGACCAGCAATGTAGGAGATATCTAGTTTTTCCACATCCTTACCAGCATTTAAGGCTACAGTATTTTTTTTTTAATTTTTGTCATTCTAACATGCATGTAATGATACTACATCCTGGTTTTAGTTTGGATTTCCTGATGATTAGTAATATTGAACATCTTTTCATGTTTACTTGCCATTCATATGTCTTTTGATGAAGCACCTGTTCAAATTCTTCATACATTTCCTAATTAGATTGTTTGTTGTCTGATCATAGAAAAGGGGACATTAGTTTGTTCACCATCAGAAATATTGTCTGTACTTCAAAAATATAGATATTCTGGAGTATTATAAAGAAGGTTGTATTACCTAAGGTTAAATATTGCTGTAAGAGATAAATCTCAAATCTTATTGGTTTCACGTATTAAGATTTATTTCTCATTTATATAAAATGAGAGTTTCTGATTGATGTACAACTTTCCTCTCAGCTATGATTTAAAGAACTTGACTCCAGTGGTCTTATCATTCTACCAGTCTCTATAGCTTCCAAAGTTGTCATGCTTTTCTGCATTCATCATGTAGAAGAAAGAACATAGGAAATGATTCATGGAAATTTTTATGATCGATGCCTGGAATTGGCATATGCCTATCTGCACATACCCTATTGTTGAATACTCAGTCACATGGCCACAAACAACTATAAAGGAGCTGAAAGGCAAAGGTAGTTGTATGCCCAAGCAGATATTTCATGAACACAAAGAAACCTCTGTCACATCTCCCACTTTACAATCATCTGTGTCAACCTTCTTCCATGCAAAGAACAATTCAACATCTCTCCATCACAGATAAAACCAAATCCTATCAAACTGAAAGACCCTCACTCTAGGTGTTGGACAGTTCTCTCTAGTAAGATGTTATATTAATGGACTATTGTTCTTTGAATTCAAAAGTCAAATTTTCTCTTCTCTCAACAAATAGAGTTAATTCAAGGACATGATAACCAGGTTCAAGAAATGAAAGAAGGAGGCATATAGTAATCACTGACTTTAAAAGGAGTGAAATTCTGGTAAGTCAATGTGGGAAGATTTTTCAGCCCTGCAAATGGGAAAAAGTCTTGTGATTCACCCTAATTAGTTCTCTTTGGAAAATGCTTTCTGGTCCTTTATTTTCTGATACTCCTGGGCAATTCTTCTTTGACTAGTAATCTCGTTTACATCTGAGTTTAGTGTTGCAGAGATGCATTATATTAAGCTAATGTACCTTTTACATCCTATTTTATGCTTTGGCAAATTTGGAAAGGACAAGAGATTTTTTTTTTTTTAAAGATTTTATTTATTTGTCAGAGAGAGAGGGAGAG
>NW_019154086.1:90184692-90187040 GCF_002288905.1 Enhydra lutris kenyoni | reverse complement strand
ATATTGTCTCTGTTTCTTTCTGATCTACTACTTTTAGGGTGTCTCTTTGCTTAGAGGACCCCTTTCAATATTTCCTGTAGAGCTGGTTTGGTATTTGCAAATTCTTTCAGTTTTTGTTTGTCCTGGAAGCTTTTAATCTCTCCTTCTATTTTCAATGATAGCCTAGCTGGATATAGTATTCTTGGCTGCAAGTTTTTCTCGTTTAGTACTCTGAATATATCATGCCAGCTCTTTCTGGCCTGTCCATATGACTTTTAATGATTATTAGGTGCTTTCTGATTCAAAAATAATAAAATATTGATAAATATGTATTTTGGTATTGATGGAAATGGAAATCCTCACACATAAAACATATTATTATTCCTCATCCACACGTTCTCTATGAACATAAGTGAGGGTTTCTTGTGGTCATCTGAATCATAAGATCTAAGTGGAAAGGATATCTTCTAAATTTTACACTTGCAGCATGGCTAGCAATTTTTTTTTTCCTATGAAATTTTAAGGAGATTTTTGTTCCAAAGAATCACCATCTGTTTGATTGTTTGTTTTTAAGATTTTTTTTTTCTTTATTTGAGAGAGAGAGGGAGAGAGAGAGCACAAACAGGAGGGGCAGAGGGAGAGGAAAAGAAAATCTCAAGCAGACTCTGTGTTGAGAGTGGAGCCCCACACAAGGCTCCATCTCATGATCCTGAGATCTCGACCTGAGCCAAAACCAAGAGGTGGACCCTTAACCAACTGGGCCACCCAGGTGCCCCAAGAGTCACCGTTTTTCATTTTTACTTTTGAAGTCTGGAAATAGTTGACTGTACCCATAAGATTATTTCTGAATTTTCTATAATTTCACTTCCCTTTTCAAACTAGTCATTGATATCCGGGATGTCTCTTTTTTCTTTTTCTATCTTTCTTATTGCAACAAATAAATGCCAATATGTACATTAATTCTCTACATCCACTTGCCCCCAAACCACCGACTCAATAAAAATGTGACTTTTGCTGCTGTATAACATTGGTCTCCATCTGTTCAGCATCTACTATCAGTTTGCACTCAATCACCAGTAGGATGTGTTCCTTATTTTCTCATTATCTAGGTGCAAAGAACTTATTACTAACTTAAAGATTAAAATACACTAGCAACCTATGAGATAGACCCCTAAATCTTAGTGGTTATGTGCTCATTTAGACATAAAATTCAAAAGGGTTTTTCCTGACTGGGGAGCAGTTCTCCTCCAAATAGTGATGCAAGGGTCATCTGTGTCTTCACCATCTTTACCATCGAATTTGCACATTCATCATTTTTAAATTCACTAACCTCATAAAATGGGATAGAGTATTAAGAATCAGATTGTAGGTCAATTATAGAAAACAAAATACAGAGGCAAAAAAGAATCAAGTAAGAAAATGTTTACAACACAGGCCTATAAAGAATATACGCGCCTTTTACTTGCATTCACTTAACTAGAACTTAGTAATAAGATCAGCTACACTTATCTGCAAGGGGTGGGGGGAAGTCAGTGAAAAATATAATCTAATTATGCACCCAGGAAAGGGAGAAATGAGTTGGGTATGTAGTCCGACTATATTGACCTAAAGACTAATTAAGATAACTTATACAAACAGAACAAAATATCAAGAGAGTGAAAGGAAAGTTATTTTGCTATACACAGCTCTAGTGTTTTGCTCATTCCCATGGAAAATAAATTCGAATTTTTTTTAAAGATTTTATTTATTTATTCGACAGAGAGAGAGAAAGAGCACAAGCAGGCAGAGCAGGAGAGGGAGAAGCACACTTCCCGCTGAACAGGGACCCTGATGCAGGGTTTGATCCCAGGACCCTGGGATCATGACCTGAGCCAAAAGGTAGATGCTTAAATGACTGTGTCACCCAGGCATCCCAAGAAATTAGAATTTTTTAATAAAAGCCATCTGTATTTATAATGACATATAATATTTAAGAAACTAAACTTAACTCTCATGTCAAATCCTGAATTTTGTTAATTTTATGAAATTATTTCATGTTTATAAAATAGTGTAATTGTATTTATCATCTGACACCTGTAGGTACATAACAGTTAATATACGCCAATTAATTTACTATAACATTAAAACCTCAACTTTAGCTTTCTGAACACTTTTCTCTAGGAGCAAGATCACTTTTAAAAAGCATAGTCTGGGGACGCCTGGGTGGCTCAGTTGGTTGGACGACTGCCTTCAGCTCAGGTCATGATCCCGGGGTCCCGGGATCAAGTCCCACATCGGGCTCCCAGCTCCATGGGGAGTCTGCTTCTCCCTCTGACCTTCTCCTCACTCATGCTCTCTCTCACTGTCTCTCTCTCAAATAAATAAATAAA
>NW_019154086.1:90117342-90184592 GCF_002288905.1 Enhydra lutris kenyoni | reverse complement strand
TCCCACATCGGGCTCCCAGCTCCATGGGGAGTCTGCTTCTCCCTCTGACCTTCTCCTCGCTCATGCTCTCTCTCACTGTCTCTCTCTCAAATAAATAAATAAAATCTTTAAAAAAAAATAAAATAAAAAAAAATAAAAAGCATAGTCTGCTAATTCTTTGTTTGAGTTGACTTCAGTTCCAGAATAGCTTAAATACAAAAATAGAAAACTTGGAATCTCACTTCCTTGAAATGTCTCTTTCCCAAGTGGCCCCTTCTAAAGCTCCTGAGGACTCATAGATCTCTGCAGAGCATGGATAGAGACTATGGTTCCAGACGAGTTGGGGCTTCATCTGCATGCAGAAAGACAGGCAGAGATTGCAGCATGACAAGCCAGCAAAAATATTAGATGTTTTTATTCTGGAAGTGTTATTTGTTTTAATGTACATTATTTCAGTAATATTTCCATTGCTTTACCTCATATCTTTCAATTGCTAACCACTTTGAGAGGGCTCTTGGTAATAATTTTTCATTATATTTAATAAAATACATGTAATCAAACACAGCCACATATATAATTTTCACTGTACCAATTTTACACTATATAATCATACAGATTCAAATATATATGTTCCTTCTACAAGTGATATTTGTTTCATTAGTTATTGTTCTTTGTCCATGTAAACTGCTTCTATGAATGATTGTTTATATATTATCCAGAAATGTATAATACAATTTATTACAACAATTAGAATCAAAGAACCTTTTGCATATGTAGCTAATCCAGTGAGTTACTATATATTTAGAAATTAGGAACAAGAGAGAAATGCAGATTTTCTTTGTAAATCTTTTGTTTTGGCCATTGTATAGCACTTGCTAACTCAAACTAATCATTGCATCATTATGGAAAAGCCAATATATTTTGGAATTATGGAATACAATACTGGCTGTAATAAATTTATACCCTAATTATTTTGTCCAATGACATTAATATCCCTTATTCACAAATATTAGAATTCTATAAAAATTTGTGATGTTAATATATTTGTCTTTTATTTTGCATATATTAGCACGATTTTTTTTTTTCAAAGAAGTTAGATGAGGATGTAGTTCAACTTATAATAATAATTTGGCATAGATATGTTCTTGGCAGGAAAAAGATAAGAGTGGGTTATAAAACAAAGTGATATCAAAATAGAACAAAAAATAACTTATTGCAAAGCAAACATATTTCTTTTACTGCCAGGAATATATTTATCCTCCCACCCTCATCCCCCAACCTCTTCTGCACAGACTTCTAACAGTTTCTTTGACAAGAACACAGAAAGTCATTTAATATATTTTTCAGCAATAGAAATAAATAGAAGAAGACACTTATATAGAAGATTAATTTTGGGGAGAAGGAAGAAAATTAATAATGAATTGTAATGGTCAACCATGGGAGTTTAATTAAGTACACTTGACAATTCTCTTTAAAAGAAGTGATGAGAGTTGAAATTTTTATTTTTCCCTCATTCTGTTCACTGTAAGAGTCATGGGTTTAATGTAAGCGGTTCTAGAGTACCTGGCTTTTTCATTTCTGCATTAATCAAAACACCTTATGCAGGGAGGCAAAAAAAAAAAATAACAGACATGAGGACAAGTTCAGGAATCCAACTGTCTGAACTCTTATTAAAATCCTAGAATAACCTTGATATTTTAAGCTTTTTATCTGAAAAGAAAATGTGTATTTTAATAGGATTGTCATGAAAATGAAATAAAACAATACATAAACAGAACCTAAAACAGCCGAATGACAGCTAATAAATGGAAACTACAAGAAACAAACACAACAAATAAAATCGTGTCCCTACACCTGAAAAAAAGACTTCTACAAATAATTTATATGCAATGGACTGTGAACAATTTAGAATTCCATAAGTCCAGAAACATATCTTTAATTATAGAACTGTAAATTTACATTGGTGAAGACGAATGGTTCTTAGAACTACTAAAGGTGAACAAAAAAGTAAGAACTGGATTTAGCAAAATTATGTCATGAATATATATGTATCTGCCTTATGTGTAGTTATCTAAGTTTGAATAATAATGGGAGAAATCTTAAAATACAGTACTGAGTACTGTTTTTTTTGTATTTATTACTGCACAAATAGTGAAATATTTAGTAATAAGAAGCCTAGTAACGTATTTACAGTTTCATCTAAATTCTCATTTAGGACATTTTTAGACATGTACATTATTAACTATTATGATGATTAGAAAGGTTGTAACTATAATTGTAATTGTCATTATAACAATTTAAGAGATCATCAAAAATTAACCACTTTTGTTCATATACATGTTATATATTATATATATTTTATATATGGAGAGAAAAAATGCTAATTGCTATATATATGTAATTATTTAATGCAACTATATGATTTCATTATTGCTTTGTCACTTTATACATGTAGGAACAACAGAATCTTCAACAAAGTTTCATAGTATTATTATATGACAGGATACAAATCTCCATCTTTTGGAATCCAAACCTGGTGTTTATGAGAGCATGATTATTTGCTTGAATCAATCAAGTTAAAAATGATGAAAGCTGAGATCCTTTCTTATTCTATTTTTTTTCTAAGATTTTATTTATTTATTTGACAGAGATCACAAGTAGGCAGAGAGGCAGGCAGAGAGAGAGAGAGGAGGAAGCAGGCTCCCTGCTGAGCAGAGAGCCTGATGCAGGCCTAGACCCCAGGACCCTGGGATCATGACCTGAGCCGAAGGCAGAGGCTTTAACCCACTGAGCCACCCAGGTGCCCCTTATATTCATATTTTAAAAAGGAGCTTATATAAATGCAGAAATAATGCATAGAAAGGTTTTCTATGCATAGAAAATACATTGCTATACTGGGATGCCTGGGTATCTCAATCAGTTGCGCAACCAACTCTTTGAGTTCAGCTCAGTTCATAATCCTGGGGCTGTAAGATTGAGCCACACTCTCCCACCATGGGCTCTGCACTAGGCAGGGGGTCTGCTGCTGATTCTTTCCCTCTGCCCTTCCTCCCCACTTGTACTCAATTGCATACACACTCTTTCTCTCAAATAGATAAATAAATCTAAAAAAATATGGTATTATAAAAGACAATACATTAAAACTAAAAGCAATTTGAGTCATTTGGGAACAAAGGAAAAATACACCTGTCAAAATCTAGTTCTTCTATCTTTGAAAATGAACTGCAAGAACAGTGTTGTCAATTTGCGGTCTGGAATTCACACTTATTCACTGTTCAATTTGCTACATGTTTAAATTTTTCCCACAACACTCACGTCCAAGCTTATTTTGTAACAATCAGTTATCATTTGTTTGGTACTAAATTTAATGGACATATTACCATAATTGTCTTAATAGGCATTTTGTAGACTCTGACACCAGAGTTTACCTTTCCTTCTGGAAACTTTCTTCTCCCAGATGATTTACAGGATACCTCTTCCTTCATTTAGCATATACATTAAGCTTCTGTAATGCAAAACCAAACCAACCAACCAAAAACAAAAACAAAAACACCAAAATACCACCACCACCAACAACAAGGAATAAAATAGTGGCTTTTTTTTCTCTCCCTCGTGCAAATCCAGAGGCAGCCCGATGTCCCAGGATGAAAAAATAGCTCTGCTCCATTAGGTCTATAAAACTAGATTTCTTCTTGTTTATTGCCCAGTTCCAGCTCTAGCTGGAGTCTTCATCAAAAATGCCAAACCTCATGACCACCCCTATATTCATGTTCTATCCTGCGGGAGGGTAAAAAGTAGAGGGCAAAGGTCCTCCTTGCAATAACATGATCTATTTCTCTGCCATTAACCAAAAGGTAGTCACATTGCCATGTTTTTCTTGAATGAAAGCTAGAAAATACAGTGTCTACAATGGTGGCCACTGGAACTATCTAAAACTCACTCATAATAAGATGAGGAAGAGTCAGTGGATACTGGGAGAAAACTAGAAGTCTCTGCTACACTATGTTTTCCATAGTTTCCAGTTGGAATCCTATCATTTGAACTAATTTGGGAATCTCGTTTATTTATACGCACTCACAAAATATGACTTTGTTTCTTGTCTTAACTCTCAAGACTTGCTCAACTTTGTTTCAGCCCCATGTAGTGTGTCTACTCCATGCTTGGTAGATGAAGGACTAAGGATTACATTACTTGGTTTCCTTAAATTTATACCAAGTGTACATGTATATGTGGGTAGAGACTATGATTTTTCCTGTTTCTATGACTCCACTTCTTTCTGAGATTTGGTTTATCTGTGACAGCTGTGGCAGAGATCTAGCCTCAATCAGTTCCTAGCTTTGTGGGTAGTGAGAATTATGACAGCAGGCATATAGTTTTATATGTATGGATTGTTGTTCAGCTGTTATCATTATTCCCATATTCAATAGCAACCTCTGGGTCATGGCAAATGCAATTTACTAATGGATACATGTTTGTAGGCTTTCCTGACTATCGATGAAAAGTAGAATTGGTATTGTACTATATTGAATAGAGACACATTTCTGAACCCCTGATTTTCTGAGGAGCTTCATAATGCCAGCATGATCAAGGAAAATGTAATAGATGATTACATGAATCTCATGGAAGTAGGACCTGAAAATGTTCTAAGTATTCAAATATATTTTGGGTTTTATTATCAGTAAAAGAATATTAACAGGTTAAGGGGTTGACTGAGGACAGGAAGACATGAAATAAAAAATTAAAAGTATTACAACTAGCAAATACATCAGATTTCATGTTAGGTTGAACAAACTAGAGCTATCAAATTGCTCTAGATAGAATTTACTTATTTTCTTTTCACTCCATGTTGTGTTATCTATCTAGTTGGCTAGCTGTAGAACACATATAGTAACAATTTTCCTGTGCAGTTTTACATGAGACATGTTGGTAATATAATATATGACTTAGTATTCTATTTTTTAGTTGCAGAGTATTAGTTAAACTGAGATAGAGGTTAGATAAGCATTACTAAAAATGGTTTCAGTGACTAATTCTCCCATTTAGAGAAGGAGAAAAGCATTCCTTCAGTGTAAGAAATATAGTTACATTTGTTATAGGAATGGTAGTTACATTACCTTAGGTAGGAGAATATAGCTATTGTTTTATTACAGATTAGAAGTTTAACCAGAAAAGAAATTGTGTGTTTGGGGGCTCTGAGGGGCCAATGGTTGTAGAGGACTATGACAATGAAGATTACCTTATTTAACTCTCTCCGAAACTCCTATAGTATGCTCTAATGTAAATTTATTCAGAAGGCTACATATAATATCTTCCAGAGTCTCTCAAAACAGCATGTAACATTAGTTCTGCCAAGCATATACTTATGCTTGAGATTTGAAATGTGAAAATGAGCATCAGGTAATGGAAGCAGTGTTTCATTTGCTGTTTCCACTGGACTGAAGATGCTTTGTGTTTATCAGTGTGTAGCTTCAATGAAGGCTACACTGACCAGATCTTATTTTAAAAGGTGTTGAGTGGAGTGTTGGGTTTCAGGCATTCTTTTTACTGCTCTGGATCCTAGCAAGGATCAGGGTGCCCATCATTGTGGTAGCAGCTCCCTGGTCATGGCAGATGCAAAAGATCCCATGGTAGACTAGATGGGCTTTTGTTTGTGTGCTTGCTCTGGGAATTCTGAAAGCTTAATTTGGAACCTGTCCCTTCTGGGATTATAATAATTGTGTGTATCACAACATTTAATTGACTTAAATAGGTTCTGTTTGAATCAGCTGGAGTGAAATACATTGGCTTTCAAATGGCCCCCACGGATTTCTACCTCCAAATAGTCCTACTCTAGTGTAATCTCCTTCCCTTGAATATTCATGGAGCTTGTGACTTACTTCCAACCTATAAAACACAGCAAAGTTTAGGGTGCATCACGGTCATGTTTGTGTTACGTGGGATTTTAACTTCTGTGTTTCCTGCACACTCACTATGGGCTCTGTCCTTGGGTGGCTTTAATGAAACACAATGCTGGATTGTGAATTGCCAAATGAAGTTCCATGTGTTAAGGAACTAAGGGAAACCTTCAGCCAACAACCAGTCAAAACAGACATTCTCAGTTCTACAACCAACAAAAAACAAATTCCAACAAGCACATCAGCTTGGAGTTGAATCCTTCCCCAGCAAAGATTTGAGGTTAAACCACAGGCTCCACCAAACACCTTGACTGCAACCTTTTAAGAAATCCTGAAGACGAATATTCATATAAATCATACTATACTCCTTTCACACAAAACTATGTGGTAATAAATGCATATTGTTATAAACACCTGGTTTGTGGTAATTTGTTACATAACAGTAGGTAAGCAACAGATACACTCTCTAGTTTTCTGTATATAAGTTTATCAATAATACACATTATTCTATCTCATCCCTTTGAATTGACAATTCTGAAATTTCTTTGTTCACCTCAACTTCTTCCCTAATGCCTATGATCTAGCCATTGTCTATTGAACTACTCTTCATAATCTGCCCTTAAATGTAACCTCCCAGGGTGCCTGGGTGACTCAGTAGGTTAAGCCTCTGCCTTCAACTCAGGTCATGATCCCAGGGTCCTGGGATTGAGCCCCACATTGGGCTCTCTGCTTAGCAGGGAGCCTGCTTCCTCCTCTCTATCTCTGCCTGCCTCTCTGCCTACTTGTGATCTCTGTCTGTCAAATAAATAAATAAAATCTTAAAAAAAAGTAACCTCCCATTTTTATTCTCTATCTTAATGTACACCCTAACACACACACACACACACACACACACACACACACACACATTTGCTCTACCCCTTTTAATTTGTTATCATTAATCCTTCAAGACATAACCTGAAAAATATTCTAGTCCCCTTTATAATAGTCTAAGAAACATTTGTTTTGTACATCCTATAAGGCATTAGGTAAACATCATGTAGACAACTTTATGCTTTGTAGCATGTTTCCTAGTACTAATTAGAGTACTATCAACAAAGTGTACATGAAGACCAAATGTTTAAAAGAGCCCCATTGCTCAAATCAAATTTTTTCACCTTTGCAGTATTAACAATGATAAATGTCAGAAAAGAGTTAATAATATGCCAGATATCACTGAATTGTTAAATAAACATTTTTTAAAATACATGAAACATAGCCATCAAAACTTATTGTTTGATTAATAAACAAATATTTAGTATTAAAAATAATGGATTGTGGAATGACAAGGTGTTTCAGTTCCAATCATTTAAGAAGGAACTCAGATCTGAATTACACATTATTGCATCTTGCTGCTTAAAGAAACACATGCCTGATGTTCCAATCCTGATGTAAAACTTGCTATTTGATTGACATGTTTTTGGATTAATTTTCATTAACTTCTGATATTTTTAGACTTAGCTGGTAAGTAGCTCATTGAAAATGTGCTTGGATATGTTGTCAGAAAATTATTTTCTTTGATCTACAGGGTGGTCTTCATGTTAATTTTCATTCTGAAACTAAGGAATTAATTTATTTGAATATGTTTTGATTACTTTTTGACAACTGAAAATGCTTATTTTGAGTTCTTTTGGGATATTCATCTGGATGTTTGGTTGTATAGCAGAATAATTAAAACTTTTTTTCTATATAACTGTCAGTCAGCATTAGCTTTTATATATTGATTTAATGTCAACAGTTTAAGAATAATGCAATGGAATCCATGCTTATATTAGCTTATTCATAAATGGTATTCCTTCAATTTCCCCTATCAAACTCACAAACTTATTATAATCCAAATCTATTTATATTGTATTTCCTGGGTCTTGTTCATACAGATATCTATTTAACTCCTAATGTGTTTCTGAACATGTGTTAGTTGCTAAGCATAAATATATCCATAAAGCTGCATATCAAAATGTATGCATTTTTCATAAATATTAAATACAAATAATATAAAGTCTAATATTAATAAGCAAAACACATAACTTCGGAATTAGGAAATCAAAATATTCTGAAGGACAACAGAAGGAATCAAATAATATAGCTAAGAATACAAGTAACTGAAATGAAAACAGGAGATTTAAAACAGAATATCATATACTGGTTTGCCTATCACCCTCTCTCTCCACACACACACACAAATAGATCAACAGAAAAATAAAAACAACACAGAGACCCAAAGGAAAATGATTATAGAACTATGAAGAAAAGAGAAAAAAATCAGCAATAATATTAGGCATGAAAATAGAGAAAATTATAGGACAACAGAATTTATAAAGTAAAAAATTATTATGTTTAAAGGTAAGACAGTAAAAATTGATGTTGATTAATTCTTAGAAAAATATAATCTAAACTGATTCAAGATTATAGAGAACATTATAGGACACTTTAGGGAGGAAGAGCTCTGGTCAGTCTCACCATAGACAAAAATTTAAACAAAAGAGCAAACAGTATTTGCTCTTTCAAAAAAATTAAAGTCAACCCCATTCAGTTTTATTTGTTCAGTTACTGTTTCTTTCATAAAGACTGAAGAAGTCTTTAAATAAATTTAAAAAAAGTGATTTTTAAATTAACTTGTACAAATTATAGAGTTTTGTTCAATTGTCAAGAGATAAATTTTACCAACTTTTATGTTCCTATTGTTAAATTTGAACAGAGCTATTGATTTTTGCACATTAGAATAATTATAAATTACTCACTTTATACTGGCTTTTATTATATTATCTTGATGTCTCCATAATTTTATAGTGTCTTAAATTTTCTACATATACAGTTGTACTATTGGAAATAAAACATGGTTTATTTCATCATTCAATGTTAATTATGCCCATTATTTATTTTTTCTTATTCTATTTATTAAAAACACACTAATATTGTATAATAACATTCATGCTAACCATCTATCTCTCCTTCCTTAAATATTTTTATAATTTAAGATAATATGAACTGCAGATTTGGAAGAATTATATTTATTATGTTTAAGTAGCTTTATTTCTGTCCTTTTTATGTTTTTACTAGGAATAACTGCTGTATTTTATAAAATGACTTTGTTCTATTGTTAATATTGTTAAGTGTTTTTCCCTATAATTCAATAATGTTATCAATTATGGTAAAGTATGTTTTTCTTTTTAAAATACATTTATCCAATTTGGATAAACATTCCTGATGTTTGTGTATTGTTCACTGAAAGACCACTGGGTTCTATTTTTTAAGAATTTGTATTTTTTTCATCTACATTTTCTTGAGTTCTGAATCCATCTATCACAAATAGCCTTTCTAAAAATAAATCTTTATTTACTCCTTTAATTTATTCCATAGAGATTAGCATTCAATTTTTCCACTTTGGAGAGTTTATCAAGTGAAAAATGAACAATAGAAAATAATATGACTTTTAACATGTATATTTCATCACTTTTTATAAGTCACTGTACTGCCTTCCAAACTGCATATTTATTTCAATAATGCCTCCCAAACTTCTTAAAACTCCTTATGACAATTTTGGAATTCAAAAATTGTAATTCATTTGAAGGAATATGACTTTGATGTTCAAATATTCCTGAGTTGCTAACTCAACAGTATCCACTTTTGTTTTCTTTGTGACTCTGAGTTTAGTTACTTAGTTTCTGAGTTTAGTTACTGAGTTTATCTTACTCAGAAAGATATTGCCTGTCTTCAGGGGCACATGGGTGGCTCAGTCAGTTAAGAGGCCAACTCCTGATTTCCTCTCAGATCATGATCTTAGGGTCCTGGAATGGAGCCATAGGTCCAGCTGTGTTCTCAGTGGGGAGTGTGCTGCAGGATTTTCTCTCTTCCCCTATCCCTCCCCCAACTTGCTCCCATGTGCTTGTGCTCTCTCTCCCTCTCTAAAATAAATAAATCAATCTTTAAAGAATAAAAGACATTGCCTGTCTTACAGGTAGTAATGCAATTAAATATAATAAAAATTCTTGGGGCACCTGGGTGACTCAGTGGGTTAAAGCCTCTGCCTTCAGCTCAGGTCATGATCCCAGGGTCCTGGGATTGAGCCCCACATCGGGCTCTCTGCTCAGCAGGGAACCTGTTTTCCCTTCTCTCTCTGCCTGCCTCTCTGCCTACTTCTGATCTCTGTCTGTCAAATAAATAAATAAAATCTTAAAAAAAAATTTGTAAGATTCTTTACAATTTGTGGTACATAATAGAAATTCAATACAATTTCCTTTACCCCTGCAGTTTGATATCTTTAAATACTACATAAGTCACTAAAAAGATGTCTTGTGATTGCTATATATCTTTGTATTTAATGAGAGAATTTGTCCCTTGGAAATAGCTTAAAGTCATTAATGCCCAGGTGTGGAATTAATGTGGATAATCATGATATAGAATTTCATTTCTTCTTAAAAAAAAAAAAAAAGAAAGAAAGATAGATAGAAAGAAGAAAGAAAAGGGAAAGAAAAAGCATAATGATTAGTAAGACATTTCTTGTAAAGTCTATAAACATATTCTGAAGACTTTCTAGCATCGTTGAATTAGTGATAGCACCTTTTATTTACTACCATGATACCATAAAGCAAGGTCTGACCATCTTTTTCAGGCTAGTCAAGGATATGTTCATTTGGATCTACATTTCTTGTAGTTTGTTTAGTACAAAAACGGCCACTAGGATACTCAGTTTCTTACCTGATTCTCATGGCAAATTAATAACTCTATTTGGTACAAGTGACCTTCAATATTCTCTCTTTAATTTCTTACCTAATTTAATAATTCTCTCTTTAATTTGGTCACATGTTTACCCCACAAAACCCCATGACACACAAAAGGAAGTTTTTATGTGTAATTTCCTTATAAATGGGAATGCTTCTCTTATACTTCCAAAGTTTCATGACAACATTCCCAATGGTATAGAAGGGACCCAGGAGATTGACAGTGAATCTTGCATGGTGTCTCTAGAGTTTGGTAAGAATAATTGGAATACATTCCTACTCACCTAAAAGGAGGAACAAAGTGAAAACATATAAGATTACATTTCACAAAGTTCTAAAACACTTTACTTGCTTGTGGATATAATGGCACAATATCAGAAACCCTGGCACTAGCAGAATTATGACATATTTCACCACCAAATCAAGTTCAATTCATTAGGCTTTTAAAAATCGATTTATATGATAAAATTCTTACATTCCTACTTTAGAATGTGCCAAGGGATTTTAGACTCCTCTGGGAGACTGATGTCTGCTGATTTCTAATGCTTAACAGAAACTCTTGATGTAGAGGGTAGCAGACATATGATGGTACTCTACCCTACATAGCAATAGTGATTAAGTTATTAAATAAGGATTTCATTTTATGGATTTTAGGAGAGAACTTGATTATATATATACACATATATATATAATTCTTGATTATATATACATATATATAATTATTGATTATATATAATTATTGATTATATATAATATAATATTTCATATATATATATATGAAATATTTGGTTAGGTGACTCAGTACCCAAAATGGCTGAATATTAGTTATGCCATTTTCCTCCCTGATCTCACTGCCATAATATGAAGAGGGCCAAGTATTACACTGATTCTCAAGTGATATATGACAAAAAGCATTCAGGTTAAAAGAAGAAAAAAGGAAGAATATGAATGTTAACTATAGGAAACAAACATTTCTAAGCAATTGGAAGGAATAAGCTTCTATAGAAACCTAGAGATCATAATTCATTATTTAAGACATTTTTTGAGAGAGTAGAATATGCAAATACAAGGTACATAAATGATGACCTTCTTCATGAGCCATTGTACCACTTTGGCACCACTCCCCACAGCGCCCACTCCCCTACAGCACCCACCCCCAGATAAAGAAACTCAGAAGAGCAGTGATAGAACAGTAACAGAGAAATCCAAATTGTGCTCAATGTTGATGAGTCACCTGGCAAAAATTTTAAAGATTATCATTAATTCTTCAATAAGATGTTAGATAGATATAGATTAATAGATGGATAGATCAATAGATAGACTGGTAGATAAATGTTTGGATAAAAATTAAGATTGTATTGCAAGAGGGACCAAACCCAAATAAGCTAAATTCCTTGAAAAACTCTGTGTTACCCAAATATGTTTTGCTTCATTTTTTGCTGAGTGTGTGATAGAGATGATTAGATAGATAATAAATAGACAGACTCTTGGAACCATTGACATAACATGAAATAATTTCAGTTGTCCCTCCCCAGGATCATGTTTGTCTAGGTGAGAATCACGATGTTCCAGAAGGAATTAGGCCTCTGTAGACAAGAAGTAGGAGTCAGTAGTGATGAGAGAATGAAAAATGTACCTGGGAAAGTTATCATTTGGGTTTCTTTTGTCATTGAAAACCTGGCTCAAACAGAATGTCTGTTTCAAAGAATTAAAGTCTTATTCATTAGAGAAAGTGTCTTTCTGTTGGAGAAATAAAATTCCTCCCTTTGCCTGATTATTCATTATTTTAGAGACAATCAATAGATTTCACTATAATTATAGATATTTTAAGATTAATGGCATACATTTTATCATGTTATATGATATCCATATAAAAGCTGAATTTAAGAAAGAAATATAACTTATGTGTTTGTTCTAAAAATGTGTCCAACTTAGAATTAATCATCTACTAACATAAAGGAAAGACCCCTTCCACCACATTGTGTGAAATAGAACACCCATCCATCACTTTATTGTGCTGAGTAGGACTGCTAATGACTTAAATCTGTAATGTTTTACTCAAAGTACTCACTCCTTAAGAATAGACATCAGACAAAACTCAGATGTTTGATTTCTGGAAGCCAGGCATTTTACTGAACCAGGATAAACTTGACTAACTCTGCTTTTCTTTACAACAATCCAGAAGTCTCTTCTACCTTCTACATGTATTAGTCTCTGTACCACCACTTTCCCGCTGATGTCTAAATCTTAGGATGTTAACTATTTAGTTTCAAGATAAAATTTTTTCTACAATGTATCTAGGAAAGCCTACATGTTGAAAGGAAAAAAGAAAAGACAAAACTTAAGTCTGAAACATAAGTGAAAATATGAGTAAGAGTGGTATTAATTATTGTAGCAAAGTGGTGTTAATTATTGTAGCAAAATAAAGTACACAGCTATGAAATCCCTAATTCTACATGGGAAACATGGTCCATAATCAATTTCATTCTCTTACTGCCTTTGCTTTGGTAGCAATGGTCTTGTAATGAAGAAATGGAATAACTTCTTCATTCTACCAAGGGGGCATTTATTCCTTTACTGCATCTGTCTTGTAAAACAGAATGGCCCCCTCCTGATTAGAAGTGGCTCTGTAAACAGATGATTTCCTTTAAAGGAGAAACTTGGGTACTTGACATAAGTTGCCAATTATTTCTTTCACTTCTGAAATGTGAGTGAGATTTGCTGAATTCATAACCTTTCCAGGGATCTTTTTTTCTTTAAGCTTTTACTTATTTACCCAAGAGAGAGAGAAAGAGGGAGAGAGAGAGAGAGATCACACTCAAGTAAAACATTACTTTGAGTAAAACATAAAGCAGTGGGGAGGTGTAGAGGGAGATACAGGCTCCCTACTGAGCAGGGAGCCTGACCCAGAACTCAGTGCAAGGACCCGGAGGTCATGACCTCAGTTAAGTGCAGATGCTTAACAGACTGAACCACCCAGATGTCCCAGGGATCTCTTTTAAACGGCAAAATTCCAGCACTTACTTGAGTTATCACAGTGTATATACATTCTTATGATTTAGTAGTTCTAAGCAATTTTTTGTCCATCTCCTATAACACATACACACACATACACACACACACAAAAAAAAAAAAAAAAAAGGAAAAGAAAATAAAAGAAAGAGAGTGATCTTTGATTTTATCTGGGAGAAACATATTCTACTGATGTTTAAAGCAAATGTACTTTATTGCATAGATAATGAAAATTATCCAACCATTTATTATAAGGGATGGTGAAGATAGGAAGAAGGCAGGAGTGGTAAAGGAGGAACCACAGCCAAATCCAGAAATAATAGTTTGCTACTTTAAAAAAAAAATGTACTTGCAAAGAGAGAACATTTTATGTTTCACATATGTGTTACACTTAATTGATAAGTAATAGCAAGTGTTAAATATTTATTCAGTAAACAAAATCTAAGAGGACAAAGATTGGTTTGTCTTACCGCTCTGAATTTATAGATCCTGGAAATATGCTTTCACTGTTTTTAGAGCTCATATACATTCATGTGCAAATTGGAATACTAACAATGATTAGTTAGGTTTTATAAATATTACATAGAATAATATATTTTAAAAACATTTAATATAATAACTATAAGGGCAAACAAAGATCCATGAGTCTGGTTTGCTAATAATTTGTGCCCTTGAGAATTAATATCCTTTAAATATTTGTTCAATATTTAGAAAGTAAGGAGAAGGCTGTATAGAAGAGAGACAGTAAAAGAAAGATCACTGCTGGCATCACTGAGCTTATATAAGTAGCAAAGGCCAATTCAGTGCTTAGTTCAAGCTTTCATACATACCCACCTCAAAAAAGTTCTGAGATTACCATACTTACTCTCCTATTAACATAGTTTAATGTTCATCTATTGTTACTTTATTACAGTGCTTGGGATCTCACCTTCTATCTCTAATCTGAGAGCTCATAATATTATTTCTTCTACCTATATACCACACACTTCCTGGGAAAGGTTCTGAGAAAATAAAATTTTCTCAGATAAATTTAGTTTTAAATTTCTCAGATAAATTTAACATCCAGTGATATTGTAGAAAATATCTCCAGTGTAGATTCTTTCCCTTTGAAATTGCCCAGCTTATCCATATCTTTTTTTTTAAAGATTTTATTTATTTATTTGACAGACAGAGATCACAAGTAGGGAGAGAAGCAGGCAGAGAGAGAGAGAGGAAGCAGGCTATCTGCTGAGCAGAGAGCCCAATGCGGGGCTCGATGCCAGGATCATCACCTGAGCAGAAGGCAGAGGCTTTAACCCACTGAGCCACCCAGGCACCCCGTGGCTCATCCATATCTTAACCCAAATCTGAGGGCCTAATAAATAGAAAGTGCTCATAAATATTAAAACACTTTCTACATTTGCCCTTTCTTTCTTTCTTTCTTTCACTTTTTGTTTCTACCTCACTTCTTCTTTTCCTCCTTTCAGAAGAAATAATGTGAGCAAACAGCTGAAGTGAAGATGGATTTGAAATATTCAAGAAAACATGAATGGAAACAGTTTAACTGAAGTGAATATTTCCTAGGAAAAAAAAATAAGTAGTAATTAAAACTGTAATGTCAGCAAAGGCCACTTAATGGAAAACAAGGAAGGCCAGTGTGATGAGGTTAAACTTCATCCTCTAAGACTTGTGAGATCCTGAATGTGTGAGGTTGAATGGCAGGGGAAGTTGGAATGCAATCCTATGGTTTTTCAGAAAGGCTACTTCAAAAGGAAGTATGGTCAATGACAACCAGTTCAAGCAATTAGGATACAAGGGTGGGATTAAGTTGTTTTTATGGACATGAAAAAACACCATCCCAGGATATCCGCATACAGTTACAACTTTATAGTAGAGGAAAGTAAAAAGCTAAGAGTCTTGGATGGTGGCAAAGCAAATAGAAAAGATGAATGAGAGAGAAATTTCAGGGGAGAACATGCTTATAACTAACTACTCTTAGGAGTAAAGTAAGGAGAAGCAAAGAGAAATTTAAACTTTTTAACCAATATTCTTGGTAGAATTACTGTATCATTACTTAAATAAGAGAGTCCAAACACAAGCTTGTTTTAGGGTATACAATGATAAGTATTGTTTCCAATGTTAGAAAATTAATGTAAAATACAAAAAGGTTTAAAATGATATAATGATTTCAAATAAGAATCGAGCACAATATTAAAATAAACAGCAAATAAATAAAGACATGGTATAGACAATGAGGAATAATAGGGATTCAGAAAGAAAATTTGTGTACACTGCAATCAAAGTAAGGTATTATTACTGAATATTAAAATAAGCAAGTTTGAGATATGAAGGCATTAAAACCTCACATATCACATGAAAGCAGAAAATAATTGCCTCCATATAAACATTTATTTCAAAAACTGTAATATCACCTTTTCATATATTATGTGGATGGTTATTGGGTAGATGATGCATAACTAGAAGTTATATGGACTATTTATACTGTTCATTACCTCATTGTGTAGAAGCAGTGAGCTTTTATTTCCCTACTGGATATAAATGAAGAGATGCATCCATCCAAATATAGCAGAACTAGAATGCAGTGTTTCCCTAGTGAACCATGTTCTGTAATACATATTCAGCCTGAGAGCATGCAGACCTTTTTCTATGCTTACAAATGTGTGCATTTCTTAGCTTGCCAGACCTTGCCAAAAGAGAGCGATATAAAACAATTACGAAGTGCTGTCTGTTGAACACTTTCATTAATTAAAATATTACATAGAACTACCAATGAATAAGAGTTTTTTGATCCCTCAAGATTTAGATGATGAAATTTATTTCCGTTACAGAATGGCAACAAGCAAGTATATGTGAAAATGTAGATGTGAAAACCATAGTTAAATGTGCATTTGTCAAAGAGGAAATGGCTAGAAAGAGTGCTATTTTACTTATTTATTTATTTAAGGATTTTATTTTAAGGATTTTATTCATTTATGTATCTGAAAGAAAGAGAGGCAGAGCGGGAGGGAGAGGGACAGGCAGAAACGCACTGAATGGGGAACCTGAGACAAGATGATCCCACCACCCAGAGATCATGATCTGAACCAAAATCAAAAGTATGAAGTTCAATGGATTGAGTCACCGGGGTGCCCCAAAATAGTGCTAGGTTGAAGGACTTAGCCTTTATTTCTATACTTGAAATTATGTCCATTGAAATAATAAGAATTATAAAGTTTTGTCAGTTAATGACATTATAAATATATATATATATGTACACATAATATACATATATACACATATATACATACATACTATACATATATATATCCCATTGTTTCATAAAAGTATGACCCTAATTTTTCCACATTATTCTGTTGAACACCATACATACAAACCAACACTATATTCTGTTGAGCAAATTTGACTACTCAGTTAATATTCATTTAGTTAGTGACAAATATATCAGAAAACATTTCAGGTAGTCAAAACAGGAAAACAACAATAACAAAAGCAAAACAGAACATCCATATGAAAATTGTGGTGAATATGATGCAAGGGCTTGGTTGAACCATGAAGAAAATGCTGAATTGTCACACAAAGGGAGGTAATACAATCCAGAAATTAGCAACCGAGGGAAGATTTCACTCTCATGAGCTTCAAGGGCAGAGGGTATGGGGAGACTAGGACCCAGAGGCCAGATTACCCAACAGAACTAGAATTAAGTGAGTTCCTCTGGCTCATAGCCTCTCCCAGAAACACCTCCTGAGGGAAGTCTGGGTGGCTCAGTCAGTTGGGTATCTGCCTTCAGTTTGGGTCATGATCTCAGTGTCCTGGGATTGAGTCCAGAAGTAGGCTCCTTGCTCAGCAGGAAGCCTGCTTCTCAGCAGGAAGCCTGCTTCTCCCTCTGCCTGCTGTTCCCTCTGCTTTTGCTCTCTCTCTGACAAGTAAAGAAAGAAAATCTTTGAAAGAAGGAAAGAAGGAAGCAAGAAAGGAAGGAAGGGAGGGAGGGAGGAAAGAAGGAAGGACGAGCTCTGGTTCTCCTACTTGCCAGTCCCTGACCAGTGCTTACCATTGGCAGAATCCAGTGAACAGCAAGATGACATAGAACACCAGGAAAGAAAACTTCAAAGAGTCAGACTCCTGAGACTCCTAGCAGTGCAGAGGAATGGCAGAGGATGAACAGGAGGGCAAGAAGGTCCTCAGGGTAAGAGCAATTACAGAGAAATCTACTCATTTGAATTTTGAGAAATATGCTATGTACCTCAATAAAGCATTGTAAAAGTAAAAAAAAAAAAAAAAAATACCTGAAATTTTGAACAGCAACTCAAAAGTCCCACACTTAACTGAAGAGTAGGATTGCAAGAGAATGACTAAAAAAATGCACATTATAATTACATGAAATAAATCCCATTCTTGGGAGGGTACATAGTCATTAAAATATTTGGTTAATAGAAAAAAAATGTTATTTTAAAAATATCACTTATTTTTCTTGGTATACAAACAGAATATTAAATCTATTTAATCTCATTTTAACTTGAATTTTTCAAGGACCCTGAAATAAGAGAAAGACTATTTTTCCTACACTTGAGCCTTCAGAATAGGATTTGTTTGCTGGTTATGCCATTTGCTACCTCGGTGGCTTTTGGCAAATTAGTTGCTTCTCTGAGGTTTCTTTCTTTCTTTTTTTTTTTTTTTTTTAAGATTTTATTTATTTATTTGACAGGACAGAGAGATCACAAGTAGTGAGAGAGGCAGGCAGAGAGAGGAGGAAGCAGGCTCCCCACTGAGCAGAGAGCCCAATGCGGGGCTCGATCCCAGGACCCTGGGATCATGTCCTGAGCTGAAGGCAGAGGCTTTAACCCACTGAGCCACCCAGGCGCCCCTCTGAGGTTTATTTCTATACTATAATAAGCATTACTCAGTATATCTTGCAGAAGTACTGAGAGTTCAAACAAGAGATGGTCCTCTCTTTAAAAACTACAAGGTCTGTTAAATTATAAAACAGTTGTTACTATTTTAATTTTCATCAAAATATAGGTATAAAATTTGGATCTTTATTAAAATTTCAACAGACCTATTCTTTTTTCTTGTTACTATAAAACATGTTGCTATAATGTAAAATAAAAACTGCAATCAATTATAATTGCTGGAAGTTAAAAACAACAACAACAACAAAAACATTATTTATGGAACTGGGGGTACACGTTTGTCTCTAAGGAGGAAACATCCTCATGGGTCGTAGGGGTGGTTTAAAATCATGCCCTCAAACCACTCTATACATAACAAGTAAATGCTTTATAAAATTATATTTATCTTTCTCATTGTAACACATATTATCTATAGTAGATTATGTACATTATCATCTATAAAGTCTTTCACAGAGAATTTGAGATATTTTGAGGTCACACTGAAATTCACAAGAATATGTATGTGTACCTGTGTGTTTCCTTGTGAGAGAGAAATTTAGTTTAGCCTTGATCCATGATATAGAACGCTTTAAATTCATCCAGCGCTATTAAAGAAGTGTACCTTAAATCAGTTTGATTTTATCAAGGCAATTTATTTTGCCCTCATACAAATGTAGGAATGATTTACAATGAGTGTCTTTATCTCATAAAATAACTAAATGAGTTTTCTGCTTCAAAAGTACTTAAATCATACAAGTTCCTCTATTTAAGCAACAATTTATGCTTTCAGCAATACAAGCATAATATCAAAATCTGTTATTTTTGGTATCTTTCTTACATGTTCATTGTTTATAACTCAGTTTAATCTAATTACTCTTTGTTGTATTTTCTAAATCCAGTTGTGTATTTATTACCAAAGGTCTTATCTAGATCACCATTATCATTAATCATTTGTGAATTATTTGGCTTCTTATGCATTTTTATAACTTCCATTTCATTTGCTATCTGGTTTTCCCTCAGAAGTAGCTAAACCAAGTATTTTCAATTTAGTGTAGGTTTTTCAGTAAAAGATTTCAAAACTATCAGCCCTTTTTGTATTTGAACAAGTAATCTTGTATCTTTTTTTCACTGTTATAATCACAAACAATTTTGTTGACTAAGTAGTAAAAGATTAAATTCAGTAAAAAGAAAAATCACAAAAATCCTAATGAAGCAGTTGAATATGTTTTCAATAATTGGAAATACCTCTGTTGATCACAATTGCTTGTGGCTTTTTGGCATGGTGGCCCCAGGGATGTCACATTTTCCTTCGCATTTTTGGCTCTGATAGTAACATGTCTTACAAAATGTGAATAGATACTATGTCAGATACAAACATAGTTACCTCAGTGAACTAGGAGCAGTTGCTGACAGGTGTTAGTGAAAAACAGTGGCTGTTCTCTTGCTTTTAAATAGAAGATTTTCAGAAAATGATCCTGCAACAATATAAAAGGCACACTGAAGCACTCTTTGTAACTCTTGCTATTTCTGTAAATTTGCATCCGTCTTGGCAATAAGGCTCAAAAATTTTGCAAGTCACAGATTCTTCGAGTTAGAGGGCAGGAACTTAGAGGAATCTTGCCCAAAGTTCCTTAATATAGTGGTAGAAATGTAGAGAAACTTGTTCTGAAGCCAATGAGCTACAGGTGTAAAGTTGACTTGCCCAAGCTTTGAGCAGACACCAGGGTGTTTGCACAGAATTCTGAGATTTGCCCCAGCTTCTGCTGTTGTCCTGAGAACCATGCCTTCCACCCACATGCAGCTGGCCCTCCCGGGTCATCAGAGTGGTTTTCTTCCTGGTTTCCCGAGAGCCAGCAAAGGCCTCTTTACCACTTTGACAGCTTTTCTGCTGGTTCTATGTAATTAAGTCCTCTAATAAATTCATTCTCCTTGAAATAACTAGAGCAGTGTCTGCTTTTCTGAAATAAATATAACTTACACAACTTAATTCTATTTGAGTGTGCATCTCACAATTTGTTGAGAGCAAAAACTGATTTAGATTTACTGGATTTTTAGTTAGAATATTGTAAATGGAAAATATATATTGAAACAACTTGGAGTGAAAATGTTGAGTTTATATTAACATATATAAACCTTTAAAGGACTCTTTCTATAAGAAATATACATGGGTTTTCTATAGGGTACACTAACATAAACTGTATTACTGATATTTCACATTACCAAATTTCATAGTATGCCATTGAATTTACGTGTATATATATATACACACACATGCATACAGACACAAACACACTCTCACATATATATATATACTGAATTTTATTGAATAGCTAACCAGGGACAAAGATTCTTTCACAAGTTCTTTTTACTCAACTCTTAATTCTCAAAACAGTCTTATTTATATTACTTGTTCATTTGTTCATTTGACATCAAAAATCAGGTTAAAAAAGCATTTCTAAATTAACATTTCACAAATAGGAATTAAATGTACTTTATCTATCTCCTGAAAAAAAAAAATAGCCTTACCATCCATGCATATTGTCCCTTGCATTCACTTTATTGGTGAAGAGTTTGTTCACAAATCTAATCATTTAATACAGTCTATGTCTGACATTTGTTTCATGCAGACAAAAATGTTAGTTATAAAATGTATTTTAGAGGGCTTTATTTTATGTTTGTCAGAAATTAAAGACTGTTTGTATTAGTTGATAAAGAAAAAGAAAAAGGTAATAAAACCAAAACAAAAACCCTCAACAACAGTAGCAAGAATAGTAACATCAGAATTCCGGTTGAGATTGTTGTGTATGAGAAACTGAGTTAAATTAAAAAAAGAGAGAGAGAGAGAGAGAGAGATGGATGATTAAATTCATTGTTCTCTCAAAGTGTGTATAATGGCATTTTCTAGTATAAATTTTGAAAACAGGAATATTGAATTTAAATAAGAATTAGATGTTTAGAATACATATATCTTCAGATAAATAAAAATAGAAATTTTGTAATTTCCATTCCTCTTCTTTATCGCACTTTCAAGAGTAAAACAATGTGATCCCAGAAACACTGGGATAAGAATTGGTGGAAGGATTTCTGGAGAAAAAACACTGTCAAGATGAAACTTTAAAAAAAATTCTCATGTTACCTTTGATAACATCATTGTTGGATGGCCTTTGTCAACCACTACTAAACTATTCCAGTCACAATGGAAATTTGAAGGTTTTATTTATTCATTTGACAGACAGAGATTACAAGTAGGCAGAGAGGCAGGCAGAGAGGAGGAAGCAGGCTCCCCGCTAAGCAGAGAGCCCTATGGGGGGCTCAATCCCAGGACCCTGGGATCATGACCTGAGCTGAAGGCAGAGGCTTTTACCCACTGAGCCACCCAGGTGCCCCCACAATGGAAATTTGCAAGCATCATCGGTTGGCCGCTTATGAGATTTTTAAAAAATATTACTTAGTGCTCTTTCCTTATCTTCCCATTGGTGTTTTGAATAATGCTGTAATTCTAGACACCTTCTCCTTGCAACAACAAATCCAGGTTTCCCAATGTAAGTGAGGCAATACATGGTGAGAAATTTGTTGACAAACTCAGTTGCTGTGTCATTTTTCATTGTGAGTAGCATCATGATACATTATTCAATGTTATGTTTCCCTAAGACTTAAGTTTACATAGCATAAAAATCAAAGCAGTTTTTCTCTATTTTCTTTTTTGTCATCATCTTAAAATGTGGGTTTCCCTGTGATCAGGTCTGCCTCATTCTACCCTGCACCAGAAACCATTGCCAACAACAAATAAGTGAAAGTGACATTATTACTGGTTTAATATTGACTTTGCTGTAAGTCATACACATATATGTACAAATTATTACATACAAATTATCAGTACAAATTATTTGCTAATAATTCACAAGTTTCAACCTGTGAATTTTTAATATTTTAATTTCAAAAGAATGGAGAAACCAACCATCACAGCCATATGTAAAAACTAATCTTTACAGAGATGAATTTAGTTGTAAAATACCACTTAGAACAATGCAGCTAAAATGTGGTTCTTGTTATTTTGAATAATAAACTAAGAACTAGTTGTTAGTTGCTACATTATTCAGATGAATTTTATGTCCAGCAAGTAAGGAAGGTGGTAGATTGCCAACCTGGCCACAGAGTTCCCTTCTTTCTCATTTCCTTTATGGTGACTCCCAGCTTCTGGTATCAAGAGGTGACTTCGCAGTGACTTTCAGTATCACCATCAGAGTTACCTTGGATGATGGAAAAGGAGCAAACGTAGTACAAGTAGAGACTTGAGGAGTTTCTGGAGTCCTAGGTAATTTCCATTAAATAAATGCCTTGCAGTTTAGTGCCTGTTCTCTAAATATACTTGAATAAATGTAGAGTATCCTGTGGGGCAATAAGCAGCTGTATGAAGATGGGCCCCAGTTAACAGCATCTGCACCAAGGCTTTCGTAAACCAACCGGCTTCAGCCAACAATCCAATAGCTTACCGTAGGCACAGGTAGGAAAAGAACCGTCTAATAACCCAACTCCAGTTACCAGTCTGCAGAATCATGAGCTAAATGAATGGTTGTTGGTAGGAGTGATTAAGTTTGGGGGATATTATTTGGCAAATTTAACTGACAGAAAGACTGAAAATAAATAATGGTCTGAGGTGAATCACAATCAAGCCACCAGAATGATACATTATTTAAATCTTCTAAGACATTTTGTATAAGCTGAAGCCACTATATGAAAATTTTACAAATAGAGATAAAGATGCATACACATACACACACATGCACCCAACACTGAAAACTACTAAGATAAAACTTTGTAGTGGGTCCTCACATGAACTTTCCTACAAGCTATGTATACTACAAGAGTACAGCTGAGCTTTGACTACATGACCTTTGAACTGTGAGCCTATTAACATGCAGATTTTGTCAATAAATACAGTACAGTATTGAAAATGTATTTTTTACATTTCTCCTTTCTCTAGCTTGCTTTAGTGCAAGAGTGCAGAATATAATACATACAGAATATAAAATATGCATTAATCCATTTATGTTATCAGTCAGGTTTCCAGTTAACAGTAGGCTATTCCTAGTTAAGTATTTTTTTTTAAGATTTTATTTATTTATTTGACAGACAGAGATCACAAGTAGGCAGAGAGGCAGGCAGAGAGAGAGGAAGGGAAGCAGGCTTCCTGCTGAGCAGAGAGCCCAATGTGGGCTTTGATCCCAGGACCCTGAGATCATGACCTGAGCCAAAGGCAGAGTCTTAACCCCCTGTACCCAGGTGCCCCTCCTAGTTAAGCTTTTGAGGAGTCAGAGCTACATATGGATTTTCAACTATGGGGGGGGTGTCCCCACCTCGAGCCCTAATTAAGTTGTTCAAGCATCAACTACATATAAAAACAAATTTATGCTTCCTTGATTTGAATTTCCAGACATAGTTCTTATTTGCTTTTGCAACAGTTTATTTTCTAAGTGAATATGAATGAAAGATGCATAAAAAATGTGAGAGCCAAGTTGGACTCAGCAATTTTCAATAAAGATAAACATTAATTATGTGTCAATTTACATTACTCAGAGAAACCCTTTCAGTGTGTAGTTTATGTGCATATATATGTGTGTGTACACATATTTATATCTCTGGTATTTTTATCAGTAAAGTTTCATGTGATAATAAATTTGTAAGTATCTCTGCTTCTGATATGAAGATGGAAGGAAAAAAATCACCTAATAAAATCTAGGAAATGTGTTCTCAAATATGTTCTTTCTATAAGTCCTGCTTCTTATATCTGCTTCTAGACTTGACTAAATTCAACTCAGTTACATTCACCTCTCCTGACCTCTTCAGATAATGATTTTATTTTAGAGAGAGATTGGAGTCCATTTCCTACAAATTTCGAAACAAAATTAAATATCTTAGGTTTAAAAAAAAATCGTAAGCAGTAAAAAGAAGATGATAGTATAGTTTGGGGTTTTTGTTTTTGTTTTGCCTAGCTGACTTATTATTACTAAAACCCATATAAGTAGAAATGATGTTTATCCAATAAAGTTATCTAAGCGTAAGATATGTACAAAACTTTAAGGAAAAGAAATTCTATAAAAGATAATATATTTAAATAGATAACAGAGGAGATGAGTTTGCCTTACTGAATATTGCTATGATAATAATAGAATAAGTTCTATTATCAAGGAAATTAATTACGTAGCATTCCTTTTAATTTAACCTCTGCAATCTTTGACTTAGAAAGCAATTTCTTGACTTGGGATCAAATTGTCACCCTACATACACATGGAAATTTGTTTCTGGAGTCCTAGGTAATTGCCACTAAGTAAGTGCATTAGTGAGTGAAACTAAGCCATGCAATGAACTACTTAATATTTAATTATAAACTAATGCAGCACATAATTTTAATTTAAGAAAATACAAGACCCTTTAATATTAAGATCTATTATTTTATTCATATTATTTCATATTTCACAAATTGATCTCTAAGAGTGCTGAAATTCTGAATCAATAGACACAAATCCAAGGAAAAATTTTATTGTATTTTATAATAATTAGGACTTTCAAAGATACTAAAAACATAGTAAAGGCAGGACTTCCAGTATGGTGAAGTAAGGGGCACAATAATGCTCTTTCCAGTAAAATAACCATTTAACTGGGGCACCTGGGTGGCTCAGTGGGTTAAAGCCTCTGCCTTCGGCTCAGGTCATGATCCCAGGGTCCTGAGATCGAGCCCCGCATCGGGCTCTCTGCGAAACAGGGAGCATGCTTCCCTTCCTCTCTTTGTGCCTACCTCTCTGCCTACTTGTGATCTCTGTCAAATAAATAAATAAAATCTTTAAAAAAATTTAAAAAAACCATTTAACTGATGAAAATTATTTAAAAACAAACAAACAAACAAAAACAATCATTTAAAGTCTTTGGAAATTGTCCAAAGGGCATATAGCAAATGAAGAAGCATTCAGTCAAGAAAACCTACTAAGGTTCACTAAGAACATAAGGTAATTTGACATTTGAGGCACGTATCCCCTGCTTTTCTAAAGTCTACATTATGCCACTTTGCTTTTATAAAGACCTACATTAATACCTGTTTTTGTTAACTGGAAGAACTCTGAGAGGGCTTTTGACTTAAAAACAAAACAAAACAAAACAAAAAAAAAACGGGCAGAGTGCCTGAGTGGCAGAGTTGGTTAAAAGTCAGACTCTTGGTTTTGGCTCAGGTGATGATCTCAGGGTGGTGATCTCAAGGTTGTGAGATGAAGCCCTGTCTTGGGCTCCATGCTCAGTGTGAAGTCTGCTTCAGATTCTCTCTTCCTCTGCCTCTGCCCCTCCTGCTCATGCTCTTTCTTTCTCTCTCTCAAATAAATAAATAAATCTTTTTTTAAAAAAGCCATAAAATGAAAATACCACTCAGTGTTTGTTTTCTAGAGAGCTATTAGAGCACCAGTGAGAGTGGCACCATCAAGCCCTTACCTGAGAACTACACTCAGCCTCTCAGCATTCAAGCTGCCATAGCTGTGAACTAGTCTCTGAGCATCCGTGCTTTATCTCAATTTACTTTACGCATCCATTAGCAGGTTGGTTTTAGGGTATCAGAAAAACATAAAAGAGATTATTTTGGGGATCTGGGAGCACTCAAAAATTTTCCAAATAAGTTAAAAAAAACATTTTGATTTACGAAAATTTTCATAGGGACCCTCTACTTTTGGATGGTGGGGGGAAACTTGTATTCTGTTCAGGTGTGGTAGATAGAACCAGTATTATCTTTCCCCATTTAGCCCCCATTCTTGGAGCTGAAGTACTACCCTAGGTGTGGCAGGTGAATATAGCAGGGCCCTGGTGACCTCACCCCATCTTATTCAAGTATACTGATTCCATGTCAAGAAAGGCAAGCTGAAAAGACCAGAGGCTTCTCCCATCTTTTCCACATAAACACTGCCCAGTAATAGCAGCCTTACTTGGGAAATGGGGTCCCCACTTCCAGCTCCCGTGTAGTGGCACAGAAGTCTTGACCAGAGCAAGAGACAGAACTTAGGCATCCCAAGCTCCTCAGCTGTACTTGAGGGGACTGACTATTTGGAACAGAAAGTGGAGAACTTTATGCTTATAGGCATTGTCCAAAATAATGACGATCTTTGTGGAAAGCAACTAAAAGGATGCTGATAGAGGCAAAGCAGAAGGGCCACTGGAAGCTTAACAGAGAAATGTTTATATATATATATATATATATATATATATATATATATATATATATAAACGTGCTGAATGCTGAGAAGTGCTACTAAGATAAAGATGAAAAACTGAACTTTTCTGTTAATAACATCTCAGTTTCTTCCATATGTACTGTCTTTGATTACTGCTCCCACATCACCCTTCTCTTTGATCTCCTACTTATCTCCAGGATGGTAATGGGATGTATCTGGGCAGTTGGCCAGAGGGCCCACGGATCTCCTGTTGGATCACAGCTTGTCTAATTTTTTCACTGAACTGGTACCTGTGAAGAGGGAACTATTCTTAACTAGACCTTCAGTCATAAAGGCAGAAATCTTTTCAACTCTAATGGCAAATGTGAAGTATGTTGACTTTTGAGTTTGCTATTCATGGACCTTTTCAGCTCATGTATCATCTTTCTCCAAACTTGAGCTTTCATGTACTTCTGAGTCACTTGCGCATCATTCAGTGTTTCAGGAGTTATGGATTCTTGCACAGACTCATTCAACGAGAAGCCTTCCTTGGGCAATGTTTCACAATCACCACATATTAGGTATTGCCCCTGCTGAATGTAAGGATGTAAGACTTCATTATAAAGCTTGCAGACCTCCAGACTACTCTCAGGAAAGAAAGCTATCAATTCTGATGTCCTTGGTTTCCTTAAAATATATCTAGATTTTTCTTCCACACTGCTATGAAGGAGAAGTAAAAACAGAGTGGTGGGGGGGGGACAAGGACTCTGCCCTCTTTGAACAAGTATTTTGCTTTCTCTCTTCTTTCTTCTATTGGGCAGGAAGAAGTAGATTGTTCCAACGCCTTTCTGTCCAGATGGAATTCTTTTTCCTCTCCCAAGTTTTCCAGTCTGTACTTCTGAGATGGAAAATCTCAGATCAACGAACTTGGATCTCTCTTTTCTATCTGAGAAATACCTATCCCTTAATATAGTGTTTCACTGTAGTTTGAAAAATAAAGCCATCTTTGAGACTCAAGTTATAGTGACTCTTTTATCGTCGGTAGTTTCATCTGACTCTTGAAGTAATGGATGCTATCTATTTATTAGTTTGGATCTGCAAATTTATTGGATATGAAAGTATACATTCAAATATATCAAAGAATACTGCTCTTATACCCATACCTTTGGAACAGATGACCACTTATTCCCTTTTTATGAGGTCTCTGCTCATATTTCTTCAAGTTGGATTTTTCAGTATACTGGTGAAATAATTTATTAATACCTTCCAGGTGATTCCTTTCTATCTTGGGGAAAAAAAAAAACAATTCAGGGATAAATGTTCAAAGCACAACCACAAGGTAAATCTGTTTCAAGATAATTTTATTTTGGACATTATCTTATAGGAAACTAAGAGTAATTGCAGATTGTTGAAATGGGAAATGGCATTTTGAAAACATCACTTTAGAAAGATTAATCCACTGGTCATAGGCAAAATAATTCAAGAATGAATCAAATATATTCAGTTTCCATCCTTAAGTAAATGTACTGGAAAACACGAGATGAAAATTTAGATACATATGTATTAAATTGGAAAATAATATATAAGCAACCCTTTAAATGTATTTTAAATTATTAACATTTTACATTATAAAATTTATAATTTAAAAAAATTACACTTAAATTTTATTTTCTCAGAATTATAATAGACTGAAATAAAGTATTCTAATTTGAATCACATGTAGTAAGGTTTAAAGGCAAATTTCAATATTTGTATACACTCTCTAATAAATAAATAATTTCTCTAATGAATAAATGATTTGGTTCTATAGGTGCTACTGGGCACAAATTTCCAATAGTTTTTGTTTTCTTTATAAAACCATCCAGAATGTGAAATTAATAGAAACACTTACATGTGTGCATATATTTCTGTGTGTGTGTATGTATGCTTAACCAATGGAACAAAATAACTTATTTAGCAAGGAATTTTTAAGTCTGTAGCCTGATAAAATGAATGAATTTGCCAACCCTTTTATTTCAAAGAAAGATGGAAAAATGACAAAAATTGTGTTATATAGAACTGTAGAGGTACTAAAAAGAAATTACTTCCCCAAAGTTTGAAAATAATTCACTTTAAGTTTTTTTTATTTATTTTTTTCACTTGAAAACAGATGTCAATACAATAATAATAGCCAGTTTTCACAATGAGCATGAAGAAAATATAACATCCAAAGGAGGAATTATAGATGAAAGCAACTTCTGTAAGATACTCATTTTTAACATAATTATTGATGCCATAATTCTTTTACACTTCAGTTTCATACTATCAAATTCTCAATGTGATTATTGGTTGTCTTAATGGACTCCTTGACTACAAAATCCAGTACTTTCTGCCTCATTTCCATAGTATTCACAAATCAATCATGATTTTAAATCATTAAATCTATCTGTGACAAGATGCAAAACAGTAATGCAGCAATGTAAATTTGCTTAAAAATGACAGTTTTTCTCAGACATTTTCTACTAATAGGTTAGGCTTATTGTACAGTGAAAGCGTAGTTTATGCCCTGTAGTAATTTTTAAAACATCAATCTGTATTTGTCCCCTTTGGAAAGTTCAATTCTGCTAGATGGAGCATGGAGAGTGAGACTGTGGACTCTGAGAAACAAACTGAAGGTTTTGGAGGGGAGGTGGGTGGGGGGTTTGGTGAGCCTGGTGTTGGGTATTATGGAGGGCAAGTATTGCATGGAGCACTGGGTGTGGTGCATAAACAATGAATTTTGGAACACTGAATAAAAAATAAAATGAAATTTTAAAAAAAGAATAATATTAGAAATATTTCAACAGGAAGAGGTTTTAGTATGCCTGTGGTTGGAGAGTTTTCTAGTGATCGATATCAATGATGAACATGATTTAAGTGTGAATTATTTCCAGGTTTAAAATATCCATTTATCTGCAAGTAAGCTTTCCACTACTTCAGTTGGAAACTCAAGTTTTCTATCAATAGCAGGAACAAAATCAGATTGCTCTCAAGATCTGCTTCCCCTTCTAAAGAAACATTAATCTTCTAAACCTGATTATAAAGTTCTCTTTGTTTAGGGCTTGATTCTATTCTCAGATATGGAGATGAATCCAAGTGCTGTGCCTTGGAAGTCAATTACAGTGACTGCATTTCAAATGCAGCAGAATGATTTTCCAAGGGATTGAGATGTATTTGTTTGCAAGGAAAATAAATTTTTAGTTTTCTGGCTTTAAAAGATGTGAAATGGTTAAACTCTGAGTGCTATCATAGCAAGGTTTTTCAAAAAGACCTGATGCTTTGTCAGTATTGATTCAAGCTTCTCAGTGTCACTAGAGTAAAAATAATAAAGTTCTGTTGCTGCAGGGACATGAAGAAAAAAAAAAGTTTGATTGATTCTTCCATTATCCAATGACAGCTATTATAAAGCAAAGAATAAAAATGGCAATTAGATGCTTGGTCTAAAGAAAAAAAATATATGAAGCTGTGTAAAGACCTAGTGGGTGAAGACAAGGGTCTAAAACTACAAAAATAGGGGCACCTGGGTGGCTCAATGGGTTAAAGCCACTGCCTTCGGCTCAGGTCATGATCTCAGGGTCCTGGGATCGAGCCCCGCATCGGGCTCTCTGCTCAGCGGGGAGCCTGCTTCCTCCTCTCTCTCTGCCTGCCTCTCTGCCTGCTTGTGTTCTCTGTCAAATAGATAGGTAGAGTCTTTAAAAAAAATAAAAAATAAAAAAATAAAACTACAAAAATAAAAGATATACTCAAAATCAAATATGTCTCACTCAAAAGATTAGAACACTGTACTAATTGCCTAAAATTACAAAAAATAATCTGTATGTTTATATACCACACTTGAGTTGATTATAAGGTAAAGATGTAAAACAATATTGTGAGCTTCAGTAAATAAATAACAATAGAATAATTTTGAATATTTTTAAATTTACAAGGAAATTCCACAAACATCGTTTTACCAGTTCATTAATCATGCTATGACTATCCCATTTCATGGGAGTAGAAATCAAAGCCCAGGGAAGTTAAATGAATTACCAATATTTACCTAGAGTTAGTGTTAGAATACAGTCCCTTTCTAAAAATTACTTCACATTCCATCTTGTCTCTTTCTCCCTCTCCTTCCTTCCCTTCCCCCCACATCTATCTATATACATTTATGTCTCTCTTGTGAAAATAATTTACTTTTGGAAAACTTTATGGAGTAAGTGTTCTAGTTAGAAGACACATATTCTTAAATAAAATTTGTGTCAGGGTATTTTAAAAAGCATTATGTATACATTACATATATAAGCCAAACTCAAAAAAAACTAGGTATGGTCCATGAACAAGGATATTTTCTTTCTTTTTTTTTTTTTTTTTAAGATTTTATTTATTCATTTGACAGACAGAGATCACAAGTAGGCAAAGAGACAGGCAAAGAGAGAGGAAGGGAAGCAGGCTCCCTGCTGAGCAGAGAGCCTGACACAGGACTCTATCCCAGGACCCAGGACCCTCGGATCATGACCTCAGCTGAAGGCAGAGGTTTTAACCCACTGAGCCACCCAGGCACCCTGAACAAGGATATTTTCAATTGGATATTTAATCAATTATCTAGGTTAGAATCACATACATAGGTAAAAATGGCAATTAGTAATTATTTATTTTGTGTACTTAAAATAAAAAAAGAAGAAAATAAAACTAAAAGAGATCTAATTTCACTTCTACTCTAACTTCGAGGCATTTATTTATTCATTTTACAAATACGTATTTAACACTAACTATATGGGAAACACCATAAGACACTAAAGAAAAAATAAGCACCATGGAGATTACATGGAGATTACAGACTAATAACAAACATAGATATTAAATGAATGAAGGCAAATGTTACCAAGAGGAAATGCAAGTTGCTACTGGGATATAGAAGCCATGACTTTAGTCTTAAAAATGGGGTGGAATATTTTATTTTATTTTACTATTTTTATATTTTACTAGCAAAAATATTAGCAGGGGCTAAACATAAATGGGAAGAACATTTCAAGAATAAAATGTGGCAAGAGAATGTGATTGAGGCAAGAAATAGAAAATTCATTTGAGGAAAGGAAAGAAGCCCAGCATTAGACGGATATTAAATGACAAGTGAGAAAGAAGCACAAACTGAGTCTGAAGAGAAATACCAGAGTCAGATAATATAAGTAAATGACATTTAGAGTTTTAAATGACATTTATATTTCTCTTAAGAGCAAAGGGAAAACACTGAAATATGTTAAGCAGCAAATCCACATTAACAAATTAGAGTTTTCAACGGAACCACTCTGGCTGCACTATGTATAATAAATTAAAAGGTGGAAACACATTTACTGAATTTCTCATTTGTAAACAGGAGGAGAGAGGAGGGAGCATGAGAAAGAGAATGACTAGATGAGGCATTCGTTGTCAATGCTTTATTTTTTTTTTCTTTTTACATGGAAAACACTAGACCTTGTTGAAATAATTATGGGATAAAATCAGGTGAAAGAGTGAGGCTGAAAACAGTAGAAAGAGAAAAATTATACAAGTTCTGTACAAAGATGGAAGGATTGGGATCCAGGGAACAAATGGACCAATTGGGATTTGGTAAGAAGAAGGCAACTTCATCTAGTATAAGAAGAAAAGGAACTGGGATGCCATGAGCTTAATAATTATTCAAATAATGAGCAATCTATAATTTTAATTTTATTACCGTTAGTCAAATAAAATTATCCTGAGCTTATCTTTTTTTTTTAGTCTTTTATTATTTTTATTTATTTATTTATTCATTTATTTATTTATTTTCTCAGTAATGCCTTCAAGCTTTATCCATGTACTTTGGTACTCTGGATGAAGTATGCATGTATAAATTACCTTATCTCTCCCTGGGAAAACTGAGTTTACTGATGAATAATTTCTTAAAACTCTAGTCAAGATTTTTCATTTAAAGTCACTATTAATAATCCAAATCTTACAATTATCTAACTTATTAGAATGACTTGGTTTTTCTTTTTTGCCTGAACCTTTCTATCTAATGAATGATGTGAGCTAGCAGTAATGACATTTCATGTGTCAAATGGCAGGAGTATCAAAGTTTCACACATTCAGATAAATACTGTTAAATAAATTAAATGATGAAATATCAGCAATATGAATTTTTCTTAGGTAGCTGGAGTTGGAAAGATTAGCTGTCTGGTTATTGCAGCTCTGAAAAAATATAGTTAACTACTCATGGGAAAAAATTGCATACTCACCTAAATATGCTACTTAAAAAAAAAAAAAAGCATACTCACCTAAATATGCTAGCTAAATGGTACATTATTTCAGTATATAATTCTTTTGTTCTAGTTAATTTTATTAATACAAAAAACTTTAACATACAATGTATATACTACTGCATGGAATTTTCAACTGACTGCCCTAGAATAAAGCCACTGAAGTAATGTCATCCAGCACAGTCCACTATCCTTCAATTGGCTTGACTTCTAATGTCTTGTCTCCACTCCTTTATTCTGGGGGAGACTCCCATTCTTAGAAGTAAGTTTGTCTCACTTACTGGAGTGGCTTTGCCCTCATTCTGTCTCTTGCCATCATTAGAAGGTAGCCGCAGTAGTTCTGGGTATTACATTAAGGCAAGGCAGAAACTGACCATCTCCATGACTCCTACTGCATGGATGTGAGGTAGAACAATAAAGTTTTAATCCTTCTACAACAAACTCCCTCATCTCTCTTATAAACCAACACTGAGTCACATGTTACCTTCATAAACAAATGGTAGAGCTTAGAAAATAGGCATCTTTCCAAAGAGGAGTAATAATTACCTTACTTGGATTACATGAATCTCTACATTGATTCAGGTCACATTATCTATTTTAACAAATAAGCCAACAATATACAATAAAAAAAAAAAAAAAAAACAATAGAAATGATCTCCTCCACACATAAAAATTCTTATTTCTTATGAGAGGTTGTATCCTGCCATATACCACTGGCCTCAAACTGTGGTTCCCAGACCAGCAGCATCATTGTCACCTGGGAACTTGGTTATAAAAGCACATTTTCAGATCCCACCCAGGCCTAATGGACAAGAAATGTTAGTGATCTGGGCAAGCTTTTTGGGTGATTCCAATCACACTAATGACTTGAGAACCACCACTCCATGCAGACGTTTAGGAAGTGAAACTGATGGAAGCTTCGCCCATCTTAACATATGACCCTCAAGGTCAGTACAGTGATTTCCAGTTGGTTGATGGGAAATCAACCAGTCTGGAGAAATATCAGAAGAAAATTTTTTAGACCAGACCTGGTGTTGGTACACAGAACTTCCATTCACTTTCCATTTGCTAAAGCTCAGACATAAGGTCACATACTACTGTAATGCAGGATGGAAAATATAGTCATGCTGTGTTCAGGGAGAGGAATAAACATGTTTTGGTGACATTCTGGCACTCTCTTCTATAATCTCCCTTCTCCCTTTCTACTCTGGACGCACTGAACTTTGTTCACATTCTATAATGCCTTCTTCCATCCTTCTCCAAGATTTCCACACTGTGCTACTCTTGCTTATAGTATTCTTGTCAATTCTTCAACTTTCTTATAAACTTTCAGCTGTCTATTACTACTCATCCACCAGATCCCATTTCAAATAGCTTTCTTCAGGAAAATAACTCTATTATGTACTCTTTTGCTCATGAGTACCATATAATCTTGGTGCTGTGTTGCTTCCTGTTATAATACTTATGGCTTGATGTTGTACCTTTATGTTTATAAGTATTAGATTAATATGTGCCTCATCTACTTAAGCTAGGTCCAGGACCGGTTTTATATACCTCATGTCATCACACCTGACACATTGCCTGGAAATATTAGAAACTTAATAAATTATTTCTTACGAATGTATTTTAAGAATATATATGTATATATAAATATATACATATTTGTGTTAGATTTAGCTGTGTATACCTTATAGAGATGAATAAATTATTTTCATAAAAATGAAAGAAAATATTGAAATTTGTTTCTTATATAAAAATGAAAAATTGTATAAAAGATAAATATAAGATATAATATAGATATATAATCTACATATAATATATAAATACATAAAATATAATATAGATAAAATATAAATAAATAATACCCATTTTTGTTCTATATACATTTTATTTTGGAGTGTATTATTTCCCCATTAAATTCTGTCTTTATTAGTAATTTTCTTCTCCATTTTTCATAATTAAAAAAAGCATATGTGTTTTAAAATCTAGCTCTTCTCTCAATTTGCAACCTCTTTTGAGGTAGTGTTGGCTGAAAACGAGTTTGCCTCAGAAAAGAATATTGAATCCTGATGTGAAGGAGAGAAAAGGGGAAACATTTAATGCTAGAGCCTGCCTGTCAATTCTGAAGTTGAGATATTATTTTATCCTATCTTTTGGGGGTCTATACCTCATTCCTGAGCTCCCACTTCTCTGAATCTTAGTATTTATAAAAATAGGATGAAGCATCTCCAACAGTCTCTGAAGCATAATTTTTTTTTATAGACTTGTAACTGACTTAAAATTTGAGCCGTTTCTGACGTAGAGTGTCTCTGTAAATGTTCAGCGGCCAATCCTGAATACCAAGAAGGCAGAAACAAAGCAATACTTGTTATAATCATCACACATGATGGAAATATAATTTTGGAAAATCTCAGAGCAGTAGAGGAGGATTCTACCATTTTTCAGGCATCAAAGGGACTGACTTATTACCTCATTTTAAAACAAAGGTTGTACATGAGTTCCAAGTGATGGGGTGTGAATTTCCTATCAGGATGATGCTCCAGCTAATTACCCATCCTCATTTTAAATTCTCATATTCAGGTTTTTTTTTTAGTACCCTTTGCAGGTTTATGTGGAAAGGAAAGAAATTTTGACCCATGTGTATGTTGTAACAAAAGGTCATGGAAAAAGTAATGACACAGTCAATATTTTCATTTGTTATTTTTTCTGTTAGCAAAACTTCTAAAGAAGTGTGAATTAATGTTGATAGAAAGCAAAAATATTAACCACATGAAACAGTTTTATGATATTGCCTACCTACTCGTGAATCAAAACAACAAAAAGTGATTTATAATTTTCTAACAATATTCTATCTTAGTCACAGCAACCAAATGTTTGAGCTATGTTGAAAGTGTCTACTGTACCCATAATTTTGGTCACAGTCTATGCCACAATGATTGATAGGTAAAATTGGATTTTTACTGTGATAGTCTCAGTCTGTTTAGGTCCAACAAGTGAAATGAATGTATCAATCAATTGGGGTTTTAGTGACCACAGCATTATATTGATACCTTAACTGATGCTTGGTGTGATAGTCAAAGGTTTTTTTTTTTTTTTTCTTCTACATAATTCGATTTTCTACGCTTTTTTGCATGTAGAATATCCTGGTAGAATCTACAAGGAAAAGAAGTGTTCTGGGAAATACCAAGGGATGCATTTTCCCAGATGACATTATGCCAGGCTAGTAAAAGGTAAATTTCCCTGAACTGCGACAGAAAGCAATTTGTTGTCTCAACCATTTTGTTAAACTTCATTTAAATTACTCTTGATGTATCCCAAATGAATCTTTACACATTTGGTTATTGTATTTTGAAATATTAGCATAGTTTCTGCACCTTTTTGTTTGCTATCCAGTTTATTTTAAATAAAAATTTCAGGTACTCATAGAAATGCAAAACACTCTAATTTTCACACGTTATTTTGTTTTGTGGATTATGTATCAGTAAGATAGGGAAGGAATTGTGAATATATTTACATGTGAAGATGGTGTTTATTTGCCCAGACTGCAGAAAAATACACAAATATTTTAAAATACTGAGAAATATTTAAAAATAAATAGCATGACAGAAAGTGCTGGTTTATGCATAATGTGGAAAAGATGATGTAAATCTTTTGAGCAAGTAGCATTTGAAAAGCTTGAATAATTTCCAAAGCCATGTAGGATAAATACATTATAACATGTGTGTATAGACATTTAAATCAAATCATCTAATAATATATTTGGTACCTACAGTGTACATATTTATTTACTCATTCAGTTATTCATATGTTGAACAGACCTGGAGGATTTTAACTGTATTAGATATGATAAATATAAGATAATACAGTATTAATATAAAATATAGTTATTAATGTCAAACCAGCTTCATTTTGTTCATGTTAGGGATACTTACATTTTTGTTTATCACTTAATTAATCACGTATTTTCAATTCAAGATGAGAGATTACTCCACAAAATTACAGAATCTCTCTGGATTACTGCTAAATTGTTTGTCTTTAAAAATCTAAGAGACAGCAGTATTCTTTATGGTTTTCCATGGACCTTATTCATATTCTTAACTGTGAGCCTGAGATACTTCTTGACTTGGAGTGAAATACAGAAGTGAGGTGATGTTGAAAATAACAGACAATATATTGGATGAGTCTGAGTAATCACAATGACAACAGCCAAACAGAGGTCACAATATGAGTACAAGAAAGAACAGCATATAATTTGAATTTGTCTATTTTATTTAGTATGTCTGTTTAAATAAGCCTCCACCCTGCTACTATAAACAAGGAGTGATTGTTATCTACTGTCAAAATCAGAAGAGGCATTTTTATATGTCAGAAGTTGCCACTTTTTTTTTCTTCACTATTAAAAGCCATCCACTATAACATGAAGCAAAATCTTTAAGCTTTCTAACACTCCTCTGGGCTCCCTCCAAAAAGCAATTTATATCAGCTGGCAAGGTCGTTAAGGAAACTGGTCAAAATGCAGGTGGGAAATGCAACCCTGTTGGGTAAAGTCTTAATGCTTCCATTTTTCAGGAACTCAAGGTCATATCAATGGTGTTGAGTATTAAACTTTGATTTTCTAAGAATCCCATGGCAACTGCCAACTTGAAACGATTCAAAAATATATGAGAAATATAAGTCTGCAGATATATGTCTTAAAAGTGTGTGCATAGGTCGGCAGATATTTTAATAATATATGAGTATAATTTAAAAACAATATAAAGTCAAATATTTTTTCTGCAAAATAATATAGCAATGTATTGTACACTTATGACAATTTTAATAAGGTTTTTCTCTATCATTGATTTCTAATATTCTAGTCTTCTCTTCAAAATTACTAAACAAACCTGACCTAGTTTCCATGTGCACTGTGTTGTGAGTTCCTGATGGAGTAGAACTATACACACACAGTCTCATATACTGGAGTTTTAAAAAATCCAGGTATTAAGCTTGCAACAATGTCCTTATTTTCTCTTTTCTCAGAAAACTTTCTCTAGAACCCTGCAGGAATATCTCAGGACCTTTGAAGGAACATGAGAGTTTGGTAGAGACAGTATCCTTTGTTGTATGGAAATCCTTGACCAAATTAAGTTTCTAAAATGCATTAGATCTCTAGAAAATGAGGAAACTGAAATGGATTTCCCTTATAATAACTTCTTCCTTCTTTCATTCTCATTCCTTCATTAATATTTTGCTGATGAATTCTCTTGGTGCATGGTGTTTGCTTACAGACCTTTCTAACAAAAGGCCCCTCAGCTTAGCCTCTCACATTGGCATTATGCCTTCATCTTTCCGGCCTCCCTCCTCTCAACTGTCTCCCACTTCCACAAACCCTGCTTGTGGGGGGAAAAAAAAGGAAAAGACACACTAACAATACATGTTTTCAGTCCCTGTTGCTTATCATGCTAGTTGTTTCTAGCAACAACCCTTCAAAAAAGTCAAGTACACTAGTTCAGGTAAAAAGGTTTGAGCCCAAAGTGATGTGCCTTTAAATATTTTTGCATCTCTGAGTATGTACCATTAGGGAAGACAGATTTTTATCCTTACCATTTTGAGGTTCACATATTTTGGTAAAAAGATGATGGGCGTATTTGTGGGATTACATCACAAAAGTCATTATACAATGATACAATACATAAATATTCTGTCATTGACTAAAACCAAAAGCTTGTGAAATGAAATCTCAGGAAGAACACAAACAGACAAACAAATGAAAAACATTTGACAAGGCACAGAGGGATTGAGTTGCATGGGATGTCTGAAAATAAAAGGACATTGGTTGAGGGTAGTTGGGAACAAGTCAGTGGTGTGGGATTCTTCTGTGAAGTGGCACCAAGATGGAATTAGACAGGTATGAGATTTATGAGAACGAGTAGCTGTGAAGCAGAGTTTGCACTCAGGTGGGGTAAGCCAGCCTCTTCCTATGAGAGAGACCTCAACTGAAAAAGACTCAACTAGATTGAACAAGTGTCCCCAAGGCTGGATTGCCTGTTTGAGGTGTTGTGTATCAGCTCGAAATGATCTGGATCACATGCTCCTTATCGGGTTGCAAGCAGACTGAACCAAGGTTGAAACACCTGGTGAGCTGATGACACATCGGCTTCCATGCAGGGCCAGGAATATCCATAAACACCACGTGGTATGTAAGATTTCAAATGTAGACATTAAAATGTGTTGAAGCCAGTAAAATGTTTAACAATTCTATGCTACTAATTTAATATGTAACCCTATTGGTTTTATACTGGATGCAAACTTTATACATATTCTTATTTTTTTTTCTTTTTTCTTTTCTTTTTTTTTTTTTTGCAAGTTAGACACGATTTTTACTCAAGGAGTTAAATCATTTGACAAAGTGACAAAAAGGAAGTCTTCAAGACTTGTTTTCAATAAAGGGGTTTAAAATACCATACAAACAGAACTCGAATATATTTCCTATCTCAAATCCTAACACCACTATATAGGAAACTTACACTTTTATTATAAATCATATTCATCACTCTCTGAGTGTTTTTGCCTTTATATTTTTGTCCATGGAAGCTCTCATGGTTGGAATGTTTCTTCAGGTGAAGAAATAAGAAAATTCTATGTCTTTTTTTAAAGTGCTCTTGTATTTCTCCAAAATTTATCAGAAGGTAATATGTCTTCCTCAGCATCCAAGTGGTATTTTTTAATGTCCTTTATATGATGCATTTAGAAATGCATATCTTCTTAACTAGAAGTTCAGCCTTCTTGAAATTATTTCTAAATAAGAAAATGCATGTCCTTATTTTAAGTTTTTTGGTGTGAACTAGAAAATATTGACCTTCCAATAAAAAAAATTATGGGCCAAGAAATATTGATCAAAAATCTATTTGACTAAGAAAATTTATTATTCAGACAAAAATGTCTAAGAGTTTGCTGTTCTGGCTGAAATCTGTGTTGCAGCCATTGCCAGGTGATAGTAATTGACAACACATGGATTATCAGAAAATGTCATTTATGAGAGTTGGTATTTTGACCCTTATTTTCCATGGGATAATTTCTGTGAAAAATAAATTTAGAATGACCAATGGATTTGGCAACATTGAGGCATTCCGTGACTTTTCTAAGAGCTGTCTCAGTAGGGAGGTAAAAACTGAAGCCTAACTGAAGCCTGACTGAGGGGGATTAAGCTGGAAGCTATCAATCCTGACAATAAGCCTGAACTAGAGAGAACCTACTATTAGCTCAACAGAAAAACACATGCAAAACAAAGTAAAACAAACAAAAAACTATAAGAAGAAAAGGGTAAGATGTTTCGTGGAAAGGATTTATCAGTAGATGAAGAAATAGGATATGTTTGGGATAAATTAGATACCTTGATGTAAGAGATAAAGAGAATAAATTTATTTTTATTTTGAAAAAAAAAAAGACATGAGAACACCTCTTAAAGGAATTTAGTATCATCTCACACAGGATGCTATTAATTAAATATAGGCAATGTGTAGGTTTTTAGAGAACCAGTATTGGCTGTATATAGCTGACAAGCTGTCCATTTTGCACAGATGGCATTGTTGGACCCCCAGAAATGAATACACTACTTTTTAAGATTTCAGACTTGAAAATTAGGCAGAAAACTTATTATTTTCCTTTTCCTGAATTTTGTGATTGGTTTGGTTTTCCTGTCCAAGATAGTTTGATTTAAATTTTTGTTTTCAGTTAAAGGAATAGGAAAACTGGTTTTTATATGGAATTAGTTATGAAAATATGAACAAATTTTATTTGTAAAACTTGTGACATTATTTCTAACAAAAACAAGAAGTGCGATGTTTAATCTTTTAAAAAAACCTAGATAGAATATGCTTAATCTCTTCATCAAATCAGTCCTGGGTCTAATGCTCTATCACCATCAGCAGCAGGAGCAAAGAAAGCCATATATATCCTAATGTAAGTCATGTTCTTACTAGCTCCCAGTAAAGAGGAAGTCATCTTATATTTGAACATCTCATGTTATGGTTACATGCTGTTGGCTACTTTACTTTTCATTTTCCAATAAACTTTTGTGATATAATTTACATGCAAAAATTCATCAATTTAAAGTGCAAAATTCAATGGTTCTTAATATATTTATGAAGTTGTGTAGCTATCACCATAACCTGATGTTTGAGTATTTTCATCACCCCCCAAAATAAACCTTGCATTCATGAGTAGTCACTTTCCATTGTGTTCCTCAATCCCCTTTGTTCCCACCCCCTTGTCCCAGGAAATTCGTAATCTATTTTGTGCCTCTGAAGTTTTGCCTATAGTAGACATTTCATCTAAGTGCAATTACACAATATCTTTAAACAACTGTCTTAATTTTATGGGAATACTACTTTTGCCTTAGACTGCTTGTATTTGATATTTTTTGCCACCTTGAGAGTTTCTTATGTTTGGCATATATGATTGCTCTTGCTACATTAAAAAATTATGGCTCATATTTTTGTATAATATATTATATAAATTAATTATACTTAATGTTGGTAAGTTTCCAGTATGTGGCTTTGGGGTTAAACCACCCCAATAAATATTTCTCTGAGAATTAACAGGGAAAAAGGAAATGTTTCCAACTTCTTATCTGCATTAAAAAAGAAAATTACTCAGTATTCATAAATGATTAAGGAATTAAAAACACACAAGTATCTTTACAGCCTAGGCCCAACTCGTTTTTCTACTTGCTTTTCAGAGGTAATGACAGTATTGACAATGACTTGAATTAGCCAGGCTCCTGAAAGAGTATGGTTGGAAGATTAGAAGCAATAATGTCTGGGAAAGTGAAATGAGAATGGCTAGAGGAGTAGGTCCGAAGTAAGTGAATCTTGGTGTAACATCTCATTGCCTACCACAGGATGTCTTTTGCAATGGAGACACTAAAAAAACTAAATGGAAGTAAGTATTCATTCAAAGGAGGTGAAACCAGCATTTCTCACACTCATTCCATGTTCCTACAGTGAGCTGGTGGTGACTGGGTTGGAAACTATGAAATAGCATAGTAGCATGTGTTTCCTCTCATTAAGGCCAGCATACTTACTAACTTGCCTGAATGCTTGTTAGTATCAGAGACTGTCACTGAATGTTCATCGTGGTACAATTCCTTGAAGAGTTTGTCCACTTCATGTCTAGTTGAATACATAGAATTACAAACCCTGCATCAAGTAATAGTAATGGAGAAGGCATTAATTCCCTTCCATCCTAGTAAGAGGAAGTAATTCATCTTTTTGAGATTCATATATAGATTGGAACTGATTTTGCCATCTATGCCTATAAGGTCTCTGCCAGGGCTTTCTGAGTGACTGAGATTCTAAAAATCATTACCTGGGACCAAAGGTCCCATTTATGGCTAAGGTCATGGTCCATGGAGTATGTGTGAAAAAGAAGGGATTATTCATTCAAAGGAGATCAGCCAGCATTTGTCTACAGTTATCCCATGCTTAATATATTTGTGGAGTTGTGTACCCATCACCATAATGCTTGAATATTTTCATCATCCTCCAAAATAAACCTTGTATTCATTAGTAGTCACTTCCTATTATGTTCCTCAATCCCCATTGTCCCTCTTGATTCTTCAGGCTGACAATCTAGCTGAAAGGTCATTCCATATTCTCTCAGGCTTATAACTTCTGAGTGATAGATAGAACATGAGCAATGCATTCCTTGCTCCTTTATCCATTGTCAAAATCCTTAGCTATAAATGGGTCCTTTGGTTTAAAATAAAGTTTTTAGAATTGCAGTCACCCAAAAAGCCCTGGCTAAGGCACTATAGGCAGAGAAGGCAAAACCACATCTGTATGGTTGGGTTCTTGATGAAACTACTCTTTTCTCAGCTTATTCCTAGTTTGCAGACAGAGCCATTTTACTCTACCCTTACATAGCACAGACAGGGAGATATCTCTTATAACAGCAGTAATCTCATCTATGAGGGTCTCGCCCTCATTACTTAATTACCTTTCAAAGGTCCCATGTCCAAATATCATCACATTGGGGATTAGGACTTGAATGTTTATTTTGGGAGGATGTAAACAATCAGTCCATGCACACCTTGTCTCACTCACATTTGTCCACACAAGTTCAGAATTTACCTGTAACTGCTGCAACTTCCTACATGCCGACAGCTTTCTAGCTTAAGCAGCTGTATGCCAATCTGTTCCTCCACTTGAGGGCTTCTTCTGACACCACAACATCACATGTTGCCATACTCCAGTCAACCTAGGATTGTGTTTCTCTTCATTATCCTGGGGCTAACCATTAAACAATAAGAGACAGGAGTCAATAGAAAATGCCCAGCCTCCCCAGCATCTTAAGGGAAGTTCTCATGAGTGTGACACAGTTTAAAAAAGAAAAACAAAACAAAACAAAACAAAACATGATAACATTGAGCCCAAGTTCCTGTTAACATTGCTATTAATCAATGAATTCTTTTATTAATTTTCCCTTCTTTCACATATCATAATCCCAACTTTCTCACTTGCACTTTCTAGGATCATCTACCAAATAAATTGCCTAAACTCGAGTCTTGCTTCAGTATCTGCTTTGTGATGGGAATCCAAACACAAACAGAATGGCTGTTTGGAATTATTTTTAAAATTTGATTTGTCATTTTGATAAAAGAAACTTAGCATGATCTAATATGGAGAAAAGAAGTTCATGAAGCTTTGTCATTAATGTTTCAACTTAAATCTCCAAAGCAATAACATTGTTTCAGAAATTGGGGTAGTGGGTGGCTCTAAATCTCAACACAGAAGACTGATTTTCAATATTTTAGTTAGCAAGTGTGGTAGTGAGAATGATTCTTGCTTCTCCCAAGATGTTTGTGTTCTAATACCAGAAGGGCGAATTGGGTAGCAGATGGAATTAAGTTTTCTAGTCAGCTGATGATAAATTAAAGAGATTATCCTCAATTATCCAGCTGGGCTCAAAGTAGTTACAGGGGTCCTTAAATGTAAAAGAGGGAGGTGGAAGACTTAGTGGCAGAGTAATATTGTATAGGGAAGACATGAATGACCATGGCTGGCTTTGAAGGTGGAAGAAGTCTCAAGACAAAGAATGTAGGCACCCCCAGCAGCCAAAAAACAAAAAACAAAAAACAAAAAAAAAGAAAAGAAAAGAAAATGGATTATCTCCTGGAGTCTCCATAGAGGTAACAAAGCCCTGCCAACACCTTGATTTTAGCTCATTGAGACCCATTTTGGACTTCTGATGACGTTTAGGATAATAAATATGTACTGTTTTAAGCTACTAAGTTTGTGTTAATGTGTTACAATAGCAATGAGAAACTACTGTAGTCTTCCTTTATTCACTAGGGATATGTTCCAAGATCCCAGTGGATGGGTGGAACCATGTATAATACCAAACCTTATATATACTATTTTCTCTTATACACATATATATATAACAAAGTTTAATTTATAAATTAGGCACAGCAAGAGATTAACAACAATAACTAATACTGAAATAGAACAACTGTCACAATATACTATGCTGAAAGTTATGTGTGATCCTTCTCTCTTTCAAAATAGCCTTACTGTACTCACCCTTCTTATGACAGTATGAGGTGATAAAATGTCTACATCATGGGATGAAATGATGTGAATGATATAGGCATCATGATGTAGCATTGGGCTACTACTGACCTTCAGATCTTATGTCAGAAATAAGGTAATCTGCTTCCACATCGCAGTTGACCATGGATAAATTAAACCACTGAAAGTGAAATCAAAGATAAGACTACCGTTGACCTTTGAACCACATAGGTCCATTTATAGGCAGATTTTTTTTTAATAAATACAGTGCAGTACTGTAAATGCATTTTCTCTTCCTTATGATTTCTTAATAACATTTTGTTTCTCTAGCTTACTTTGTTATAAAAATACAGTATAGAATTCATATGATATGGAAAATATATGTTAATTGACTATCATGTTATTTGTAAGGTAGGTAGTCAATAGTAAGTTATTAGTAGTCAAGTTTTTGGGAAGTCAGAAATTACCTGGGAGTTTCTGAGTGCATAAGGATCAGTGCCCTCAACCCTCTTGTTGTTCAAGGGTCAAATACTGTAATAAAGTAAATTTAAATCTATATCTAATAAAGACATTGATATAGAAATGTTTCATTTGGGGAGATTTGGTATCAAGATACACTGGAATGTTTTTTTCCTCAATGTTAATGAAGTGTGACTCAAAATAAGTATCAAGTGGGCAAGGTTAAAAATTTAAAAGAGAAAACAAATTCTCAGGTAACCAGTAAGAATAAGGATGTGATAACGTCGGTTATGGGTTGAATTCATACATTGAATTCCTAACACCCAGTACTTCAGAATGTGCCTGGATTTGGACATAGGGTTTTTAAAGAGATAATAAAGTTAAAATGAGGTCATGAGGGTGGGCCTTAACACAATATGACTGGTGTCCTTATAAGAAAAAGGAAATTAGAACATAGACATATATACAAGGGGGAGAACACCATGAATATGAAGATGGCCATTTAAAAGACAAGGAAAGAGGTCTAGAAGAAGACCTGTCAACACCTTGATCCTTGACTTCTAGCCTCCAGAATTAGGTCCCCAGCATTGTAAGAAAATAAATGATAATTTCTGTTGTGTAGGTCACCTACTCTATGTTACTTTATTATGGCAATTACTTATTATGACAGAACCTACTAAATATTTTGCCATATTCCAGATTTAATTACATTTTGGTGTTTTTCTTTTCTTTGCAAAAATCACATTTAATTAACTTGCCACAACATAATTACTTCTTTACTTTTTTTTTTAATACACATCTAAGAAAATGGAAATAAAGATTTCTTTTTTAGTACAATGGATAGTTACAATTTTATAACAAAACTTTTTTTTTGAATAATCATATAAAACTGAATACTATTTAGGACTCAACTGATGTGTTCCAAGTTTGAAAATCATGCATTTACTAAAGACATTTGCTTTTTCTTTATCTCTCTCATTATTTAGAAGGCAAGACAATGTTGATATTAATCTCCTTTCTCATGTTAAACTAGCACAATTGGGTGAAACATTCTAAAAGATGGATCTCTGAAGCAAAGTGGCCCTACTAAAACCAAAGAGAGGACAGACAGACATATGGATGCAGTGGGCATACAGGTAGAGGCTGGGATATGCCTTTTTAGTTTTATAGGCAGAACAATCCTTTAAAAGTTGTTATTCATTCTGATTTTCAAGTTTGTACAATTTACCTTAACAAGAGATTCCTTTGTTTTGGAAATATTTTCAAAATGGCATCTTTTCTAAAAGATATATAAAATAACTTCACATTTTTGGGGGGGAAATAACAAACTACAGTGTTATAGTATATATAAATACAAATGTTGCAGACTACAATGGTAAGTATTTCCTTTATTGTATATAAATTGAGTAGACCCATGACTGAAAGATTAGAGAAATAACATGTTATCCACAATAAGGAATCATACAGATATGAGAAAGGACTGGTTTTTAGTTCAGCTATTATGGGCAGCAGTTGGATGGAATATTTGAGCTGACTATAAAGCTGTATGGGAAAACAAACTGACAACTGGAAGCCCATAAGTGAGACTGAGAAACAAAAACGAGTCTGCAAACCCAATTTGCAAGCTTATAGACTTTAATGATCTTTCATCTGATAGAACAAATGAGCAAACAAATATAAGTATGTAAAATAATGGAACATAATAGAATATATAATATGAATATTAAAAAAGATTTCAGAATGTCTCTATTTTTCTTTCTTTTGGTTTAAGTAAAGAAAACATAGACACTCTGAGGGGGGAAAAAAAAAACAAGATAATTCTACAGACAGATACAAAAATAGAGGTAGATGTTATTAGGACAGATTGTCAGGAAACCAAAAAAACAACATAATTAAATTTCATAACATGTAAGTAGGGAAAATAAAATGATGATGAAGAAAATAAAGATTGTTCTTAGGTCATAGGGAAAATAGAGAGATACCGTTGATAAAAAAAAAAAAATAAGGGAAGAGGAAGTATAGAACTCTAAATGAGAACTGCCTGCAACTAACTTTTATTATGCATATTTGAAGTATAAGAAAGATATAATTTGAAATTCTAATTCCCTCTTGCAAATAGCTTGCAAATGCTAACATTTATTTTTTTAAGAATGTTTTAATGTGCAGATCAGACTTAAGGAAATACCTTTCATTTGTTTTATTGAGTATAGGTTCTAAGCAAACCCTGAAATAGACTAGGCAGTGTTTAGTATTGTCTCCTTCTTACTATTACCTATTTTCTAGGGTCAAAATATCTCATGTTAATTTCAGTTTCACAATTGGATTTTTAGTTTTTCAAGTAGCTTCCATGATTAAGGATTTCAGAATATCTCATTCCCTTCAAAAGCCACCTGTTCTGACATTTAATTACTCAAATACTGCTCTTTGCTCTGAGACCTTGAGAAAAAAAAATAAGTTACAGCTATGTTGAATGAAACCCAGCCCCCCCATACTCCACACATATGCACAGATAAAATATACATTTTGATTTAGGGCTCTTCAGTGTCTTAACACAGTTCCTCATATTTTCTCACTAATTTCAATATTATAGTATATTGAATGAATTTTGCAATGAGAGTATTTTCACAAACCATTCCTTATTAGGAATATATTTGCAAATTATAGTAATTCAGTGTACTTTACTGGTGTTTCATCAAGTTGTTTTACGTTTTAAATCATTCTTTTACCTATATTTTCACTGTTGTTAGAAGATTGAGTTGATAAGCAGTAAATAGGGAAAACCCAAACTATAAAAATATTTGTGCTTTCATACTTAAAGAAGAAACTGGCATCATTATACACAAACACACACACATATACACCCCAAACAAAGGAGACAGTGAGGAAGAGAGAGAGAAAGATTTTAAGAAAGCGAATCAGGCAAGATCTTTAAAATTTACATATTCATTTTAATTACATTTACTTCTCATTAAAAAAAATTTCCTTCTGAAAAATAATTGTTTATCAGATGAAAGTAATAAAAACATTGAACTACAGTAATTCATATACATTTTGACTTGCTATAATCTAGGGACTGATATTTTAGAGACTATTGTATTATATTTATTTCCATTAGAACACGTTTTTATAAAAAATGTAATTGTTACAGATATACACAGACTTTGGTGTATGCTGATTAGGTAGAAATTATGGACATGCTATTAAATGTAGGTTTCTTGAGCACAATATTTTTTCTACTGATTTGTGAAAATGGCAATGTTACAACATTACCATTAACTATTGATAATTCTAAATGATTTCATTGCAGTCTGGTTCACATTTTGGAAAAAATAGATTATCTTTGCAAACCAACATGATTCTGGACTAGAAAATTATTTTTAAATATTTGACAAAATATATCAGCACCCTCTTTACTTCAAACACCAGTTGCCTGATATCCTATAAATTCATGAGTGACAAAGAAGTCGTCTTATTTACCTTGGTTTACTCAGTACCTAGCATTTTGGAAGTACTAAGTAACTCTCCAATGGAAAGAGAATGTTGAATGAATTAATGAACTAACTCATGTCTCACTATCCACATTACCTCTCTTCTCCTATACTTTCTCTTTCCAGAGGAACAGAACATGTTAGAAAAATAAGAACAGACATAAAGACTTGATTTGTTATTCATGAATTCTAATTTAAACTTGATTTTTGTTGTGGGTCATCAATATTTTGATTAGTGTCTCATTGTTCCTGTTAAACTCTCATTTCTTCTTGTGCCAAAATCTTCACCCTCATTCAACTGAGGTCATTTTCTAGTTTATTGAGAAAAGATTGGAATAATCTGTTATTAAATAGCTCATTAACTCTCATAACATTTTCCTCAATGTATAAGTAACCTTTTATTATTTCTTTCATTTTTTAAAATATTTTTATTCATTTATTTGAGAGAGAGAGGGAGGGAAAGCATGCGTGTGCACGTACATGCATAAGCAGCGGGGAGAGGCAAAGGGAGAAGTAGAAGCGGCTCTCCACTGAACAGGAACTCAGGATCCTGACCCCAGTCAAATCGGACACTTAATGGACTGAGCCACCCAGGTGTCCTATGTCTTTCATCATCTACTCTTATGAGATGGGAGAGAGAGATAGACTGACAGAAAGAGAAGGGAAAATAAAGAAAGAAAGAGAGAGAATGCTTCACATAAATACATGAATTTCTCTATTTCAATAAGAAATTTATTCTCTGAATTTACTCTCTTCCTTTCTAAATACATGCTATTTTCCACTGTTTTGTTTACATCTGTAGTAATTTTATTTTCTTATTTTACAAAGCTAGATGACTTAGTCCTTATTTACTATCCCAGAGTTTTAATCCTCATATTAAATTGGCTTCCATGCCTTAGTGTTTCTTTTTTCTGAAATGTCACTGTTTTCCCATAATCTTGCCTTTAGAATGATAGCAAGGATTTGAAAACGAATAGATACACCACAATGTTAAATTCTGGAAAAGGAGTCATTAGCAAGTCAGCCATTTTAAAGAATTTCTTAGGAAATATGGAATGAAGATGGAATGGGAATACAAAAGAAACCAGATTAGATGAAAAACAGCAATGTAAATCATGCACAGGAGTGAGTGCCTGTGAACATTCTGGGTGTTTCCTGATGGTAATTATTGGAGGATTAACTGTTTGGAAGAATACAAATGTTCACCTTCTTCTAATGGCAATACAGTACTTAAAAACCAAGGCACTGGTCGAGCTGGACTGTGCTTTTTTTTGTATTCTAAAGAAGGAATAGCTGGTAACTCCATGTTTTTAATAACCTACTTTTGAGTTCAACATTTCAGATTAGTTTCTATATAGAGGGGCTGTACTGTTTTAATGAGTAGGTATAAAAAGTGTGTCAGACCAAAATTGCCTGATGGAAGGCTTGGGAACATTGAGAAAGAGCCAGTCACTCTGACACTCCACAAGTTAAGACCAACTCAACAGAGTTCAGCAACACGGTCCCAGCAGTAAAAAATTAGACTGGAATTTTTCAACACCAAAGGCACATTAGGCTCCACAGAAAACTTAAAAACAAAACATAACAGAAGTACAGAAACAAACAAAAAAGGTAGTTCATGAACACACTTTGAGACAAATTAAATGGGAATTTCCAGGAATGGTGTTCAATCATTAATATGCTTTAAAGTTTCCCAAGTTGGGCATCTGGGTGGCTAGCTGGTTAAGAAATTGCCTTCAGCTCAGATCATGATCTTGGAGCCCAGGAATGGAGCCCCGCATCTCCCTCTGCACACTGCCCCCCATTTCTGCTTGTGCATGCCCTCCCTCTCTCTCTCTCTAATAACTAAATAAAACTTAGTAATAACTAATAACTAAACAAGACTAAATAAATAAAATCTTAAAAAAATAAAATAGAGTTTCCCAAGTGCTTCTTCTAATATGCAGCTGGGGTTCAGAACCACTGAGTTAGGTAATTCAGTGGTTTCATCTGTGATCTTAGCAGGAGAACTTCACGCATGTGGTTCTCTTTCAGAACACTGTCCAAAGCTGGCCATCTTTCTGGAGTTAGAGTGCAATAATAGTAGCCAGAAGTTTTCCATAAAGTGATACTTTCCAGAATACAAGAAAATGGCCATTCAGCATTTGTGGTGAACCAATCTGTGAGATTCATTTTCATAGAATGGAACAGTATTAACTGGACCCTCAAAAGAATAAGAACAACTGAAACCAAAATATATTTGGCCAGAGATAATTTCTCATTTATAAAAATTACATCCCTGTTTCCAAGTGGACTACATAGATTATTTAAACATTATAGCTAGTCATCTTTGTGCCTGACACATTTTGGTATGCACTAAATATCAATATACATCTTTCACAAGTGTGAGGTGTTTTGTCTTAGTTTTTGTTTGTTCGTCTGTTTGCTCACTTTAAAAGGGATATAGCCTGTTTAATATATTCGTCAAATCTTAAATCTGTGATTTTTCACGTAATCTATCATTAAATGTTTAGAGACATTTCTCAAAATTAACTGGCGGGACTGCCCTCCAAAGATTTATTTTTTCTTTTTCTTTTTTTCCTGGAATTCTCTTAAGAGTGATTTTTGTGGCCAGGGTACTTAGAGAGAGCTTTGAATAACAAGAGGATCTTTGATGATCCTGTAGAAAATTGCAAGAGTGAAAACATGAGTGACAATGAAAAAATTAAGCAAACCACAGAGCATAGGCTCTGAAAAATTTTCACAGCCACTAGGTTTAGTAACTGTTAGAATACCTGTAATGGATGAGCATCAGTTCTGAGTTAAAGAAAAGTCTTGGGATCTAGAAATTATTCTCACAGAATGGTTTGATCATTAGGAATATATTTGGTGACACAGAGCAGAATGTTGAATAACACTGACTTGAAATAAGAATTATTTTTCTCATATGCCAAGGCATGTAGAAAAAGGCAGATGCTGGTATTCTGCTAGCAGTTCAGTCATGTTAGGGTTGGAATCTCTTTGACTGTTTATGGTTTCAAGATGGCTTCTGAATCTCTAGGGAGTAAAATGGAGGAAGGAACACAATGTGGTATATCACTCCTCATCATTTGGCATTTTTGAGTTAGGTCCAAGAATAGAACATTAGACTATTAGTGTGGAATAGAAAATCAAGAAACTCAGTCTAAACTTGGCTTATATCAAGGCAGATACCGAGGATCAGTGAATACAATACAGACTTTGAAATAAAGATGCCCATCTTGTATTCCTACATCCAAGCACAGGCAAAAATCAACTCCAAATCAACACTTGTAAAGAGCGAACTTGTGAAGAGAAAGCTATGAAACTTTTAGGGAACAATATAGGATAATATCTTTACAATTTTAGAATAGCAGAAGATTTCTTAAAAAGAAAAACAAGTATACAAAACAAAGAAATATATTGAAAGACCTATTAGCGTTAAAACTACAAATTTATGGGGGTGCCTGGGTGGCTCAGTGGGTTAAAGCCTCTGCCTTCGGCTCAGGTCATGGTCCCAGGGTCCTGGGATGGAGCCCTGTATCAGGCTCTCTGCTCAGCAGGGAGCCTGTTTCCCGCCCCCTCTCTCTCTGCCTGCCTCTCCACCTACTTGTGATCTCCGTCTGTCAAATAAATAAATAAAATAAATAAAATCTTAAAAAAACAAAAACAAAAAACTACAAATTTATATTTAAATGCTGACTAAAAAGGGAGTGGTATGCAAATGATGCAAATCATAAGCCAGCTTATGCTATGTTAATCACAAAAATGATGCATTTGTATCTATGTATGTGTATATATATATATATATATATATATATATATATATATATATACTTGTACAATTAACACAATTAAGGAAAAAACAAACTACCACAGAAGAAAAGAGGCAAACATTATGAACTGGTACTCCACACAGGAGACAGGAGTGATCTATAAACCTTGGACACTGTGAATACTCAGAAAACAACAACCTAACATTAAAATTAAATGCCATTTTACACTCTTGATATTGGCAAAACTAGAAATCAGATGGTGGAAAGTGTTAATGAGCTAATGGAAACCAAGGTCTGTCACACTGCTGGTTAGTGTGAATGTGGGACATTTACTAGAGAAGGAATCTGGTACAGCCAGCATCCTCGTTCAGGTGTAGTGAAGTACCACAACTCCCAGGAAACATGGCAGCTTGCTTGATCCTGTGAATTTTCTCTGGGGAGTTTTTTTTGTGAAACCACTGGGCTGAAGTACAGTCTGTTGGAAGAGACAGAAGGTGAGAAATATGGTATTTTGTTCCAGTCTCCTGTCTTTCTTTGGTCAAAATTCATCAATTCTGTACTAAATCTGAGGCATTTCAGAGGGTTATGAAGCCTCTCAGAGTTTTTCTGATCTGTTCGAGTTAGACTTAAAACTTGGAGCTAATGCAACTCTGACCATGTTGGGCACAATAGAGATTTTTGGAAATAAGTTTAGGACTGTGTTTGTCTAATTCTAGCACCAGTTTATCTGAGGAGGCATATATTTTGGTCCAGTTTACCTAAGAAATTTAAATATTTGCAACCCAGTAACTCTGCTCCTGGAGAAACTCCTGCATATACAATCCAAAGAAAATTTACTCATAACGCAAAGAACTGGAAAAAGAAAAATAGCAAAAACAAACAACCAAAAATTCCTTATATGCATGTCAAGAGTAGCTGGAATATGAAAGGCAGGAAGAAAATGAATAAACTATAGCTAGAGACATGAAATTAGAGGAATATCATAAAACTGATGTTGAGCAAAAGGACTAAATCACAAAAGAATGCACACACTGGGATTGTATTTAAATGTCAAGAATTAGTCAAAAATACATTATTTATATACAAAGAAATTCATAATTTGAACAGAACATAATTATTGGAATGAATAAAGTAGATATGCTTGGAAATTGTTCTGTAAGAGTTTCTGAAGCACAAGGAACATACTACATCTTAAACGATCTGTGATATTTGCATGCACATTCCATTATTATTACCATTTTAGTTACATTAATTATATATTTAATTTATTTCTCATAAGTAGACACTTTACAAAACCAAAATCCTTACATAGGGTTATCTAGAAGATAAATGATGATGTGATTAATGTTGTTAAATAGCACTTTATTAGTTTGAATGTTTAATTATGGTACAAAAATAACTTATTGATTTACCCTTAAGTTAGACAATCGTAACTTCTTAATTATGTTTTCTATTAAATTGAACCCAAAATAAATACTTTAGAGAAACATTGGAAAACTAATAGCAAGAGAGTGTTTGCTATTAGTTATTAGAGTTAGTTTTTGCTATTATTGACATTATTAATTATTCCTATATTGCTATTGTTATTAGTTAGTTATTGCTATTATTGCTATTATTAGTTATTGCTATTATTATTTGAGTTGGTTATCTTTTGATTGTTTGGACTTTGGCAATAGATTGACTCTCTAAATACATTTATGAACTAATGCTTCCCTTTAGCAATAAGTTCTTCAGGTATTCTATTTCAGAAGAGTCATATTGCTATCTTCTTGAAGCCAGTGAAATAAATATAATTACATATTCCAAATTGAATAGTTGGGAAACATACAGAAGAGTCATTTAAATGAGCACATTTGAGACTAAAGTAGAATGTAGTGAACTGTCCTATTCATTAAGTCTATGAAACTACTCATTTCACCTATTCAATGGGCATATAGTTAATAATTGAGACAAGACAAGCAGAATGCTTTTAGACAGATTGTAACTGATTGATTTGACAAAGCATTAAAAGTATGACAGCTCTATTAAAGTTGTTATTTTAAATACAATCATTGATAAACATATTTGAGAGGCTCTTCCAGTTGTGCTAAAACGTCTTAAGAGAAAATAGGACATAATACAATAAAATGATAAGAGAAACTGAGTGATTTCATATACACAATAGATCAATATGTCCCATAGATACTCAGCTTAAGAGAATGACAACGACTTTGGATTCAGAGTAGGTGAACAAATCCTACAATCATTTTGCAAGTTCCCTTATTCACCTAAAGTGAAAAATTACGTTTATCTTCTAAGATTAAGTAAATAATATACATGCATGGCAATGATTTTAAACAATACCATGACAACAATACCATGACTATAGTTTTAAACAGTACATTAACATCAAAACAAATTATCAATCCCTTTTTATTTCTCCAAAACATTGGTAGTATGTTTCTTTAGAATTCAATTTCTAAAAAAAAATAGTGAAAAACTGATAATCTTCTAGTTTAAGGCTATGTCATGTTTTTCTAAACAAATTAATCATAGTAATCTAATAAAGCTTTTTTTTAAAGGAGGGAACACAGGAAATTTGAATCTGTCAAAACTGACAAGTCACATCTAATTTATTTCACTTATCTTCCTTGTCTATTATTCATTACATTTTTGTTGATGGAACTCATGCATCATCTCATTTAACAAAACATAATTTTAAATATTTTTTAAAATCAAAAAACAAAAGTTATTTTCACCCTGGTTATTACTTCTAAAAATGTGGAGAGTGGGACATTAAAATTATACAGATATACCCATATAATTTATTATATTTTTATTAAAAGATTTTTTTTAAGATTTTACTTATTTATTTTAGAAAGACAGAGTGAGTGAGAGAGCAAGAGAAGAGTGAGGGGCAGAGGAAGAAGCAGACTCCCTGCTGAGCAGGGAGCCCGATACAAGACTTTGGGATCTTGACTTGAGCTGAAGGCAAAAGCTGAACCAACTGAGCCACTCAGATGCCCCAAAATCTACTACTTTACATGGATGTTTGGGAGTTGCCTGATTTCATATAGTACCTTCATTTTCAATGGTATTGTAGTTGTTATTAATTCATTCTTTTATTAACACATCCAAGGACCTTCATTGAGTAACTAGCCTATTGTGTGAACACCATGAATTTAATCTGCTTCTTAACCATCCCAAATACATAATCTAAGTAAAAGCAGAGTGTTTCCAAATTAACCACTACTTCAGAATCATCTCCTACATACCCATCTTTTCCAGAATCAACTGATTCTTTAAGTCCTTCTTATATGGAAATTTTAGTGTTGACTCTATATGAAACATAATGATCAAAAGTAAGCTGTATGTCCCCATTTTTCCTAAACAATATCTCTGTCAAAATGTTGATTATTCAAGGTGGAATGCAACATATAGGAAAATCATTATAAACAATTAACTGAAACTAGGATAAAGACTCTCTATTAAAATTTTCCCTGAGTTTGCTGAAAACAGGCAAAAAAACAAACAGAACAAAACAACAACAACAACAACAACAAACCCTTTACTGAGGTAGAGAATGGCTATTTTTGGTAACTGTCCAGATGGTAGCAGGAAGGAAAAAGACTATGTCAGGCAGCTTCCTCAAACTTCATCCTACTGAAAAAGTTTGAATTTGTTTCTTTTCTGTGTTTGTGATTTTTCTTTAAAGAACACAAATAGACAACCTTTACAGGATTTCTCTTTCCGGCCAGGAAATGTCTTGCCATATTATTTCACTATTTTTGCGTGGCTATTTTTGGCACTTTAACAACATGGCGAGGATTAAGTACACAACACCCCACAGCACGAATTTAGCAACGGAAATCAGTAATGTTCAGCTTTTTAACTCACAATCTGTTATTCCTATACTAATGGATTTTCCTTTTAATAAAATCTATCCGTGAATTTTCCTGTGAGAAGGTCCAGGAAACACTTTGTAGTCAAAAGTTTAAAAAAAAATAATGTTTAGGCAAAGAGTTTAATTGTATTTTAGCTTATTTTAAATTGAATTTTACTGTTTATGTATCCAACTGGTTAATTAAAATTAAAACACAGTGGAAAGTCAACCTCTAGTTCCTATGTATAAGAGCCTATGTTCCTAAATTCGACAGAATTCTCACTACAGCACACACAGGCAAGCACTGTTTTTTTTTTTGTTGTTGTTGTTGTTGTTGTTTTAGGGTTTATGTTTCTTCCAGAGATGTCTTTTAAGGTATATGTAATAAAACACAAGCATATATTGAAACAACAGACCATACACTCTACATGCTATTTTGCTTATTTTGGAGACCTCCCTATATCAGAACAGAAACATCTCCCCCATTGTATTTGACAGGTGCACAGCACTTTTATTGTATGAATGTGTATTAATTTATATAAGCAGCACCCCAAAACTGAATACAGAGTTGTTTCTAATCTTTTGTTAATACGAATGATACTACAGTGGTTAATCTTGTATAAATGTCATTTCCTGCATGCTATTACATCTTTCAAGTGAGTCCTCAGATAAGAATGGTATTTCCATTTGCAAATGCTACAGATATTTCCAAATACCTCTCTATATTTTCAGTCCTAAGAATTTTGCCAATCTGCACACCCACCAGCAATATATTAAAGTGCTTTTCTCCCCAGAGCCTTGTAAAGTAAATGTATTATTAAACATTTACTCTTTTGACAATTAGATATATCTGTCATTCTCAGTCCTATCAGGCCCAATGCTTCTTTTTTCTTATAAAAGAAATTGTAATGCTCTCCTGTACTATGCTACAGTGAAATTCACTCTGTACTTCTCTATCTACATAATTTCAAAATTAAATCAATACACAGCCATAACTCTAATATAAGGGCAAAATTAAATACATTTTTAAGAACACGTGTTTCCATATGTAAATGCACAGATGGGCCTACAAGAAGAGTCATAATTAGATAGTCGGATGTGGGTACTATGTAGAATTAATGAATGCGCAGACGTGTTGGTAACTCAGACACCTTCCATGAAGATGGCATGACTTATGTGATATTGCAAAACTGTGGCCCGATCTTGATAAAGTTGCAAAAAGGAATTAGACATATCTGGTGATTCACAAAGTAGTTATATTACTAAGATGTTCAGTGTAATATAAATCCCCTCCTCTAAGTATTTAGTGCAAATATAAAACCTGATAGAGATCACTAACTCAGATAATTATAAGCAATTCTTTTCAATATGTGAATGTCTGGCAAAATTTTGAAAACTGTGTGGAACACTAGTTTTTTTGTTTGTTTATTTCTCGTTTATATGACTAAAACTCTCATTTCAGGAAATCTATCCTCAGTGCCTCCTATTAACTAAAATCTGTTGTCCCTTAAATCATTTGGCCAAAGAAAAATACTAATCCCAATTTCAATAGTCTCCTTTTGTAAGTAAAGCTAGTACAATAGATGAAAATGGTATCTTTGGGAATTTTGTTTTCTTTATTTTATTATGAGAGAATTTGGTATTTGTTCATAGATTTAAAAGCCATTTATTTCCTTTTTATGACCTGTCATTTTACCACTTTTACTCATATTTATTAGATAGTCGGTATCTTTCTAACCATTTCCCACATATAATGGAAATTAACTCTTTGTGATACAAATTGCGAATCTTTCCCAGTTTTTCTTATTTTTAACCTTAGATGATTTTTGCTATTTTTCCCACCACCCCAGGACCTTGGTTTGTGTATTTCATTTTTTTCTCTTCTGCTTATTTTTAGATTATTTTACTGGTGTTTTTTCTAACTTTTTTTTAGGAGGCTGATTTTATGTTTCATTTTTAATTGTTAAAAGGAGTATTATATTTTGTACATTTTCTCTGAGTACAGCTTAAGCTCCATGCTACAGATAATACGTTCATTTTTGAATTTATGCTAAAAGTCTAAAATCTCAATTCTCATTTCCTCTCTGGCCCAAGAATTACTTAGAAAGCATTTGACATTTCTATAAGTAAGAGATATTTTGAATTTTTATCTTGTTTTAAGTTTCTAATGCCATGCTCTGTGAAAACAAAATATTTTATGTGTGGCACCTCCTTTTTTTATAAATTATTCATAGTATCTTTATGGCCTAATATAGAAGAATATACCATACAGTTCTCTAAGATAGAAAGATGGTAGATAGATGATAGATAGATGATAGATAGATATAAATAGATAATAGATAGATGATAGATAGCTGATAAATAGATGGATAGATATTAATTAGTTGTATTATTTATAAATGTATCATTAGTGTATCTTCTCAGTTCACTGTTTGTATTATTATATGCATCATTCAGTATAAACAGTGATAAATGTTACATGTTTCCTCTTCTACATCTCTCCTCTCTCTTTCACTGACAATTTTAGTGGCTAATATATGGTTTTGAGTATTTACCTTTGTAATGTTAATATGCTTATATTTCTTTTGCTGTACTTGCTAGTTTTAGAAGTTATGCTTTTAGGAATTGGACATTCAACAAACATATTTATCTACTCCTTCTTTTCTCTTCCTACCTTACTCAACTTTTATTAAATGCATCATTTCTACAAAGTCAAGACATGCAACATTTACATTTGACTTTATGTACAGATAGATTACATTTTGCAGCTAAGTATTTTCTGTATTCATAAGAATCATTTTGTCATAGTTTTTTCAGGCATAGGTTGTCCTCTAGCACTTTTCTTTGAAAATAACCATGGCAATACAGTTTCTTAAGTTTCTCCATATTTGTACCTGTTTATCTTGACATTTTTACTTACCAGAGATTTGAGTGATTTCTTACTGAGAATTGACCTTCCCTCAGATAATATCTAGAAAATTATTTTCTGAAAACCATCTGCAGACTCTGGATATCATGAAAAATTGTCAGCAGGATTTGGAGAGCAGTCAATGCTTGAGAAAAGGAACTAGCAATAGAAAGGTTTCTTGTTTTTGCAACTATTCACCTGTTAGTTCTATACAGGGAGGCTAAAACCCTAATAGAAAACCTGCATTTTCCAGACTTCAGACCTAGATGACAGAGTTTGAAACAAGCACAACAGCTGGAAAATGAGAACAGGATTCACAGAGAAGACATATTTTGATTCGAGAAGCTTCCAAATCTCCATTTAAACTCTGTCCAAATGTATATCTGATCACTGTACTATGTGTGGGGCAGACTCAGCTCAAACCAGCTAAAAGAAAACTAAAGAACTATATTGTAATTTTGAGTTTTTGCAGAAGAAATTTAGTTTACATCTAAGTCCAGCCAAGCTAAGTGCCTGATCAACAAAGACACAAACAAGAAAATTCTTCAGAGGAATGCAGCAGAATGCAAGTTCTAACTCAAACTAACATTTAAAATTCATCAACATATGAATATGAAAAACCAGGAAAATGTGACCCAGTCTCATTACCAAGAGCAAAGACTGTGTTAGAATTAGCAAACACGGATCTTAAGGCAGCTGATATCACTATGCTCAATAGTAAAGGAAAATATACTCACAGTGAATGAAAAGATAAGATCAAGAAAAATAGACTATACATACATACATATACATTTGCATATGGGACTCAAAGGGAAATACAAGATCTAAAAAATGCATATCTGAAATAAATCACCCCCAGGTGGGTTTCACAGACAAATGGAGATGACAGAGGAAGAGGGCATTAAACTATAAGATAAGTCCAAAGAAAATATCTGATCTGAAAAACCGAAAAAAATTGTAAAACCAAATACAGCTTCAGCAAACTCTGAAACCCTATCAAACAGATTGACTTATGTATTAACTTAGAATCTTGAAATAGGAAAGAAGGATGAAAAAGGAAATATATATATATATTTGAAAAATTATAATCAATTTTTCTTCAAATATGGTGTGTGTCTGTCTGTCCATGTATAAATCTTCAGTCAACCCAGTGACGTCCAAGCAGGTGAAATACAGGGAAAATCACTTCTCTGTTCCTTACAGCCTAATTACTATAAAATATATATCTTCAAATTTTTAAAAAATCTGGATTTAAATCTAGCTTATCAGAAACTATGGAGGCCAGATCACCTCTAAACATCTCTAAAATGAAACATCTGTAAAATGCTAAAAGAAAATAACTCTCAACCTAGAATCCATATTCAATGAAAATATTCCTTAAGAATGAAGACAAAAACTATAATGTCTTTAGATAAAATAAAATTACCATAATTTGTTTTCTACAGAATTTTATTTTTAAAAATATTAAAGGCAATTATTTGCATTGAAGGGAAATGAAATCTCTGTATGAGACACCGATCTTTAGGGGATAATGAAAAGCATCAAAATTGCGAACATTCAGTTAACCTATACAGATGTAATCCTTCTGAAGTCTAAAACATAAAGAATGGGGTAGGTAATAAATGGATTTAAATCATTGTAAAGGTCTACATTTTACTTTTAGTAAAGCAACATTTACTCTAAACAAATTGAAAATCTAAGTGTGTATATTGCAATTTCTAGAGAAATTAGGTGCGCTGTTTGATTTTGTCTTCATTCCTAATAACTGGTAGCTTAAATATTTCATTCCTTTATTCTCTTCCCCTCTCTCTCTTAACTTTGAAATTAAGAGAATCTAACCTAATAACTTTGTTGATTTTATTTAAGCCAGTGCAAAATATTTCATCATGACTTTATTTTCTATGTGTAAATAGTTCTATGTTTTCTTTTAGTCTTCATCATGGTAGTAATTTTGATCCCATTTTCATCTTCTATATGAAAATAGCTTTGTGTCGAAGGTTTCTAGTTCTTTTGTATTACTAATCATAGCAAATCGGAGTTTCCTGGGTTGAAGAAGTTCCCTGGGAGTGGATTGTGAAAGTGTCTACATGGACTTCCTGATTTCCACTGTCTCAGGAACCATATGGATGATTCTTTATATTGCAATGTTATCCATGCTTCTTTAACACAACTAGAGCAGAGGAAGGAGCAGGTGATTTGTTTTCCTGCTTCAAGATAAGATGCTCATGTGCAGGACAATGAATTTTTGTTGCAGATCTCTGAGATGTTTTACTGCTTGGCCCATTCTCTTCCTCCCACACAGCTTGTGCGCAAACCCAACTCTGAAGAGACTTATATGCATTGTGGAGTGTGCAGATTATGTATACATATATCTCAGTTCCACTATAAACAATGCTGACCATGTTTTTCATTTGTTTTCTTATATTTCTATTGTTGCTTTTGGTTGTTCTCCAGGAAAGAAAGGGGATAACACAGACTCACGGAATCATGTTTACATGGGAATGCAGTACTATCTTACATTAATATGAGTGCGTTGTTTCTTTTTCCTCTTGAATGAAATTAGTGTACTATGTTAATTTTCTTTTGAAAAAAGGAAGTATAGCATTTTAGTCATTGGCAATCTGCACTATCTCAAAAGAAACTGTGTTTCTGGTTTTTTGGGTTTTTTTTAAGATTTTATTTATTTATTTGACAGACAGAGATCACAAGTAGGCAGAGAGGCAGGCAGAGAGAGAGAGGGGGAAGCAGGCTCCCCGATGAGCAGGGAGCCCGACTTGGGGCTCTATCCCAGGACACTGAGATCATGACCCGAGCCTAAGGCAGAGGCTTAAGCCACTGAGCCATCCAGGCGCCCCAGAAACTACCTGTTTTTTGAGGAAAGGTTTATGCCTAGGTTGAAAGAGAACATTGAATTTAATTAGGCATTTTTATTTATTTATTTATTTATTTATTTATTTTAAAGATCTTTTTTTTTTTAAGATTTTATTTATTTTATTTTACAGAGAGAGAGAGAGAGCACAAGTAGGCGGAGAGGCAGGCAGAGAGAGAAAGAGGAGGAAGCAGGCTCCCCACTGAGCAGAGAGCCTGACACTGAGCTCAATCCCAGGACCCCAGGATCATGACCCGAGCTGAAGGCAGAGGCTTCAACCCACTGAGCCACCCAGGCGCCCCATAGGCATTTTATTTTTAAAAGATCCTCATTGACTCTGTTATAACAAAACAGACCAATATTTATGATGAATTAAACTCTCTTGAGTGTTTTCTTCCAATGTGAGGTAAGAACTAATCAGTTTAAACTTTCCACATTGTAGAAGAAAAGAGTTTTTGAGTGATTAATAATGGAATAAATTTGTTCTTTTTTACCCTGCCTGCTAAACTTTTCCTGGTAGACTAAGGATCAAAATAACTCCTAATTATGAATCAGTAACCTAACTATGGCATTTTAGTTATTTTACCCAACTTACAACATAAATAAGACTTATTTTACAGAATATGTCTGTGTTGGGGGTACATTTTTATAACACATTTATGATATTCCAAATATATACTTTTTGTTCACGTTTACAGCTGCCTCTTTGTAGAAGAGGGATCAATAACCATTTGACTGAGGTTTTAAAAGAGAAAGATAAAGAGCAAAACCCAAGGAAAGCTCACACTAACACATAATTGGAAATAAAATTCGAATGTTTTCCAAGCAGACAATTGTAGCTTTCCTTACATGCAGCAGACATTTTCATTAAATAGATTCCTTGGTAATAAATTGTATATTTACAAGGGCTTTGTTTGCAGTGTCCCTTTGAGATGATACATCAAGTTCAGAAGCATCAATAAAAGTGACTTTAATATCCAGGAAAATACTGATGCAGCTGTTTGTTTTCCAACAGTGCCAGTGACTCATAAATAACAAAGTAACGCAGGCATACCTTGGGCAAAGTGGCTATATTATCCTTTCTATGACTCTAATACCAGTAAATCAGTTGCTGACTTCAGATTTCTTAGAAAATATGTTTGCCAGTTCCAGACAATGTTCAAGTTTAAACAATAACACCAGAAACAAAAATCCTTTACCAAATAAGTAATATTTCCAAGTTGAAGGAAGTTGAACTCTTTTCTAAAAGTCATTCTGGAAATTTTGAGTAATTTCAGAGTTTTAAGATCTCATTATTTAAGAAAGACGAATGCTTAATCAACATTACCTGGAAAGAGTCCATAAGAATGGAATTAAACAAAAGGAACTGTGCCTAAAAAAAAATGCAGAAAAGAATGATATCTTGAATTTAATAAGCCACTTTTCAAAGAGGTAAAATGTTTATGTATCAGTCTTTATAAAATCCCTATTATGTTTGTAGAGGGAGACATTATTGTCCCAAGGGAAATAGGCACTTTTATTAGTAATCACAGAGTCCTAAATGGATTCTGAAGTGAAATATGACTATCAGTCCCCAATCCAGTGTTACATTAAGAACATATTGTGTTATATTTTTAAATAGATGAAAGTGTACGACCACTATCCACATCACCCCAAGGCTCCTTAACTATGTTAAAAAAAAAAAAAGTTGCTCATATAAGTAGGAGAATATTACCTGTTTGGTTAGCTTTGCAAAAACAACTCTCCCTCATCTTTATCAAATCTTCACTTATGTCCTTGATCCAACATGTATATTTCTCAGCTATATTCTTTAATTTGTAATTTTCTCTCTTTTTACTGTGACTCCATTTCTTCCCCTTACCTTTAAAAAAGTCACTTTGACAAATGTCCTACTAGTCACAATTTCACTGGTAAATTTCCAGAAGAAATGAATAAACCATGTCTTTAAATAAAAAAGAAAAAAAGTAGTAACATTCAAGGATTATGATGAAAACATAGCATAACATAACATAAGAGCAACATAACATATAAAAAGAGAAGTTTGTTGTCTTAACTTCCCAAGTTGGTTTTCTGTACCCCTTTGTTTCTTTCTATCTGTCCTTAGTGATATGTACTTCTCTCCTTTCTTATGGTTCTTAGTATTTCCTTCTCTATGGAAAGAATGCTGACTATTAATTACACTCTAATTTATAAAGTGTTTCAAGGGGTGCCTGTGTGGCTCAGTGGGTTAAAGCCTCTGCCTTCAGCTCAGGTCATGATCGCAGAGTCATGGGATCGAGTCCCACATTGGGCTCTCTGCTCTGCAGGGAGCCTGCTTCCCTTCCTCTCTCTCTGCCTGCCTCTCTGTCTACTTGTGATCTCTCTGTCAAATAAATAAATAAAATCTTTAAAAAAAATTAGAAAGTGTTTCAACATTTCTCATCTTCCAAGAGTATTTATGACAAGCTTTCACTCCTGCTAAAAAGTTACATTGATCTCATGGCACTCGGGAGAAAGGATCTGAGAGTCAAGACGCTTTCCCCAGTAATCCTGAGCGCAAAGCCCACAGAGGCTGGTTCATCTGCCTGAATAATAGGACTCTTTTCTTATTATGTGTTCTACTTGTAATGCACTACTCCTCATAAAGTTCTTTGAAGTTATTGTGAATAAGGTCATTATAATGGTGAGTATCACCTTCATTTAAAAGGAAATTCATTGTCCTTAAATATTTAATTTTATATTAGTCTAAGTATATTTTGTAATCCAGTTTAATGGATTTATCCTATGTTTAATGCTACCATTTGTTTCATTTGTAACAACATATGGTAAAAGGTAAAAGATTTGTGTGTGTTTCTTTAAATAGAGTCAGAGCTGATGAGATTATTTGGTTAGGGAGGAGAAGCTAGTTATTGAATTATAAATTCCATAATTGGATCTGTCTGGTTCTCTGTCCTCTGAGTGCAATGCAGGGACATTAAACGCTTCTGCTCACCCTCTGGATCTGAGTGTTCCATGTAAGTCACATTATCAGCAGGCTTCTTAGTTTTCTAAAACATGGGATCTCTGGGGGCAGCTTACTATCAAGAAAAACTTAGAAAACACTGAATCTTCATCTATTTTTGTTAAAAAAAAATTATATCATCAAAAGTCCTTTTTCTGGTAAGCTTAATATAAAGACATCAATATGCACAGCTGTCACCTTGGAACTTTCATATTTTTATGTACAAAGTCAGAGTGCTTTATCTGTAAGATTATTTCGGAAAGTAGCTATAGAAGATAAACCTACCTAATGAATGTTTTTAAAAGTTAAAACTTTCCATTGTTAGGGTTTCAATAAAAAGATATTATAAATCTATTACTGGAGTTAAGCTTCTTCAATGTTCAGACATCAAACTTAAAATCACATGACGTTTTACTTACAGAAATACAATAGACATCTTTAACCTCTCCCTTTTTAAAATATCATTGAATTGAGCTCTGGAGGAAGTTATTTTTATTCATACCTATTATCAATATCCGTTTCTAGTGTAGAAGAGTCTTAAAAATGATTATACCGAACATCTAATTTGCTCCTAGTATGTGCCACATGCGTTTGTATTCGATCTTCTGTTCCATACCATCTAAATGTAGGCAGTATCATACCCATTTCACAGACAGAGAAACTGAAGTTCAGAAAAGCAGTGTTAATAGCCAACATCACATGAAGGGCCTGCTTTTGGGTTCATTGATTTTTCTCTATTGATTACCTGTTTATAATTTTTATTTCTAATTATTAATTATTATTATTAATTATTATTATTAATAATTATTTTCTTCTGTTTGCTTTGGGCTTGCATTACTCTTTTCTTGTCATTTTCTGAGATGGAAGCTTAAATTATTGTTTGCAGATCTTCATCTTATCTAATACATACATTCAGTGCTCTCGGTTTCCTTCTAAGCAAAGCTTTCATATTTCATAAATTTGAATACATTGTATTTTCATTTTAATTTGGATCAAATAATTTTTAAAATTTCTTTTGAGATTTCCCCTTTGGCTTAGATGTTATTTCGAAGTGTGTATTTAATCTCCAAATATTTTGGAATTTTTCAGCTGTCTCTCATTTTAATTCTATGACAGCCCGAGAACATACTTTATATGATTTTTATTTGATTAAATTTGTTAAGGTATGTTTTATGGACCCATTCTCTTTTGCAAATGTTTCATGTGCTCTTGAGAAGTACGTGTATCTTGCTGTTATTAGATGAAGTATTTTATAAATGTCAGATTCCTTTGATTGGTGTTGCTATTCAATTCAACTATATCCTTAATTTTCTGCTACTTTATCTGTCAATTACTGATAGAGGTGTTTGCAATATTCATCTATAATAGTGGGTTTGTTTATTGCTTTGAAGTGATATCACATTTTTGCCTCACATATATATATATATATTTTTTTTTTTTAAAGATTTCATTTATTTATTTGACAGACAGAGATCATAAGTAGGCAGAGAGGCAGGCAGAGAGAGAGGAAGGGAAGCAGGCTCCCTGCAGAGCAGAGAGTGCAATGCATGGCTTGATCCCAGACCCCGAGATCATGACCTGAGCCGAAGGCAGAGACTTAACTCACTGAGCCACCCAGGCGCCCCATGCCTCACATATTTTGATGCTCTGTTGTTAAATGCATACCAGTAATAGATTAAAATGTCTTCATAGAGAATTGACCCTTTTATCATTCTGTTATGACTTGTTTTCTTTCTGATAATTTTCCTCATTCTCAAATTGGCTTTGTCTAAAATTAACGTAATCACTCCAGGTTTCTTTTGAGGAGTGTTACCATGGTATATTTTAATTCATTTGTTTATTTTTAATCTCTCTGTATTTTTATAATGACAGTGGGTTTCTTATAGAATGTGTATTAGATCTTTTTTTCTTCCTTTCTTTCTTTTTTTTTTTTAGATCCACCTGACAATCTCAGTTTCTTAATTGGTATATTTAGATCATTTATCTTTTTTTTTAATTTATTTTTATTTTTATTTTTTATAAACATATAATATATTTTTATCCCCAGGGGTACAGGTCTGTGAATCGCCAGGTTTACACACTTCACAGAACTCACCTTAGCACATACCCTCCCCAGTGTCCATAACCCCACCCCCGTCTCCCAACCCCCCTCCCCCCAGCAACCCTCAGTTTGTTTTGTGAGATTACAAGTCACTTATAGTTTGTCTCCCTCCCAGTCCCATCTTTTTCATTTATTCTTCTCCTACCCCCTGAACCCCCCATGTTGCATCTCCACTGCCTCATATCAGGGAGATCATATGATAGTTGTCTTTCTCTGACTGACTTATTTCGCTAAGCATGATACCCTCTAGTTCCATCCATGTCGTC
>NW_019154086.1:90067308-90112342 GCF_002288905.1 Enhydra lutris kenyoni | reverse complement strand
TGATTTTGAGGGGGGTTCTCTGCACCTCCTGGATTTTGATGCTTGTTCCCTTTGCCATATTAGGGAAATTCTCTCCAATAATTCTCTCCAATATACCTTCTGCTCCCCTCTCTCTTTTTTCTTCTTCTGGAATCCCAATTATTCTAATGTTGTTTCATCTTATGGTGTCACTTATCTCTCGAATTCTTCCCTCGTGGTCCAGTAGCTGTTTGTCCCTCTTTTTCTCAGCTCCTTTATTCTCTGTCATTTGGTCTTCTATATCGCTAAGTCTTTGTTCTGCCTCATTTATCCTAGCAGTGAGAGCCTCCATTTTTTATTGCACCTCATTAATAGCTTTTTTTATTTCAACTGGTTAGATTTTAGTTCTTTTATTTCTCCAGAAAGGGTTTTTATATCTCCTGAGAGGGTTTCTCTAATATCTTCCATGCCTTTTTCAAGCCCGGCTAGAACCTTGAGAATCGTCATTCTGAACTCTAGATCTGACATATTACCAATGTCTGTATTGATTAGGTGCCTAGCGTTTGGTACTGCCTCTTGTTCTTTTTTTTTGTGGTGAATTTTTCCGCCTTGTCATTTTGTCCAGATAAGAGTATATGAAGGAGCAAGTAAAATACTGAAAGGGTGGCAAAGACCCCAGGAAAATACACTTTAACCAAATCAGAAGAGATCCTTTCAGAGACTGGTTGATTTTCTATTTCTAGAATTGCTGTTCTTCTCTTCAATGTCCCATTGGATTTGTGGGTGTTTGCAATCTTTAGATAAGCTATCTAGCTGATCTCCTGCTACCTGATGTAGTCTCAGCCTGCTACTTCTCCGCCTTCTTGACTCCTTATCTAGATCATTTATCTTTAAAGTAATTAGTAATATAATTGAATTAATATCTGCCATATTTTTAGCTATTTTATATTTATCGCACTTATTTTTTTTCCTTTTACTTTTCTCCTTTTTTCTTCCTTCTCTAGTTTTAATGAGCATTTGATAGATTCCATTTTTCTCTCATCTCTTAGCACATTTAGTTTTTATGGGTTTTTTTGTTTGTTTTGTTTTTGTTTGTTTTTTTTTGTTGTTGGTTTTGTTTTTGTTTTTTAAAAGATTTTATTTATTTGACAGAGAGAGATCACATGTAGGCAGAGAGAGAGGGGGTAGAGAGGCAGGCAGAGAGAGGGGAAGGGAAGCAGGTTCTCCGCAGAGCAGGGAGCCTGATGCGGGGCTCGATCCTAAGACCCTGAGATCATGACCTGAGCCAAAGGCAGAGGCTTAACCCACTGCGCCAACCAAAGGCAGAGGCTTAACCCACTGCGCCACCCAGGCGCCCCTATTTTTGTTTTTATTTAAGTTTGGTGATTGGCTTAGAGTTTGCAATATACTTTTACAACTAATCTAAGTTCACTTTTAGAATACATAGTGCCACTCCATGGCTAGTGGAGATAACTTAAAACAGATTATTCCCAATACCTCCCTCCAGTCCCTTATAAAATTGCTGTGGTTTATTTCACTTATCAAAAGGAATACACATTATTCTATATTATTTTGAACTAACAGATATCTATCATATAACTTGAGAATGAGGAAAATAAGATTTTATTTTACCTTCATTTATTCCTTTTCTGATACTCTTTCCCTCCTTATGTAAATCCTGAGTTTCTAATTTATATCATTTTCTTCTTTTGTAAGTACTTTAGAGAGGTATTTATTGTATGGCAGACCAACTGGTAACACATTCTCTCAATTTTTGTTTGTCTGAGAAAGTTCCTTTTTCTTCTTCACTTTTGTAGAACAATTTTGCTAGATACAGAAGTCTAGATTGGTAGGTTTTTATTTTCCACACTTTAAATATTTCACTTCACTATTTTTTGTTTGTTTGTTTGTATGGTTTCTGATAAGAAATCTGACAAATATTTATTTTTCCTCTATAAATAAGGTTTTATATTGCCTTATCCCCCAGCTTCTTGGTTCATTTCCACATTTTCCTTTGTCTTTGGTTTTCTGGGATTTGAGTATGATATGCCAAACCATAGATTTGGGAGCATTTATTAAATTTTAGAATACAGTTCTTTGTTATGATGATTGTTCAGGTAATACTTCAAAAAATGTACTTTATCCCTGGGCAGCATTCAAAATATCAGCTTTTCCCCTCATGATGACCATCTCTAATGTTTACCCTAAGAACCTGGTAAAGCTCCTGGAGGTAATACCCACAAAAGTGCAATACAACCTCCAAGACTATGCATGCTGGAATTTCTCACAGTCAATCAGTTCCACACTCAGCCTTCAACAGTTTGTCAAGGTTATCATTAAAGTGTTTCTATCAATTACTGTCTCCAGTGGTATCTGTTCCCAATAAACTCATCCTGACTATGAGTTCTGTATTTTCTTGTCTCCAGATTTCAAGGTGGCATTATTCCCTATGACCTCAATTTTCTAATAGATCTAACAAAGAGCATTGAGTTTTAGCTTATTCACTTTTCTTCCTGTTGTGAGGACAGGAGTAATAACTTCTAAGTTCCTTATGTGCTGTAGTTGAAACAGGAAGGTTGACTTAGCATTTTTGTTGAATGTTATAACTGGCTATTAATATGTAGAGATTGAAGATTGTGAACAATTTTAAGCTGAATTAGGGATCCTTGGGTGGCTCAGTTGGTTAAGCCTCTGCCTTTCACTCAGGCCCTTTCACCTGGGATCCAGTCTCGAAATCAGGCTCCTCGCTCAGCAGGGAGCCTGTTTCTCCCTCTGCCTCCATTCCCCTTGCTTGTGCTCTCTCTCCCTCTGACAAATAAATAAAATCTTTTAAAAAACTCCAAGCTGAACCCAGTAGTTATGTGATGATAGCAAAATAGTAACATATGAAATTTTCCATTATTTTTCAAAATTATAGTTCAATATTTTTTAGTGGGTTTGTTTGCTTTTTTTTTCATTTGTTGGTGTATTTTATTCCTATTAACTTTTATAATCTATGAAAGTAGGATTGGTTCTTATTCTTATTTGTTATCATCATAATAATGAGCACTAAGTAAAATAAACATAAGTTGATCTGAATCTAGTTGAAAAAAATTATGTCAAAATATATACTTTGCTCTGATTATTATCTTACCATTCTTACAAAGATTGATACAGTAAGTGGATCTTTGCTTATTTGTGTCAAATATTAAAAATAATGCTTAAGTTACTTTCTTCTATTTCATTAAGAAAAGCCATTATAAACCAAACAAGAAAATCTTATTACATTTAACTTATATATTATTGTGCTCACTCCTTCGATGATTATTAGATTTACATAGGTTGATAGAAATCCTTAAAGCTATATGATATTAAATATACATAACATGGTTAATGTTAATATTCACCATAAGTATAAATTAAATAACTTTTACATGTTTTTTTTTTTTTTTTTTTGCATTTGATAAGAGTCAACATTTTCATTTATATCATTTAAGACTGTGGGCATCTGGATGTCCTCAGCTCCCTCATTGCAATTTCATTATCTGGGAAATCAAAGCAAAGCCTTTTCATGTTTTCTTTGTTATTTCATTACTTTTTTTTGACATACATCATTTCAGTAGTAGTTTCAGCAACAAATTTCAGTTTTCTAAAATAACGAAATCTTCACATATAGGTTATCAAGTATTCTAGAACAAAATGGTAGATCTTTTTTCTCAGTTTAAGTAAATATATATTTACATATTGATATATATGTATATATTTGTATGCATATATATATTTATATATATTCTAATTTATGTGACCATATAGTGAGTATACATAGAAACACACACACACACACATACAAATGCATTAACAGTAGCATATTTACCTGTGCTAGGAAATACCTGTGTATTGTAGTTATATATCTTTGAATATAAGGCAATATGCCAGTCTCTGTTATCATAGTCTCCAATCACATTTAAGTAAGTAGCCTATATTTTATTTGTACTGATAAGTCTGATGCAAATGAAGGAAACATATTAAAGAGGTAATGAGATTCAACAACTAGTTTTATGTACTGAAACTGTGTTGTCTTTTTTTTTTTCTTTTTGGAAGTCATATGCTTTATATATCTACCATTGATTCATTCCTAAGGATTACAAGAACAGTTTTTTCTCCCTTTTTCTATAAAGTTAAAACAGAATTAATAACATTCTGAATATTGCAAAACAGGAAAATTATGCATGTGGCTAATTGTGACAGGTGTTTGTACAAATACAACCCAAATGCAGCTTTATGAAATCATTTCTTTCTATTAAAATAGAATGCATCAAAAAAGAAAATGAAATATCTAAATCCATCTCTTTCTTCATGATTAACAAATCTAGCCTGTATCTCATGAAGCACCATCTGGTCTCTCAAGCACATTTATAGATAACACTTATCAAAACTGGAGGGGATCATGGGGAAGCAAAAAGAAACAATAATAAAAGTAGCTTAATGAAATTCTATGACAAACTAGAAAGGAAGAACACAGCATCTTTCAAAATAATATCTCTGAGCTTTTGGTAGGCAAAACCAATATCTGCAAAAAAAAAAAATCTATAGCTTAAACATAAAGCAATATCTATACCTATATATCTATATCTATATATAATCTATATCAAAACATAAAGCAATGCCAGAGTTGTGGATTTAAATGGGACTTAGCCAGAAAGCTGCATTTATGAGGAAATTGAAAGATGCTTTATCAATTATACCTAATTTTATATAAACAAATAATGTGTTGAGAAAGTTGAAATATAAGTCACATTATTGAAAACTTTCTTATATTGATCTATTGATGTAAAATACAGTTCACATTATCCTATTTCCTTTCCTGGTGGATGAAATTTACAATTGTTGTTTACATCTTGGTTTTGACTTTCTTTACATCTTTCCCATGTATAAATTATGTTAATACCTTGATAAGTTAACATGAATATAGGACAAGCTGTAATGACTTTTCAACTTCTAAGTACATAACTTTAAGTCTATTGCTTTCCATCTGCATTGTGTCTGTTCTTGCAGTGCCCTCCCATGAAGTAAGACTGGACATACCTTATCAGTGGGACGTGCAATGAATTGTGATTTGGAATTGTTGGGAAAGTAAATTTTATGCATGCGATCTTTGGACCCCCACTTGGTCATATTGAAATGGGCTCTGGGCCTGGAACACATCCCCTACCAAGAGATAAAGACTCTGAACAGCCTATGGCACTTTTGGTCTTATCTGGGACTATGACTTCCAATTTCAGATACAACGTATATTCTGTTGTTCTACTTAAATGTGTGTGTCATATGATACCTGGCCAGCCCCACTAATATACCCCTCCCCTGTGAAGAAGTCATGGGGCCCTTCTTCTGCAATATGAAAGAGTATGTGCAGACCCATTGCCTTGCATCAACTGCTAAGAGGGACCCAATAACCATAGGGATCCCACATCCCTTACTGAAGTTGATCTTGATCTTTCTCTTCTCTATGTGGGTAAATCACTGTTCCAACCAGTGTTTGACTATGTTGTATTTTCCTCAGACTCTCACACCAGGTTGCAATGGGCAGAAGTGCTTGGTCTTTACATAGACCATAGATGATGCTTGCTCGACACAAATGATCCAAAGAAGTTTTATTAGTCAATGTATGGATTCTCATTTTCCTTCTTCCCAGCTTCTGCAATTGTAGAAACTAGTGTTGAAATAAAACTTTGTCAGTCTGGGTTCCAAAGTGATAGCAATGAGTGTTCCTCCATATTACCCTACAATGGATATATAATGTGAACAAAAAATAAACTGTATCAGTTGGAGATACTGAGCTTTTTCTGTTTGTTCCATTTTGTTTTATTTGTTTTTCTAGAGAGAGTGTGTGTGCATGTGTGCATGGGAACATGGGAAGGTGGGGGCAGAGAGGGTAAGGAGAAAGAGAATACTTAGTAGGCTCCACAGTCAGAGTGGAGCCCCATGCAGGGCTCAGTCTCATGACTCTGAGATCATGACCTGAGAAGAAATCAAAAGTCCAATGCTCAGCCAACTAAGACACACAGGAGCCCCTGTTTTGTTTGGCTTTTAGCCATTGCTATCCTGAGCTTTCCTAGATGATATGAGAACAAAGCTTCCAATGGAGATATTTGAAACAGTAATCCATAAGGAACCCTATTTTCTATATTCCTTGCTGAGATCTACACTTGCCTCTTTGTCATATATGTCTTAGTTTTGTCTAACACATCAAGTTTATTTAAACTCAGAGCCCCTATTTTTATTCAGATTGCTCTTATTCTGGATTTCAACAGTGCTCATTCTCCCATCTCAGTTCTGTACTCCAAGGCATTTTTTCAGAGGGACTGCTCTTGACCACTTTATTTTTAAAAAGGTCCCTTTATGCAGCCACAGTCTATCACTTCACTTCACTTTGTTTAGCTACTTATGAGCCTTCCACCTGCATTCACTGTGTACTTAACAAAAAAAGAGATGGCCTCTAGTCTTGTTTATCACTGTACTTCTTAGGACATATTCTATGTAGTTGAAGCTAGCCCATGCAGAGACACATACACATACACATTATTGAATGAATAAATGAGCAGATTGCTTGGAAACTTAATGTAGTCACAGCTCATGAAGAAATCATATAGCTGATTCTCATAAATGGGCAACATCTATAACTTACAATTACCATTGGGGCTGGAGAAAAACAAACAAACAAACAAACAAACAAACAAACAACAAACTATAAGCCCTTCCAGAAGAGGCCAGTCTCTGCCTCAATACTGGCTCACGACTTCTCTCTTCGGGGCACCTGGGTGGCTCAGTGGGTTGGGCCTCTGCCTTTGGCTCAGGTCATGATCTCAGGGTCCTGGGATCAAGCACGGCATCGGGCTCTCTGCTCGGTGGGGAGCCTGCTTCCCCTTCTCTCTCTGCCTGCTTCTCTGCCTACTTGTGATCTCTCTCTGTCAAATAAATAAATAAAATCTTAAAAAAAAAAAAAAAAAGACTTCTCTCTTCCCATTCCTCCAAAGAGAATATCTAAAGGACGATTTTAATTTTTTTTCTGTTATTATAAGTTTATTTAGCTGGCCATTATGTAATGATGAATTTTAAAAAGGGGAAGAGTGGCAGTTAATGTTTACTAATTACCAGCTATGTGTTGGAATCTCTGCTGAATCATTTACATATTGTATCAGAATTCTCACAACAGTGTCTTGAGATAATCATATTTTTACTGCCCAAGGAAGTGAGAACTGAGTCTCAGAGATACCAAGTGTCTGTCTTCACATCATACCACTAACATAAAATAAAAATATTTTAATTATTTCCAGTAGCATAATATTTTTAAAAAATAATTTAAAATATTTAATATTTTTCCAAATGTCTTCTCCAAACCACCAGCATGAGTTTTGCCTGAGAACTTTCTAGTAATGCAAATTTTTGGATTCTACCCCAAACCTACTAAATCAAAAACTGTGGATGAGGCCCAGCCATCTGCATTTAACAGGTCCACTAGATAATGCTGATATACACGAACATTGGAGAACCACACTATTAAAGCAATGAAGCCCTATATTTACATAGTAAGCATAACTAGAAAATTTAGACCATAAAGCTGCAATGAATTTTTAAAATATGTATAAAAATTCTGTGAACTGTGTAAGACTGATGATTCACAAACCTGTACCCCTAAAACAAATAATACATTATATGTTAATAAAAAATAATAAAAAATAAAAAATAAAAAGGTAGGCTGAACTCTGACCTCCGCAAATAAAGAATCAAAGGATATTGAAACTAGTATAACACTGTATGTTAACTACACTGGAATTAAAAAAAAAAAAGAGTAACAAAGGGTAAGCAACCATGTACCAAAAATTTAAATAAAATAAAAGGATTTTATTATGTACGTATGTGAATGAAAAAAAATCTTACACAAAAGGGTCAAATTCCTAAAAATAAATAAATAAATAACATCCCAAAATTACTATAAAAAGAAATTGGTAACTTGAAAAACTAATAAAAATTGAATAATTAAAAAAAAAATTGTCCTGTACTGTGGTAACCAGAATACATGTGCATATACTCTGACAACACTGTGGCTTTGAGTATTAGGTTAATTGACTATGGTTTCCAAATTATACCAATATTAACCCAATAAACATGAGTAATTAAATAAAATCCTATATTTTCAAGACTTTTAGTAAGAGGTTTGATGTCAGTGAGAGGGACAAGAGTTAAAAGAATTATGCTACTGGAAATAATCTGCCATCAAATTGCAGCATTAAAAGTCAGTGGGGATTGTGGAAGAACTTTTATTTGGGAGCTTCTGCATTAGACCTACTGAGAAAATGCTAGTCTTTAGCTTAGAGCTTGGTTGCATGCTGGAAAGAAACAGTTTAATTGGTCCTTAAAAGTTCCAGAGCAAGTAATATGTTAATTTGACATTTTCAGACAAAGTTCCATTAGGTTACACATTCACTTTCATTTGTAAACAGGAAGACTGGGTCTGTTCAGTGCAGCTCAGTTTTAATTTGTGGTTTTTAAGAAAGTAAAAGCCTTAGGCTCAGACTTAGAAAAATATATCTTTTTCTTCAAGAATAACTTGATAACTTTATTTTCTTTCCTGATTTAAAGACTTTTGTTCTAGGCCCTCTTCAAGTTATCTCCTGGCTGTACCCCCATATCTTAGGAGTGCCATATATTAATTCTCTTTGTCAAATTTGGGCTCTTCCTTGTATATTAAGCCTTCTGACATATAAATATTTCCATGGCTTTGGTTATCTTTACTGTTTTTTGTTATTATTATTTTTTTAATCACTCTGTCTTCATGGCTAATTCTATCTTTTGGGCATAACACTAGATAACACCATTCTAGCATCCCTTCCCTGAATTTTAAAAGCAATTACCATTTGGAAATCATTATAACTAAATGAATGTGTTGTATTTTTACAGTTCTCTATAGATTCCAACAGTTTTAACATTTTTATCTTAAAGGATTTATTTTATTTATTTCAGAGTGAGAGAGAGAGAGTATGAGCTGGGGGAGAGGCAAAGGGAGAGGGAGAGAATCCTTAAGCAGACTCCTGCTAAGCATGGGGCCTGATGTGGGGCTCGATCCCAGGACCCTGAGATCATGACCTTAGCCAAAATCAAGAGTTGTACGCTCAACTGGACTGAACCACCAAGGTGCCCCCAACCATTTTAAATTATTTCCTGTATATATTTTTCCTCATATAAGAACTTTGCTGGAAACTGTTTACAAAATTTTAAATATTTAGTGCCACATCTGAAATGAGGAAAAAAGCTAAAAATTATTATATGTAAATTACAATTTTTTCTTATTCTCTAAAAATAATGTTTATGTTAGATTTCATAATTCTTTGTGAGGGACTATACTGTTGTTCCCTAGGTTGAGCATGGTTATCTTCCAGCCTGTGAAATCTGCCTCCTTATAAAAATAAAATAAAATTAAAATTAAAAATAACTTGCATGACTATTTTAACATTTAAGTCCCAAGTTTCCTTTTGGAATATTCACTATAATGGAAGATGGCCAAATGTTATATTTGACCATGCCAATGTGTGCTTATTAAAATTAGTTTGTCTATTTGACTAATTTTATTTCTGTGTATATACTGGAGGCTTAAATGCAGATACATCGGAAATAAAAGAAAACAGAAGATGTTTTGAAATGACAATTAGTATTATTTTACTGTGCTTTTCATTGTAGCTAATTTTCTGATGTTCTTTTTCTGTGACAAAATTACTGAATACATAATGAAGTATATGAAGAAACACTTAAAAATATTTTATTTTTTACATACTTCTTTCTCCTCCCATTTTCTGTCTTCTTTTCTTTTTTATTCCAAAGAATCAAAGGAAACTGCATTTTAGACATATGAGTTGTTTTTTCAAAAGGACACTGGGATATATGTATCATACATGTAAATGTAAAAAAATATACATATATATATACAGTTGAAGAACTAAGACCCAAAATTCACTTATATACTGAACTATTATAATTACAATTTACCCCCCAAAATGTTAAATTATTTCTTTACAATCCTATTAGTTATGTAGAACAATTTTTTGTTGTTTTCCATGTATAGATGAGAAAAATGATGTTACATTTATTTTATTTTCTTCTTTCTAGAGCTAGAAAACTGGCACACAGTCCCAGGTCTTCTGGCTACAAATGTGGGGCACTCCTGCTCCAAAGCACACCACTTCTCCCATCAATGTATATGTGACTGAGAGAGTGAAACAACGTGGCTGCAAAACACTAAATCATCTCCCTTTTTAATCTATTTCTATTTTTGACTGTTAAGGTCAAATCAGAATTTCATCTCTAATATATAAATACACTTTTATATCTGGGGTTATTTTTACCACAAAATCCTGTTGTAGTAGGATAGCTTGCATTAATATGTAGATCATCTGTTGAGGTTTATGTGCTGATATTTAGCATAATAACTGATTTATTTTTTGCATGGGTAGGTCAGAGAGATTAACTGTTAGTTTTATAGACTGTAATTTTGCCAAGGAAAGGCAAGATACCATGTAACCTCAAACCCAATGATTGACTGCCCAAATACATATCTTTAGCCCCATCAGGTCAATGTTTTTACAGTGATCAATTAAAATAATAATAATAAACATTTTGAAATAAGGTAGTTTGATTTTAATTTTTTATCTTCATACATACTTCCAACGATGTTCTGGATCCTATGATGTTTCTAATTTTTTTCAAAAATGTAGGATGATGCTAATGATGTGAGGCAGAAGGAAATCATTAAATTTCCTTATCTACTGACAAGCCCTTGAAACAGGCAGAGTTGCTCTCCTCTAAGGACTCAACTGACCTCCACCTTAAGGCTTTGCTAAGGGCAGAGGACAATCTTAGCCTGACCAACCCCCTACCCCCAACCAGGATCCTGTAAATCTACTTTAACAATTCCTTTAGGAAACTTTATCTCTAAACCTCCAAGATAGTGTCAAAAATCATTCCCAAACATATGGCCCACTGATATACATCTAAAGGGTCTCATGAGAAGGTTTTATTACTGGTAATGAATAAACTTTTCCCCAGACAATAGCTAGCCCCTCAAGGTCCTAGAAACCTTGCTTCCAAAATTCCTTAGAGACTTACGCCATCCCTAACCCCATCCCAACTTACAAGTATATAATAGACCACTCCTCACATCCCCTGGGCAGCAGCTCTTCCTGCCCATGTGTCCTGTCCCCATGCTTTAATAAACCACCATTTTGCACCAAAGATGTTTCAAGAACTCTTTCTTGGTCATTGGGTCCGGACCTCACCCCACTGAACCTCACCTATGTTCTAGAACTTCATCAGGTCCTGTCTCCATACTTTAATAAAATCAACTTTCTGCACCAAAGATGTCTCAAGAATTCTTTCCTGGCCATCATCTCTGGACCCCAAAAACACATCTTTCCTACTTCAGTAAGGTGGCAGATATAAGGCTGGAGTTCAGAAAAGAGACTGGACGTATAAACTTGAGAACTGTTGGCAGAGATTGTTTGCACAGCTGTGACATGGGCAGGGCATCAAGTGCAAAGGAGCTGCATAGAAGAAAAGAAAGAGCAAAGGCTGGGTCCTATCCCTAGCCTCACCCTTAACTCTAGCCCTAGTCTCAACTATTCCAATATTTAGAAGTTAGACATGACAAAGATTCTTTCTTTCACAAAACTCCACTCAGTCTCCCCTGAACTTTTTCACTGGTCTCTGACCTTTGAGCTTTTAATTTCCTCTCTACATTGCTCAATTTTAGCAAGAATCCTGCCAAATCAGTTTAGCCAGGATCCCTGGGTGATATTTGGTCACCCTGGTCTGCCTTCAGTAAAAATCCCATTAGATTGGTTTAGCCAGAATTCCCTCTTAACACTGATGATTCCTTTTAGTAATTTTCCATTCAATGACCCTGTCCTGCTCTGGAGCTATAAGTTGACATTTGTCCACGTTGTATTTGGAATTGAGTGCAATCTCTTTCCCACTGCAAGATCCCACTGCAGTGATGTCTGTGCCTATTGTAACAGTTCCACTGAATAAAGTCTGCTTTACGATCCTTAACAAGTGTCCTGAGTACCTATTTTCGTATCTTAATAGAAGAAGAGAAGGAACCAGTGAAAACGCTTAGGAGTACCAGTAAGCAACAGGAAAGCTGAGAGAGGATGTGAAGTCCTGCTAGCCAAGTAGAGTAAATGCATTCAAGAGAGATGCAGTTAGTGCTGTTGAGTATATGTTCATGCAGACCTCACAAGTAATGATTTAACTCAAAAAAGCAATTGTGAAGAGATTCCCATGGATTTGTGCAAGTGACAGCCAAGTTGCATGGGTTCAAAGAGAACTGGAGTAAATGTGCATTGACCACAAAAGTTTTGCTGCAAAGGACAGTAAGTAAAGGATATATAGTGAGGAACACAGGGTCAAAAAAATTTTTTTTAAGATGAAAATAATTAGCATGCCATGTACTATTAGGAATGATTAATTAGAGTGAAATAAATTACTATAGAGTAGAAAATAGGAAGAATTTTTGGAATGCCAAAAATAGTACTACTGAAATTTTCAGCCATTTTTCAGGTATTAAGGGTTTTTTTTTGTGTGTGTGTGTGTTTTTTGTTTTTTGTTTTTTGTTTTTTGTTTTTGTTTTTCTTGTCCAAGTCTCTTAACATAGATTAAAAAAAAAAAAATCAAAAGACCATTCTTTTCTCCCAAAGAATGTGCTTCAAATTGTCCCATCTATATCCTTCACAGCTATTGTCTCCTTTTTATTTATTTAATGTTTGTTCTTTTATAAGCAAACCTATTTAAAAGATTTTCAATCCTTTACATTTTCCTTATCAAAGTGCCTCTTCTGACCCTGTTCTATAAAGACTCTGCAAAAGTGCTCTTAATGTGTTATAAGCTTTAATTCCCTCTATTGACATATTTAAGTCCATTTACTAAATGAGGGAATAGGTAACATAAATTGTGAAAACGTATTTTTGATTAGAATAAGAGTACACTAATGAACTTCACCAATCCCTTCAACTGTGTTGATAATTATTTTATACACTATATTTAAATTGTGGTTTGGATAAAAATGTTCTAATTTTTAAGTAACTCAAAAGTTAAGAAAATGTTTTAAAAATCATTTTAATTTCCTTCAAAGAATAGTGTTTTTTTTATACATAAAAGCATTCACTATTTATTTGAAGTGGATGTTAATGTTTTATATTTTTACTCTCTGACATAATAATCAATTTCCTTAACATATATGGAATGTAATTGATTCCCTCTGTGAAGGAAAGCTTAGTTGTTAATTAACATTCTCTCTGTGAAACCATAATTTACACAAAAAAATAGTTGTGTGGCTTCTTTTAGTTGCAAACGATTGAGCTACTTGCTAAAGCACCCAGATGCCTCAATTTCTCTAATTCTTAATTTAAAAGTTCATCTTTCTTTTCAAGCTCAGGGAACAGGAAAGCTAAAATTGTCCTGGTGAAGAAGGTGGAAGAGGAGGAGAAACAAACTGAGCCAGAGTAGGATAGTATTATTACAATGTTTGGAAAAAATGTATGTTGGGGCCTGGGTGGTTCAGTCCATTAAGCGTTATAGACTCTTAGTTTTCAGTTCAGGTCATGATTTCATGGGTCATGTGATTAAGCCCCACACTGGGATCCTCAGTCAGCAGGGAGTCTGCTTGAAGCTTGTCTCACTCTGCCCCTCCTCCACTTGTAGTCATGTACAAGCACCTGTGTGTGTTCTCTCTCTCTCACAAATGAATATGTCTTTTAAAAAAGTATATATCTTATGTAAAGCTGCAGGAGTGTATGGAAATTAAGTAAATACCCAATTTGTGACAAAACTGTTGCAAACTATTACCTGCTTCTTGGGAAAAATAAAAACAAAACAAAACAAAACAAACAAAAAACAACAACAAAGGAAATATTCCTGGCATGCATTGTTAAAAATGTTTTTATTTTAAACAATGACATTTACCACTAAATTAACAAGAGGCTGTGACAATTTTGAATAAAGAAATTTTCTAATTGTTATAAACCAGACCAAAAGGCAAGGAGAGTAATATTTCTGTCCTCATTGTCATGAATCATAAAGTAATAAATAGATTCTAAATAAAAGTAGGAACTTATTAAATAATAAATGATGAGATGAGAACATCCACAGAAAAATAGCTATAACTTTTGGGAAGGTATCTAATGGAAAGAAAGTTGAATTTTAAAAAAGTTATTTGTAAACAATTTTATTTTATTTTATTTTTTAAGATTTATTTATTTATTTGACAGACAGAGATCACAAGTAGGCAGAGAGGCAGGCAGAGAGAGAGGAAGGGAAGCAGGCTCCCTGCTGAGCAGAGAGCCCAATGTGGGGCTCGATCCCATGACCCGAGCTGAAGGCAGAGTCCTTAACCCACTGAGTCACCCAGGCGCCCCTGTAAACAATTTTAACTAAAAGACAGCTAATATACTAAGTACTATATATTTTAATAAGCCATAATTATGCATCTTATTTTTTTTGAAAGCAGTATATCTTATAGTGAAATCACAGTATATATTAAAAATATAATGCTATTTCTCAAAGTTAAATGCAGAAGCATGAAAAGCAGACATCGTAGTAGTTATATATTTATAAAAATTAATTATGAAGAATTTTGTGTCAATGGAAGAAATTATTTTTAATACATTTTTCATGTTTCTATAAGATTGACAATTTTCAAAACAATTGTAAGTAGACAAAATAGAAAATGTATTCTCTTAAATTATTTTGCTTATCAACAGCACATTGGTCTGTGTGTCATTTTTTATTGTTGGTTGTTACTAGGGGAAGGATTAATTAATTTCAGGAAATAATTGAAACACAACATGTGTCAAAATATGCTTTTTATACATGTCTATTGAATGGTCAAGCTCTAGGATACTGTTTTCTATCTTTGAACTTTTCTTATATATGACCTCATTATATAGTAACATATAGTGAGTATCATAGTAATTCTTTCAAAAATACTACAAAATAAAAATGATATGTTTGGTCTTAAAGTAGGAGCAATATGTTATTAAATATAATTTGAAGAAAATTATGAAATTGAGCACTTTAAAATAATTTATAGTTAAAACAAAGAGAGAACTGGAAAGATTTTTCTTCTGGGCTAAAAATAACATTTTTAAAAAGTTAGTCTAATATGGATGGTGCACAACTTTTCCTTATTGAAAGCAGAAAAAATTAGTATTTATTTGAATAATTTAATAAAATATTAGTAAATTAAAATTTACATTCTTACACAGAAAATTTAGCAAAATTAAACAAGCTTATCAATTACTATTGAAACAAAATAAGCTAAGTAAGTAATGAAGAAATGGACTTCTATTAAGCACAATTTAAATACATTGCATTAAGCAGGGTTTTTCCAGATAACTGAAGCACTATAATGTGTGAGAATGTGTAAGAGAGAGAAATTTATTTTAAAGAATTGTTTCACATATTGTGGAGATTGCTGGGGTTAGACTGACAGACTGGAGATCCAGGGCAGTGTCACTTTTGCAGCTCAAGTCAGAAGGCTATTTTCTGGCAGAATTCCTTCATGCTGGAGCAGGTCTGTTTTTTGTTCTCTTCCAGCCTTTAACGGATTTGATAGACTTCCCCTCCACCCCATTATGGAAAGCAATCTGTTTTACTCAAAGTCCCCCAATTTAAATGTCAATCTTATTTAAAAATGCCTCATAGAAACATCTAAAATAATGTTTAACCACATATCTGGGCACCATGGCTCAACCAAGTTGACACATAAAATTAACCATCACATATGTGATTTGGCAATCATTCTAAAATTTAGTTTTTACCAGAATTATGTTAAGGTCAACTTCATAGATGATCATTAGCTATTACTTGAAGATAGAGTTCACAATAGTACTTCACAGGGGGAAATCCCAAAGGATTCAGAGATTAAATCAAAACTGTGAATTCTACAAATTCTTTTTATCTATTATAAAAATATATAGGCTATGGTCTTTTGCTGGAGAAAATCTAAAGAATATCTTAATGGAAACTCAAATCTGGGTCCTCAGATTTGCCCAACAAACTTGTCTCTTAATTTGTATGGTACTTATCTTCAGCAACATTTGCAAGTTATCCATCCCACCAACATACTTTCCTAGTCATTTAAAAAAAAAAAAAAGAGTGCTATTAGGTTAAAATCCCTTCCTCTCCCTTATGCTGGATCCAAGACTGGATCTACTACATGACCACCTCATAATTCCTCCTCATTCTTGTAACAATGAGAGAAATTCTGTCCCCCTCTTGAAAGCCTTCTCAAGGACATTGTGCTATTCAATTTCTTTTCAGGAATATTTAATTGTTCCCTTTATACTGTTTTCTCCCCATCCAGGTTTAAACATATTTATGGCTCTTGTATAATTACAAATATAATCCTCCCTTGAAGATGCATTTTGCATTCATGGTGTTATCACTTTTTGCCAAAATATGTTTTAAAACTTTAGGAAAAAATGTACAGTTGGTTTTCTGACTTTCTCCCCTCCATCTCAGTCCTATATATTCACCTTCCCGGTTGTCCACTGGACATCTCCATCTGTATGCCCTATGGATACTTAAAAACAAACTGTATTAAATTGAACAAATAAAATAACCTTCCTACACAATCCTTTCATTTTTCCTCATGTTCCCTAACTCAGAGAATGGTCTCACCATTTACTGGAGCTAATATGTTAACATGAACTCTCTTCTTTCTTCCCCTCATGTCTATTTGGACACTATATCCCATCAGTTTTGCCCATTAAATACATCCATCTCAATCTTCATAGTCACTGTCTTCATTTATCTCTCACCTCTTGTCAGGACTGTTGAACAACTTCCTGACTGACATCACCATCTAACAGAGACTAGTTTTTTATTGGAAATTTAAAAAGAACATTATTGCCTTCTAATTCTATCTTCACAATACATTTGTAAGAAAAACATGTGATGCAGACAAAAGTTGATGCAATAAAGTGAGCTTCAGATCAACCACCCTTTGCCTTCATGCTTATTTATGAGAGAAACCATTAAAGAAAAACACAGAGTCTCATCTACTGTCCCATGAAAAAGCAGGAGACATCCACCAGACTTCTGGACATGATGGTTTTATATCTTACATTAGCTGCTTCTCAATGTTAGAGATGGGGTCAATTGACGAAAACTCAAACCTTTGCCAAGGTCTGTTCCAGACTAAGCTGATGGTAAAATTTCTGGTTCTTTAACTTTTGAATTCATTCTTTATTTTTCACATTTACTCATAAAATAACTTTGTCTTTAATATTTGTCAGAGGGCACCCTGAGTGTGTCTGATGAGTTCTGAGAGAACACATACAGTATCTGGGATTTGTATTTACTGAAAAGTGGGAACATTTGTGTCCCCTTGTCAAACAGCCTTGGCACTAGGGACCAGTTTACAATTTTTACTTAATGAATTGTCAGCAAAACCCTATAGACTTTTATCCTCATCTGTCAGCTGCTTATTTCTACCTTAGCTCATTAGCCTCACCCTGAAGGTTTTCCTGCAACATAGATCTACTTCCAGTTCTTCAAGTACCCACAGCTCATTCTCACCTTCAGGCTTTTATTTTTTCTTCTACTTTGAGCACTCGTTTTTTCCTTCATGAGATTATGCATCTTTCACGTCTCAGCTTAAATATAATTTCCCCAGTGTGGTAGAGGTGAAATGTCTTTCTTTTATTCCCATAATATCCTGCATGTTGTCTATTACTGTGCTAATTACTTGCAATTTTAATTTTGGATTTGTTGGCAGTCCCACTTGCTAGAGAGTCCCATTAAGATAGCATCTTTGTCTTTTTTCTTCATCATATTATCCCCAGTATCTAGCATAATGCCTGACACAGAATAGCTATTCAACAGACAACTCTTGAATAACTTCATGATGATAGTTTTAGAATGTGTAGTAAATGGAGAGAAGGCAGAGGTCGATGGTGGATAACAGGAATATGAACCATCCTTTACGTCAGTGTATATGTTTTCCTTTGTCCATCTTACAGATATTATATTTTTACTTGATATTAATGCAATAAATCTGGTGCACTGATTTTTTTCATTCTTGTTGATACCCTTTTCCCTGCTGTCAAGGATCCAATAAGGTCAGTTCATTTAAAATTTAATGCATGAAGTGTCTAACCTCCATATGTTCAGGTATTCAGTGAAATATGGTTTGTTTGATTTGCAGATGCCCTGATAGATTCATCTTCTTTTTTAGGGTTTTTTTTTTTTTATTTATCTTCTTTAAAAAAAACTCCAAAACATACTTTTATTTTCAGTAGTGGTGTGGAAAACTAGACAATACAATTTTAAATATGAACATTTTTAGTATGTTTTTGCAACAAAGTACTCAGCAGCAAGAAAATGACCTAATACTTTTTTCAATAAATGGCCTAGATTTTCTGATGCTCAAATTCATTATAAAGCAAAAATAGTGAAAAGAAGTTTTTGCTATGAATACTAACATGCAAGTTAAGCTTTTAACTCACTTGAGCAGTAGTCAGATGACACCTTGTCGAGTCCATTAAAAAGGATCCCTAGACTATTCAGTGAATTATGGGAATTTACTAAATGATGGGAATAAGAATTTGTCATCTAGACTGAAATTCATTACAAGATCATTTAATTCAACGCACGTTTACTGAGCATCTTCCTTGTATAATGTATTAAACTTCATCTTGAACAACACAGGTTTTAGGGAAGACCCAACTATAAGGTTAACTATTCCTATGAATGAAAATTGAATTCCTAATTTGCTTTCTAAGCAAGTGTAAATCGAATATATATATATATATCCATCCTATTGGCACACATGTAACATTAAAAAATACTGATAAATATGTGTATTTAAAACTGCATGCATGCATTAACACTTCATCCCATTATCATTTCACCATGTTTTTATTGTATATAATTTTAACCAATGCCATCTTAATGGTCAGCTGAAAAGTCTTGTAAACTCAGTCTAGAATACTTTTACTGGATGCTAACTCCAGTAGATTACTCCCTAATAGAGAGCACACTTGCAGTGTTGCTTCCCTTGACATACTGCATTCCATCTGGTTGTCAGAATAGGAGTTGTGGAAAAATGCCAGTGCACACTGCTTCTGTCCAAGCAATTCATTGATTTCTTTCATTTTCAGCTAGTTTGGGTAACTTGATGTAGTCCCCATGGCAATGGGTTGTCCTTTCAATCCCCAAGTGATTCCAGTTAAAAGGAAAGCCATTTTTCCCATATGGCAGCTCTAATAAATTAATAAAGGCAATAAGTGTCATGCCATCTGCACTTCAAGTGTGAAGGACATTAATCAGGGTAGGCCTCCCAGCTGGATGTATCTTTAGTGTGTAGCCACCTGGAACACAAACAATGTCATGGATCAATGGAGGCTATCAACCCAGTCAGGACAAGATATACATGATCCAGCCATCCTGCATTAGGTTAGTCTGTAGAGATTCCTGTTCAGCACAGGAATGCAGGATGGCAACCCTGTGCTGAACAGGAATCTCTACAGACTAACCTGTTGCCTTTGTACTATATTGAACATCCATCCACAATTAATGATTTATATCTGAATAGGCAGAAGATGAGTTCTTAAAAGTTTCAATTAACCAAATAAGAAATTTGCAAGTTAAAAATAATGGAAATACAGAAAAAAAAAGAAGTAATTTAATACCATGGGAAAGGAAAAGAATAATACAAGTCAACTTGTGGAAAAACTAATAGTTAAAAAACTTTGGTTTCAAGATACTGAGTAGACATTCTACATAGCATCTTGATAAAAACTGCTGAATTTTTGGGGGGTGGAGGAGGAGAGAGAGAGAGAGAGAGAGTGAGTGGGGGAGGGACAGAGAGAGAAACTTAAGCAGGCTCCACACCTAGCAGGGAGTCCAACATAGGGTTCAATCTCTACCCTGAGATACTGACCTGAGCAAAAATCAAGAGTTGGATGCTTAGCTAACTGAGCCATCCATGCACACCAATAGTTAAAATTTCTAATCTAAGCATTTACATACTCTAAGGGGTACATGCACCCTGCATGTATATATATATATATATATATATATATATATATATATATATATATATTAGCAATAGCCAAATGGAGGGAGCCCAAATGTCCATCAACAGATGAGTGGATAAAGAAGAGTGGTATATAATGGAATATTACTCAGCCATCAAAAAGAATGAAATCTTGCTATTTGCGATGATATGGATGAAGCTAGAGTATATTATGCTAAGTGAAATGTCAGAGAAAAATAAATACCATATGATTTCCTCATATGTGGAATTTAAGGGAGAAAACAGATGAATATATGGGAAGTGGGAGAAAAAAATGGAGAGATGGAAATAAGCCAGAAGAGACTCTTAACAATAGAAAATAAACAGGGTTGATGGAGGGAGGTGGGTGGGAGGACAAGATAGATAGGTGAAAGGTATTAAGGAGAGAACTGCTTGTGATGAGCTCTGGGTGTTTTGTGTAAGTGATGAATCACTGAATTCCACTCCAGGAACCAATATGCACTGTATGTTAACTAAATAAAATTTAAATATGAGGGGTGCCTGGGTGGCTCAGTGGGTTAAAGCCTCTGCCTTCCGCTCAGGTCATAATCTCAGGGTCCTGGAATCGAGCCCTGCATTGGACTCTCTGCTCAGTGGGGAGCCTGCTTCCCTTCATCTCTCTACCTGGCTTTCTGCCTACTTGTGATCTCTGTCTGTTAAATAAATAAATAAAATCTTTAAAAATTTAAATATGAATTGATTAGTTATACATGCTATCAATTCCATCTGAATACTGCTTTAGCTGGGTCCCACACATTTTTTTATACTGTATTTTCATTTTTACTCAGTTCAGTGTATTTTTTTATTTCTCTTGAGGCATTCCTTTCTGACTTATAGATTAGTTGACAAGGTATTCTTCAGTTCCCAAGTGTTTGAAGATATTCCTATTATCTTTCCATGATTCATTTTTGGTTTGATTCCATTGTTATCAGAAAACATGTTTGATGATTTCAATTCTTTTAAATTGGTTGAGAATGAATTTATTGCTCAGGATGTGGTCTATCTTGGTATATGTCCAGAGATACTTAAATAATATCTACTCTGCTTTTTTGAGGTTAATGTGTTTGATAAAGTTTGATTATATCCTATTTATTGATGTTACTGTTAATCTCTTCTATATCCTTCCTTATTTTTTGTCTCATCTTCTCAAAATTGTTGAGAAAAGGGTATTAACTTCCCCAGCTATAATTGTGGAAGTGTCTATTTTTTTTTCACATTCAGTTGTATAAGCTTTTTGCCTCACATATTTTGGCTATTTTACTCTATCTTCTATTTCTTTGTTGAGGCTCTATGTTTTCATGTATCTTTGTTTCAATCATGTTCATAATTGTTTTTCACTTGAATCACTTTTTTGATTACTGCTTTAAAACCATTTTCAGGTGATTCTAACATCTTTATCATATCTCTGTTGCTTTTCTTATTTGAGTTGGTTCTTGCTACAATAAATGATTTTTTTAATAAAACCTGGACATTTTGAGTATTATATTATGAAACCCTGGATCTCATTTAAATATTCTATTTCAGCTGAACTCTTCTGATACTAGTCTGTCAGGGGGAAGTCTGTATCTCTCCTCTTACTGCAAGCGGGTATGGGAGACCAGGCTTCCAACCTGGTCTTTACTGACACTGCCCAGGACAGATGGCTCATTACTACCTGAAAAGGATAAAAGTCTTGGCTTCCTAAGTGAGCTTCTTTGTTACCATCCTGGCAGGGTACCTGAGGGTGTCTTATTTCAGCCTGAGGGTATAAGGTCAGACTACCAGCTATGCATTTGTTAATGCATTGGAAATGGGGGCTCTTCCTGCCATTCTCCCGACATTACACATGCATTACTCTTATTGCAAGAGCAGAGTGATCATTGTATAAAACTGTTTTGACTTTCTAGGCTGACCCTTTCTCAGTTATTTGACAAGACAATTTTTGGTTGGGTTTTTTGTTTGGTTTGTTTGTTTGTTTGTTTGTTTTTGGCTGCTCTCTGTTGCCCTGCTGGGTTACCAGTTTCTGTAGCACCAAGAAAGGGGTATACTTGCCAAAAGGAAAATGTAGAATTCTCACTTCTGTGTCATTCCCTGGGGGCCTGATGTTTCTAGCTGTTATGTGTTCTATCATTCAGAGTCTTTTGTATTCATTTTATATATAACATCCAGGACTTTTAGTTCATCTTAGTGGGAGATACATGGAAAAATATTTCTATTTCATCTTCATTGAAGCATTAAAATTCTTTTAACTTCCATGATATAATAAAACACATCCTTAGTATCAGTGCAATCATTTTTAATGTTTGATGATAATTATGTAAAGACAATGAAGCAAATTTGACTTCTATGATGTCATATCAAAATATCTTTTGGAAAGTAGGAATGGTTTAATGTAGCACTCTACTAAAATGGCACCATTTTCAATTGTTATCAAATGTAATATACAAATACAATAAATTATAAAGTATAAAGTAATTGCATAAAACAATTGTCACTTAGATGAAACTGTAGAAGAAATAGAAAAGAACCTAAGATGAACTACGTTTCTAGATTGGAAAAAGTCTCTAAAAGAAAGAAAAAGATAATGGTGTAAGATGACAATCTATAGTCAAATATTCCACATTCATAAGCCAGATATCAATGACTGAATGGCTAGAAATAAGTGGTTACCTCCATATATTGTAAATGGAAACAAATCTGAACATTTAAAATTTTTCAAGTTCCTATTAGCAATGTGTTAAGTATATTTATGATTTTTTTAATAAAGAAACTTATTTGGATTATCAATCACATTTTTTCAGCATCCAAGCATTTCAAGTTCCCTCAGGATATGAAACTAAGATGAAAGCTTTCCATTTTTATAGGGAAATGCCAAATTTTTTATAATAAGGACAGTTTTCATTTATGTACTTCTGAAGAAACCTTTAAGATGATGAAAGGAAAATTAAGGGTTTATTTAACAATGCGTTTCATACAACTTCATTTGAAAATGTTTGATTTCAAGACATATCATTACCTTTATACAAAGTGTCAGTGCTTCTAAATCATATATCTAATATGTAAAATCCATGTCCTTTTAAACTTACTTGTTCACAGATAGGGCACCTGGGTGACTTGGTCAGTTAAGCATCTGACTCTTGATTTGGGCTCAGGTCATGATCACCGGGTCCTGAGATGGAGCCCCATATTGTGCTCCCTGCTGGACATGAAACCTTCTTAACATCCCCTCCATCTCTCTCTCTACTCCCCCCATTCTTTTTCTATCTTTCCCCCTCTCTCAAAAACAATAAAATAAAAATAAACTTATTTCTCCAAAGAAATAAAAGTGATAACATATCAGGGCATAATTATAATTTCTTACCAACTTAAGTCATTGGGTATTTTTTTCTCAGATAAACACAGTAGAGAATTTTTTAAAAATGACCTAGCATCTTATAGGTTGAAATATATATGGAAAGTAATTTTTATGACAAATAGAAGTGATAAACTGGGATAATTCAATTACGTTTGTTTAATATTCATCATTTATATTAATAATATGGCTGTCAAAGTGTCAAGAAGGAAAAACGTCATCATTATTTTAACAGTATATCAAAAGTAAATGGAACTTACAGAAAATTTTAATTTTAGTTCCTGAATTACTTTTATGATGTATTGTTGTTATTGTTGTTGTTTTCAGGTATAGAATGGAGGAAAGAAGATGGAGAATTTCCTTTTTTTTAAAGAACTTATGTACAGAGTCACACATAGACTTATAAGCATTTAGAAAAAAATAATAACAAAATGAAGGTCATTTTTAAGACAAAATTTATTGGAAAATATTTATTTATATAATTTCATATTAGTTTTAAAAATATATAAAGTCATTTTGTTCTAAATAAAACTCTTTATTAGTTACCATAATTTGTTTTTTATTTACTATAATAAAATAATTCTTCAGTTCTTTTACTTCAAAATTATTTTAAATTTATAATTCTTATGAAACAAATTTGAGTTAGTGAGAGGAAGGGCACATATTTCATCTGACATCTAAACCACATAATTAATCATTCTAATATTTTCACTTATCCAAATTTATTGATATCTTTAAAAGCTACCAAGCCATGAAATTGAAGATATTTGGAAGTTCACTAACTGTCCAGGAAGTTTCCTGAAACTTAGCAGCCATTAATTGAAATAAGCATTCACAGATTTCTTTGTATTACTTGATAAACTCATTTGATGCTCCAAGATAAAAGGTAGAGAATTTGAATAACTTAAGTCTGATTACTGTCTATGTACTTAAAAATACTCAGACATAATCTTAGCTCTTTCTATTGCTACTACAATCTATAGATATTCTTATTTGTTTGTATCTGTATTTTTATTTTTCATGGAAAGAATCTTTAAGTCTGGACATTCTATTAGGTTCTATTCTTGACCTTATCACTTCTCTTTCCTTCTGCAGAGTCTACATAGACCAAAATGTCACTAGTTATGGCTTTGGCTATCACTAATAGACTGATGGCTACCCAGTTCTTTAGTGCCTTCTCAGATTTCTTATAGACTGCTTTCAGCCAGCTACAAAAGAATTCCACTTGGACTCATAAGTACATCAAACTCAGATGTCCAAATATGACAAGCACATTTCAAATTCTCATTGATTTATATTATCCTGCACACATAGTTTTTGCTGTCTCTACTGTCAAGCTATCACTAGCTGTACATCAAGACTGTAGTGGGAAAAAGAAAGCACTCTTAAGCTCTACCATTGATTCAAATTCTGGCTCCACCAATTACTAGTCTCATGACCTTGAACAATTTATTGAACCATTCTGATTCAATTTTCACATTTATAATATGAAGTAATAAAGATATATTTATTACTCATCTCATAGCATTTTTGTGAATATTAATAGTGTTTACCTGTAAAGTTCTTAGAATACTTTCATATATGTGTGTTACCTATCAACTATTACTACTTTATTTCTTATCTGGATAACTAAAATAACATCATATTCTTACCTGTTGATACCATACTATTGCAGATCCATTTTATAGGATATTACTAGAATAGTTTTTACAATAAAGTCTGATCATTTCACTTTCCTGCTTAAAATATTTCTATGACCCTCATTTATGATACAATTCTTTAAGAAGCCCACAATCCCTTTGGTGAACTGGCTCATGAATGTTTATTAGATTCAACTCCCATCAGTCCTTGAGACATTTTGGGAAGCAGACTCTAAAGTGGAGGTCAATGTGTAAGGGGTTCATTAGGAATTGCTGTTGGGATCAACATCATTTAGGGAAGAGACAGAAATGAGATTGAGCAGAGAAAAGTTGAGCTGTGATACAGTCACAAGGGAGGACTCAGATGAATTTACAGGAACCTCTGAAACTGAAATTATCTTCAAAGTAATCTATGCCAATTGAAGTTAGGAGGGTGAGTATCTACACCCTATGTCTATAAATTAAATGTTGCATGCCATGGCTTCTGTTGTTGTCACAAGATATTGTAATTATTGGTTCATCACATGCACTATGATGTCTTATGTCCACAGAGCAAAGAAATTTCTTCTAGATAAACAACTTACTTGGGTATAATACAAAAGGGAAGATATTTTTCCCTTTGTCTCCCCCTACCTCACTTTTAGGAAGATGGAAAAGAAGATAATCACTTTTGGGGAAGTTGCAGATGCAAAACTTGGTAAAAACTCTTCTTTTGAGTAGCCTGCATCTATCATTTACATACAAAATAATTACAGATAGGGTGTTATTAAGTATTTTACCTCATGAATATAAGGAATCAAGAGTCCATATTTATCTTTGTCATTGATATTATGAATCATGCAAACATTTTTATAATATAGTGCATATGTTCTGTAGTATCTTTAATGCGTGCCATGGATCAAGAAAACAATATTGCATACAAGCCAAGAAATTCCCTTCTTCTGCTGGGTGAGGACCACCAAAGACTTTGTTACACAGGGAAGCAACAAGATAAACACATCAGTTACTAACTTAAATGGTATTTTGCCAATTCCTCCTTGACCTGATATATACACTTAGAAGTAGCTACAAAACTGTGTGGTTTTGGTGTCAGGTTCTCTCACTAAAGAAAAATACTAAAGCCTTCCTACCCAAATCCTGCTGACCATGTATTTTTGGATTAATTTTACAATCCTTTTTATTTAAATAAAAACTTCATGATATCTTAGATCACAGATAATTTCTCAGAAAATAATCTCAGTAGTCTTGTGTATAAATTATAAAACTACCTTCATTATGCTACAGCCATTTATAGTCTATAACATGCAGCTTACTAAAATGAGGATTGTGGTAAATGAGATTCTTTGTTCAGAAATATGCACCATTCTTCTTTACTTCCCTGGGAGGAAGATATGTCGCATCTCTTTCGTTTTGAGGCTTGACCAAGTAACTTGCTTTGCCATCAGATTGAGCGGGTTATTCTTGCCCTTCCAAGCTGGGCTTAAGTATTTGATTTATTTTGGTCAATGGATTGTTAGCAGACATGATTTCTTGAAACATATGACATGTGCACATGTATTACATGTGCACTTTTGTTCCTTTGTTATCAGATTAAAAAGAATAGGCCTGAGTTAACCTGCTGTCCCAAAGAGAAGATGGGAAGGAAACACCTGGAACAGACCCACATTTGGGAAAGTGCAGTTTAGGTCAATCCACCCCTGCACATTCTGTGGACCAATAAACTATGTAAATATTTGCATTCCATGAGATTTTGTGATTATTATTATCATTTAATTTTTTATGACAACAGCTCCCTCATAGAATCAATCTTAGACTTTCCTGAGCAGCCTTCACAGTGTACATTTCTACCACAACTTTCAAAAAATTTATTATATAAAAGTTAGTCTCATTATATTTAGAGAACATAAGCCTTCAATTTGTAGTACACATAATTTCATATCAATCTTTTTAGAGAACTGTGATTTTACTCAGGTACTATTGATGATCACCTAGATGTTACTGCTTTAAATGAAATCAGAAAATAAATGCATGCATGCTAGATAAAATGATTTCTAATAAAAGTAGAATTGTTGGTTGCTGACCCATAAATTATTTATTTTCTAGTAGAAATATTCTGTGCTATGAAACACGTATTTTTTTCTGTTCCTTTTAATGTCCAACATTATTTTCTTTACTTCAACAGCACTTCAGTTTATCCAATGTAATTTTATTTTAAAATGTTTAAATATGAGTTAATAAGTATAAGAATAATTGGATATTCTGTACATTGAAGCTAAAAAGAATAACTATAAGCTAAAAACAAAACAAAACAAAACAAAAATAGAACCCCCCCCAAGAAAATGGTAAAGATTAAATACATTAGGGATTATAATAACAATAGTGTAAAGGAGGAAATAAATGCTTCCGTGCAGCTTCAAACCAACTTTGTGGCTTAATCAATATGTGAACTTCTTACTTCTTTATCATTAAGGCTGTTTTCATCATGCTATATCCTGAAAAGATGTCATTTAAGCCTAATTATATAGATTTACACTAAACATTGCTTAAGTACATAGCATAATTGTTTAATGAAATACACATAGTTTCTCTGAATATACTTTAAAAAAATAAATAGTTATAATATGACTAATTTGTGGTGACTTTAAATCAAGGGTATTTGAACTTTTTGCATCAAAGCAGATCAAAACACTATTCAAGGATATACAAAATTTATTACAAACTCAGCAGTTTTGAAATCTGGACATCAAAATATTAAGATATAAGGTTGCCAAGTCCCTCATTATCCAATGACTCTTTGAGGCTTCTGAGAAGAGTGCTTAATTACCACATGGTTATCTAGTTTTGTAATTATATTTAATAATAACATAAATATGCATTTTCAGAAAGTCTGAATATGGAAACTTATTGATTCTACTAAACTCTGTTTTTCTGTGGAAAATTGGTTACACATGAAATACTATTAAAAAATAAGAAAATACATTCCTGCCATTTATAAATGTCAAGGTCAAGTGTTATATTTGTGTCAAATCATACTCAAATATTGGTATCAAAATTACTTTAACCAGAAAAATTCAGAAGCTTTTTTTTAACAGATTAAAATATAGTACAAATCATGATGAGATACAATGTTCAAATAAAATATTCTTCTTCATATTTATTTTGTACCTCCTTCTATGAAATAAAGGAATGTCTTTAGTTAAAATTTTTCTTATCAGTAGAAGTTTGTTTTGTGTCATGTCTTCTCAGTTTGTTATAAGTCCATTTTAACACCAACACAACTGAGAAAATACCAGGAATAAAAAGGGAGAGAAGTCGAGGATATAAAATTTATTAGTCTGTGGCACAGTGCATAGTAATATAATTTTCCCTGGCCTTCTTCACCATTTCTGGCCTTCTTCACCAAGAAACTGCTAGGCCATTAAGGAGAAGGAAGACAGGTGCTGTTTCCCTCACCAGGTTCATGTGGGAAGTTTTTACTGATTTCTGTAACCATTTTGTAGAGTCAAAGAGTTCCATGGAAACATCATTTAATTGTCTAGATCTATAAGTAAATAAGATGAGTGACACAAATTACAACTTGAATAAGCAGTAAAGTTTTTGTAGGCAATAAGTAAGCTTATCTTGTATATTAAAAGATGAGTATTATGTTAAGAAACCCAAGTTACATATTTGAGTGCATTTTGATAGTTTTAGTATGAAGCTATTTTTTTAAAGATTTCATTTATTTATTTGAAAGAGAGAGAACACGCGAGAGATAGAGAGTGTGCATAAGCTGGAGGGAGGGGCAGAGGGAGAGGAAGAAGCAGACTCCCCACTTAATAGAGAGCCCGATGCAGGACTCAATCTCACTGGGATCATGACCTGAGCCAAAGAAAGATGTTTAACTGACTGATTCCCCCAAGAGCCTGTAAGATGAAACTATTAACCCATCTAGTTTCACAAGTAATCATCAACCCTTGAACAAATTAAGTTAAAGTGGTCAAGTCTATTGGTCAAGGAGGGAAATCAAAAAAATGTGTTTCTATATCTTTTGTCAGAATTCATCACACAAAATTGTACTGTATCCTCTAATGAACAGTTAGATTATTTTTTACTACTACTTCTCATTTTTGATTCCATCCTAGATTGTCTCCTGCACAACAGAATAATATAGTAAATTCTACTATCTCTAATTATGTTGAAAATACCATTGTAAGAAATAACAACAAAATATCATTCTAATAATATATAAATGTAATGCATGACCCAGTTGCCATATCTCTTGAGTTTCCAGAAATTATTGTATATCACTATGCTACGCTTTGTTTTGCCTCCTCATGTTGGTACTGCTAATCATTTATTATGAAAAGGCTGACTGACACTTGTGTTATCCTGGCTTCTTTCCTCCAATAGATCCTCATTCAACCACAACTCCAAATGGAAACAGAAATCTTTCTTTGGGTCAAACCATGAAACTCTTAAATAAACTCACTATTCTTTATTATAATTTGTAGCATTCTTGCTTATTTTACCCACTAGACTTCAAACATCTTGCCAGCAGGAACCATATCTTATTCACAAACATATGCCCATGCTGACACATCATCCAACACATAATAAATATTCCATAAACTTTTGATATATGAATGGATCTCTTGACAACTGAGTGCAGCTGGTGGTAATTAAAAATTAGAAATCAACTTTGTATTATGAGTTAATTGGATAAATTTGCCATTTATTTTCCCCAAAGTGTATTTTGACTCTACTTTATTGTCTTATTTTTTACTTCATTATTTCTATCTTGATTCAAAACACAAAGAAAAAACTTTAAAAAAATTAAAAGCAACAATTGAAATTTTTTAAATGTAACAGTATTTGATTTTAAATACTGGACCAAATACTTACTATAAACTCTCAGGATAGCTAACTGACCAACATGTAATGTGTATGGACTCCATCTTCAAGAAGATGTGGGTACTTACCTATGGATCTTCAATGTGGTATGATTAAAGAGGATGCTGTATATGAGTCAAGGGAAAATGTAGGTTATGCCATAAAGTGTGTTAATATAAGGATGTGTACTCTTTTAATCCAATGTAGGGCTTGAACTCATGACCCTGAGATCAAGATCTGAGCTGAAATCAAGAGTCTGAAGTCAACTGACTGAGCCATCCATCCAGGTGCCCCAGGATGTGTACTCTGTCTTGTGAGTCATTGTCTGGCTTTTGCTAACAGGAGGATGTTAAGATTTACATTTTTGAAAAATTATTTTAATAGCAGTAGTGCAAGACAGGAGCCAGAAAGAAGTCTTAAAGCCAGTTAAAATGCATTGCTGCAACCCACAGAAAAGTCAACAGGGTACTGAATTAAGGAGGTAGAACTGCAAATGAAGAGAAGGCAAAGGTAAGAGCTATTTCGCAAATTAAATAAAATGAAAATAGTGAACATTCAGATGTGGGAAGAGTAATTAGAAAGAATTTAAGATTCTGTAAAAAGTAACTGGAGGGATAGTTCTTATAAAGATAACTAAGAGAAGCAGATTTTATGACATGATCTCAGTCATTTACATTTAAATCACATTTTTTTTTTTTTTTGCATGAGCTAATTGAAGAAAAAGACCAAAAGAGTAAATTTGACCAGGAGCAAGCCAGGTGGTTGGGTACAATGGCTAGAAATAAAAACTAATCACTAAAAATTAGCCATTTATAATGTGTAGACAACTTATATTCCTTTCTACAGATTAAAATAAACTAATTAGAGCAATTTTTCATCTATTCTTCATGAACTGAAAGGGTCTTTGTTCTGATCTTTCAAAAGATAATACAGTCTAGCCTTTGGAGCTGTCTAAAATATAGTTGAGGGTTATTTTTAGTCAACACATTAGACACATTGCTGTAGTTTGCATTTCTCCTCAAAGAAAATGAATAGGCAGTAAACACAAAGTATAAAAACTTCCATGAAAAGGAAGATTAATAAGGAAGGATTGTCATTTACTTTCCAATCAAGTGGTTTATTTTAAACAGAGCTCAAAAGTACTAGCTTCATAGTATTGGAATTAGACAACATAATACATTAACTTAATACTATCCTCTCATTTGACCATATGTTTTCTTTATATTCTGGTGTGTCCTTAATAAAAATAAATAAATAGAAATTATAATAAGCCCTTGTAACAAAATCTGAATCTGAAATTTCTATGTTGTAAGTTTTCTAAAATTGTTATTAGTGATAGCTACTTATGACAAATTAAGTTAGCATTTTCTCAAGATTATCTGATTCTTTACAATTAAACATCTTCTAAATGGGAATTTTATTTAAAATATTTTATCATTAAGTATTCTTTTATAACTTTATTGCAATGTAATTGATAGAGAAAAATCAAGCACATTTGACAAATATATAGTGAGGAATTTGGACATATGTATATACCCACGATATTATTGCCACATTCAAGGTATTAAACATATCCATCTCCTCCAAAATTTTTCAAAAGTTCTTTTGTGTTTTTTGAGGTTTTGTTTTGTTTTGTTTTGTTTTTGGTAATAAAAATATGAGCTCTATCCTCAACATATTTTAAGGTACACAGCTATTAACTGTGTACCTTAAACTGTGCAGTACCTTAACTGTAGATACTATGTTGTAGAGCAGTTACCCAGAACTTACTCATCTTGCATAACTGAAACCTTAATCCCACTGAGCAACAATTTCCCACTTTGCCCTGCCCTGACAACTACCATTTACTCTCTGTTTCTATGAGTTTTAATACTGTAATATTTCATATAAGTGGAATCAAGCAGTATTTGTCTTTCTGTGACTGGCTTATTTTACTTAACATAGTATCTTCTAGTTTCAGTCATGTTGTCATGAAAGGTAGGATTTCCTTCTTTGTTTAAGGCTGAATAATATTCTGTTATATGTATATGTCGGGTTTTTTTTTTTTAATCCATTTCTTTCTCAGTAAATATTTAGGTTGTTTCCCATGTCTTGGCTAATGTGAATAATGCTGCAATAGACATGAAGTACAGATAATCCTGAGAACCTGATTTCATTTCTTTTCAGTATGTACATAAAAGTAGGATTGCGAGTTTATATGATGGTTCCATTTTAAATTTTTGAATCATCTTTATCTTTTTTTTTTCCATAGTGGCTGAAATATTTGCCTTGCCAACATGTATTTTTATCCTTCTGATGAAAAAAAAAACAAACCAAACCAAAACAAAACAAAAAAATGTCCTAACTAGTGTGAGGTAATATTTTATTATGGTTTTGATTTGCATTTTTCTGATGATTAGTGATATTGAGCTTTTTTTCCCTATACTTTGGCTATTTGTATGTCTTGTTTAAGTTCTCTGTCAATTTTTAATTGGGTTATTTGGGGGTTTTTTGGCACTTGAGTCATGAGAGTTCCTCATATATTTTGGATACTAAACCCTTATCTGATAGATAGTCCACACAAATTTTCTCACATTCCATAGCCTGTTGATTGTTTCCTTTTTTTGTGCAGAAACTTTTTAGTTTGATGTAGTCCCACGTATTTTTGGTTTTGTTGCCTGTACTTTTGATGTCACATCAAATAAATCATGACAAGACAGATGTCTAGAATTTTTTTATCTTATGGTTCCTTCATGAAGTTTTATTGTTTCATATCTTATGTTTAGGTTATGAATTTATTTTGAGTTTATTTTTGTGTGTGGTGAAGCCAAAGAGTTTGATTTTATTCTTTTGCATGTGAACATACAATTTTGCCAGCACCATTTGTTGGACATAATTATCATTCCCCCAAGTGTGTTCTTGGTCCTTACTGAAGATCAGTTTACCTTGTATGAGTGAATTTATCTCTGATCACTCCATAAAATTTCTCAGCTTATTTTCTGACCAGAGTGACTGTCAGCAACAATGACTTGAGGAATTTGGAGAAAGACTGAGATGATTATCCAGTTTGCTTGGTTTAAAAAAAAAAAAAAAAATCCCATCTGATTTTTAGAACCAGGACTTTGGCAAAAGAGGGAGTACAATGGTAACACTCTTTATCAAATTATCACCTGTAGTTCCCTGAAATACAGTGCTAAGTGAGAACAAGCCTTTGAGAGACTAAGTTGCCACTCCCATCAAAAACCTGTGAAAAGTATATCAAAAGTTTTCATCATACATCTGCTTCTTTGCCTTGGTCTCTGAACAAAGCCATCTTATCAAAGGCTTGCATCATTATCTATGATGGTTGAGCTGGGTTATGATTTCTACTGTCAACATGGCTACACTTTGCAGATCCCTGCAGATGGCATTGACTGGCAAAGAGCCTAGGTGCCTATGTGTTCACTGTTATGGAATCCCAGGGACTCTGGAGAGGCCAGAGTATGTGACACAGACTCAGGGTGGGGCAATAACACTCCATGCGAGGCTGGAGCTAGCCAGAGGATATATTCTTTATTTCCCTCAGATGGATTGTTCTGAAATCCAGAAGTTCAGATGCCTCTATCAAGCCTTGTCTCAGTCAGAGCAAGTAGTTATGCTTTCTATAAATCTTCAGTGGACACGGAAACACTCCTAGCCATATTTTCTCTCCTGACTTTTCTGCCTCACTCCCGTCCTGGGATTGTGTTCTTCAATAAAACTTTGACACATAAGATTTGCTTCAGGATCTGTTTTTTTTAGGGAATCCAGATAAGAACAAAGAGAATGAGAAATTCAAGTACCGTGGGGTGGGAAATTTGCTCTCATATTACACATGAATTTGGAGTTTGTGTTGAACTTCTGGGCTGAAAACAGGAACATTCTGAGTGGACTCATGTGACGTTCATTCTCCTGCAGGTGTAAAGCTTAGATGGGCTGAAAACCAAACACTGTTTTCTTTCAGAATGTCAAATTTCAACAGCAGTTGAATTCATAGCTTTGAGTTTCATGTAAATTCTGAGCCACTGAATCACAGAAGAGGGAGAAATGGAATGTGTCTGTCCAGAAATAGCTGAAAGATTCAGAGAATATTTACCAGACCATCTGCAGTGAGTCTCCCCTGCCAGTGGAAGTGGCCCATCCCCTCTGTTTAGGGTAGCCACCCCTTCTTCACTTTAACAATCTTTAGTGACTTCACAAGAGAGTTTGAGGGAGTTACTTCTCAAAGATAAGCTAGAATGTAAGGTTATATGTGACCTATGTGAATACTCATCAAAATTCTCTTTTGTTTCTGTTCCCAGGAAAGATTGCTTGCTCTACCACTGAGATGAAACCACTCCCCCGAAGGAGTTCCATGAAGGTGATGAGAACATGAATTTGGTTATGGAAGAGAAAGTGAGACAATATCCAAGTGAAAACACTTTTGAAGAGTATAAAAAGTTGCCTAAAATAATTCAAATTAGGGGCGCCTGGGTGGCTCAGTGGATTAAAGCCTCTGCCTTCGGCTCAGGTCATGATCCCAGGGTCCTGGGATCGAGCCCCGCATCGGAATCTCTGCTCGGCAGGGAGCTTGCTTCCTCCTCTCTCTCTCTGCCTGCCTCTCTGCCTACTTGTGATCTCTATCTGTCAAATAAAATAAAATAAAAAATCTAAAAAAAAAATAATTCAAATTACATCACTTCTGAAATACTTCTTTGTTAATTAAAAAAAAAGTTTAGATAAATAAATAATTTAACAAATAAAACATAAAAATATCTAGGAGGAGGGGCAAGATGGCAGAGAAGTAGGAGACCCTTTTTCAACCGGTCCCCCAAAGTGAGCTAATTGTCTATCAGAACATTCTGAACACCCATGAAATCAGCCTGAGATGTAGGATTATACACTTCTGGAGCCCTATGGGGGAAGATGACTCCAGTGGAGAGGTAAAGCAGAATGGGAATCAGACTGATATTAGAGGATAAACAGAAAGGGAAGGAGACACCAGAAGCAACCCATGGGAAAGTAATACCCCAATATAAGAGTGCCCAGTGATTGGGGACCAGCATTAACTTGGAGTCTGGTTAAAAACACTCAAAAAGAGCAAAATACCTTAAGGGGCAACTGGTGGAATTGGGCAATCATGGGCATGGACTTAAAACCACGGTCCCAGTATGGCCACTGCCTGAGTGCACAGAGAGAGTGTGGCAGATCCCCTCGGGGTTGCACAGCTTGCATTACAGCTCAGCTGGGCACACTCCAACCCCTGCATGAGGGAGTCTGATGACAGTGGCAGCCTGAGCTCCCTAGAACTCCCTAGAGCTCCCTAGAACACAGAGCACACTGTGTGACTGGGCTCTGACCCACTCCCCGCTGGTGCCTGAGAAAGCTCAGTGGTCTCTAGGACTGGCTGAGGGTCTAAACTCTCCCAGCAGGGGCCTGAAGGAATTCAGTTTGATCTCTAGTCATGAGCCAGTAGTGGCAACCTGAAGTCTGGACCCCAGAGAGCAGTCCCTGCATAGACAGCCACCAGAGGCAGGCTCCCTGGACCAATATTGCTGGTGGTTTTAGTGGCATGGGGGTACAGAGACAAGCAGGCACTTCAGGTCACCCTAGAGATGATCGCTGGGGATGCGCACTGCATGTGGGAGGTTGCATGTTTCAGTAGAGTTTACAGAGGGGTAGTCTGTGTGTTTGGACCACCCAGAGGGGAGCAGACTGAGGCTTCTCTCTGAGATGGAGGTCTGGGTGCAGTTTGTTTTCCACTAAATCTCCAAAAAGCCACAAAAAGGCACCAAGGAACAAAAACCTCCAGAGAACAAAAGCCTGAAAAACTGGTTTCCACAGAGCCCAGCCCCTTAATAGGTGCTAGAGGACTCATCCCAAGCAAGACTGCCTGAAAAACAACACAGCAGTCCCCTCCCTCAGAAAGCCAGCCAAAAGAATGAGAGGACAACCACCACAGGGTCCTCATAAAACTGTAAAACTCCAATATCAGGAGAAAACAATACCTTAAGCTCCCAGTATTGCCCTAAACCTGTATAATTCATACATACAACTTTTATTTTTAATCCATTCTCACTATTCTTGTTCTGTTTAAATTTTTTAACCTACTTACCATTACACCTAGAGATTTAATACAACATATTCCATAATAACCTTTTAACTTAAACTTTTTTCATACATATACATGTGTTTTTCTTTTTCTTTTCTATTTTTTAATATACATAAAGATATAAGCTTCAAGGTAATCCTCTTCCCTAATCAATACTACCCTTATATATAGACCAGTTTTAATCTCCCTTTATCTCTGGAAAGTTGAGTTCTTTAACAAAGATATCAAGATACACCCAGGAAGAATCAAAATAGCATTCTTTGTCCACATTGAAGATTTATAACCACTCTTCCATCTTTTTCTTCTGTCAGTGTTTCTGTTTATTTGTTTTTGTTCTGGTATTATATAAATCTTAAACTTGGGGTTCATTTTGGCTGTTTTTTTTTTTTTTTTCCTTCTTGTCATTTACTTTTGTCAGTCTTTTTGTTTGTCCATTTTTGTATGTAGACCTCATTAAGTTTTACCTTTGGAGCTCACTCTAGCTGGGTCTTCTCTTTTCATTCTGTCTCTCCCTCTCTCTCTGTCTCTGTCTCTCTATTTTTCTTTTTTTCTTTCTTTTTGGTGGTGACTTCTGATTGTTCAGAAGTATTCCAGGATGAAACTTGCCTGGATTGCGGTTGATATATTGAGATACACATCCCATCAACCACCACTCACCAAAATGACCAGGAGGAGGAGCACCCAACAGAAAAAATCCAGAGACTGCCCCCTCCATCAGAGCTATTGTACATGGACATAAACAGTATGTTAGAAAGGGAATTCAGGGCAACAATTATCCAGGCAATGGCTAGGTTGGAGAAAACTATTAATGACAACATGGAATTGATTAGGGCAGAAGTGAAAGCCACCCAGGAAGAAGTTAAAAATGCTATCAGTGAGATCCAATCTAATCTAAATTCTCTAACAGCTAGGGTAATGGAGGCAGAAGCTAGAATTAGTGATCCAGAGGACAAACTGATAGAGAAAATAGATCAGGAGGAGGCCTGGAACAAATAGCTTAGATGCCATGAAAACAGAATCAGGGAAATAAATGATGCCATGAAACATTCCAATGTCAGAATTATTGGGATCTCTGAGGGGGAGAAGAAAGAAAGAAGACTAGAAGATATAGTTGAACAAATTCTCCCTGAAAATTTCCCAGTCTGGAGAATGGAACCAGTGTGCGTGTCCTAGAGGCAGAAAGATCACCCCTAAGATCACCAAATCTAGAAAGACCTCAAAACACTTGATTGTGAGACTAATGAATCATAATTTTAGATAAGAGTTCTTGAGAGGAGCTAGGGGGAAGAGATTCCTTATGTGCAGAGGAAGGTCCATCAGAATAATGTCAGACCTGTCCACAGAAACTGGGCAAGCCAGAAAGGGCTGGCAAGACATATTCAGGGCACTGAATGTGAAGAACATGCAGGCAAGGAATACTTCATCCAGCAAGGCTGACATTCAAAATGGATGGAGAGATAAAGAGCTTCCAAGATGGGCAAGGTTTAAAAGAGTATGTGGCCACCAAGCTGGCACTACAAGAAATATTAATGGGTATTCTATAAAAGAAGAAAGAACCCAAGAGTGTCATAGAACAGAAATTTAAAGAGACAATCTATGGAAACAAGGATTTCACAGGCAACATGATGTCAATATAAACAGATCTTTCAATAATCACTTTCAGCATGGTTGGCCTAAATGCTCCCATAAAATGGCACAGGGTTGCATATTGGATAAACACCAGGATTTGTTCAAATGTTGTCTATAAGAGACCCATTTGGAACCTAAGGACACATACAGCCTGAAAGGGAGGGGATGAAGAAGCATCTTTCATGCCAATGGGCCTGAAAGAAAGATGAGGTAGCAATTCTCATACCAGATATTAGATTTTAAACAAAAGAGTGTAGTCATAGATAAAAAAGGACATTACATCATTCTTAAAATGTCTATCCACCAAGAAGATCTAACAATTGTAAACACTTATGCCCCTAATATGGGAGCAGCCAACTGTATAAGACAACTGTTAATCAAGATAAAGAGTCATATTGATATGAACACATCGATAATAGGGGATCTTAATACTTGACTCTCAGTAATAGATGGATCATCCAAACAGAAAATCAATAAAGAAACAAGAGGAAAAAAAAGAAAAGAAAAGAAAGAAAAGAAAAAAGAAAAGAAAAGAAAAGAAACAAGAGCACTGAGTGACACATTGGACCAGATGGACCTCATAGATATATATAGAACATTCCACCCTAAAACAACAGAGTACTCATTCTTCTCGAGTGCACATGGAACTTTCTCTAGAACAGACCACATACTGGGTCACAAATCAGGGCTCAACTGATACCAAAAGATTGAGATTATTCCCTGCATATTCTCAGGTCACAGTGCTTTGAAATTGGAACTCAACCACAAGAAAAAGTTTGGAAGGAATTCAAACATTTGAAAATTAAAGACCACCTTGCTTAAGAATGTTTGGAACAACCAAGAAATCAAAGAAGAACTTGAACAATTCATGGAAACCAATGAGAATGAAGACACTTTGGTCTAAAACCTATGGGATTAAACAAGGCAATGCTAAGGGGGAAATACATAGCCATCCAAGCCTCCCTCAAAAAAATAGAAAAATCCAGAATACACCAGCTCTATTTACATCTTAGGGAACTGGAGAATCAACAAGAAATTAAGCCAACCCCACACGCAAGAAGGGAAATAATCAAGATTAGAGCAGAGATAAATGAGATAGAAACTAGAGATACAGTAGAACATATCAATGAAACTAGAAGCTGGTTTTTTGAAAAAATCAATAAGATCAATAAACCATTGGCCAAATTAATCCAAAGGAAAAGAGAGAGGACCCAAATTAATAAAATTCTGAATGAAAAGGGAGAGATCATGACTAACACCAAGGAAATAGAAACAATCATCAGAAATTATTATCAACAGTTATATACCAATAAGTTAAGCAACCTAAACGAAATGGACGCATTCCTGGAAACCTATACACTTCCAAAACTGAATCAGGAAGAAATTGACAACATGAATAGAAAAATACCTAGTAACGAGATTGAGACAGTAATCAAAACCCTCTCAAAACACAAGAACCCAGGAACTGATGGATTCCCTGGAGACTTCTACCAAACATTCAAAGAAGAAACAATACCTATTCTCCTAAAGCCATTTCAAAAGATAGAAACAGATGGAAAACTTCCAGACTCTTTTTATGAAGCCAGCATTACCCTGATCCTCAAACCAGGCAAAGACACCACCAAAAAGGAGAATTTCAGACCAATATCCCTGATGAATATGGATGCCAAGATTCTCAACAAGACCCTAACTAATAGGATTCAACAGTACATTAAAAAGATTATCCACCATAACCAGGCGGGATTTATCCATGGGCTACAAGGGTCGTTCAACATTCGCAAATAAATCAATGTGATAGAACAAATCAATAAGAGACAAGAACCACATTGTCCTCTCAATTGATGCAGAAAACGCATTTGACAAGATACAGCATACATTCCTGATTGAAACGATTCAAAGTATAGGGATAGAGAGAACATTCCTCAATTTCATAAAATCTATCTATGAAAAACCCACAGTGAATATCATCCTTAATGGGGAAAAACTGACAGCATTCCCTTTAAGGTCAGGAACACAACAGGGATGTCCACTCTCACTAATGTTGTTAACATAGTACTAGAAGCCCTAACAATAGCAATCAGACAACAAAAAGAAATAAGAAGTATTCAGATTGACAAAGAAGAAGTCAAACTCTCTCTCTTTGCAGATGACATAGTACTTTCTACGGAAAACCCAAAAGATTCCACCCCCAAACTACTAGAACTCATACAGAAATTCAGTAATGTGGCAGGATACAAAAATCAATATACAGAAATCAGTTGCTTTCCTATACACTAACAATAAAAATATAGAAAGGGAAATTAGGGAGTCAATTCCATTTGTTAATGGAACCATAAAATACATGGGAATAAACCTAAGCAAAGTGGTAAAGGATCTGTATTCAAAGAACTACAGAACACTCATGAAAGAAATTGAAGACACAAAAAGATGGAAGAGCATTCCATGTCCATGGATCAGAAGAATAAGCCCTGTTAAAATGTCTATACCACCTAAACCCATCTATACTTCAATGCTATCCCAATCAAAATTCCACCGGCATTTTTCAAAGAGCTGGAACAAACATTCCTAAAATTTTTATAGAACCAGAAGAGACACCGAATTGCTAGGAAATGTTGAAAAAGAAAAACAAAACTTGGGGCATCACATTGCCTGATTTCAAGCTTTACTGCAAAGCTGTGATCACCAAGACAGCATGGTACTGGCACAAAACCAGACACATAGACCACTGGAACAGAGTAGATATACCAGATATGGACCCTCAACTCTATGGTCAAATAATCTTTGACAAAGCAAAAAAATATATTCAGTCAAAAGATACAGTCTCTTCAATAAATGGTGCTGGGAAAATTGGACAGCTATGTGTAGAAGAATGAAACTCGACCATTCTCTTAAACCATACACAAAGATAAACTAGAAATGGATAAACAACCCCAACCCAAGGCAGGAATCTATCAAAATCCTAGAGGAGAACATAGGCAGTAACCTCTTCGACGTCAGCCATAGCAACTTCTTTCAAGATGTCTCCAAAGGCAATGGAAACAAAAGCAAAATGAACTTTTGGGACTTCACCAAGATCAAAAGCTTCTGCACAACAAAGGGAATAGTCAACAAAACAAAGAAGCAACCCACGGAATGGAAGAAGATATTCACGAATGACACTACAGACAAAGGGCTGATATCCAAGATCTATAAAGAACTCCTCAAACTCAACACACACAAAACAGATAATCATGTCAAAAAATGGGCAGAAGACATGAAAAGACAATTCTCCAAAGAACACATACAAATGGCTAACAGACACATGAAAAAATATTCATCATCATTAGCCATCAGGGAGATTCAAGTCAAAACCACATTTTGAGATACCACCTTACACCAGTTAGAATGGCCAAAATTAACAAGACAGTAAACAAGTTTTGGAAAGGATGTGGAGAGAGGGGAACTCTCTTACACTGTGGGATGAGAATGCAAATTGGTGCAGCTGCTTTGGAAAACAGTGTGGAGATTCCTCAAAAAATTAAAAATAGAGGTACCTTATGACCCTGCAATAGATCCACTGAGTATTTATCCCAAAGAATCAGATGTAGTGAGAAGAAGGGTCATCTGTACCCCAATGTTCATAGCAACAATGGCCACAGACACCAAACTGTGGAAAAAACCAAGATGCCCTTCCACTGATGAATGGATAAAGAAGATATGGTCTATATATACAATGGAGTATTATGCCTCCATTAGAAAGTATGAATACCCAACTTTTGTATCAACATGGACAGGACTGGAAGAGATTATGCTGAGTGAAATAAGTGAAGCAGATAGAGTCAATTATCATATGGTTTCACCAACTAATGGAGCATAAGGAATAACATGGAGGACATAGGGAGAAGGAGAGAAGAAGTGAGTTGGGGGAAATTGGAGGGGGAGATGAACTATGAGAGTCCATGGACTCTGAAAAACAAACTGAGGGTTTTGGAGGGGAGGAGGGTGGGGTGTTAGGCTACCCTGGTGGTGGGCAATATGGAGGGTGCATATTGCATGGTGCACTGGATGTGTGCATAAACAATGAATTTGGGAACAATGAAAAGAAATAAAATTAAAAATAAAATAATATCAAATAAAATAAAATTCTATCTAAAAGGAACATACACACAAACCAATATATACACACCTGTGCTAAAGCAACATTAATAATTACTCTACAAATAGTACCCAGACATTAAAAATATCCTTTTGGGGTGCCTGGGTGGCCCAGTTGTTAAGCGGTTGCCTTCAGCTCAAGTCATGCTCCCATGGTCCTGGGATTGAGCCCCACATCAGGCTCCCTGCTTGGCAGGAAACCTGCTTCTCCCTCACCCACTCCCCCTGCTTGTGTTACCTCTCTCACTGTTTCTCTCTCTCTTTCTGTCAAATAAATAAATAAATTTTTCAAAAAATTTTAAAACTTCTTCAAATTTCTCTTTATATTATCCTATTTTTAACCAAGAAAATGCTTACTCTAAGGCACCAAGATATGGAAAGTGCAGAGCAAATTCTGCTAAATAGGAGGTTAATGTTTTATTTCACTTTCTTTTTTCCACTTAAATTGTTTGCATATATATATATATATATATATATATATATATATATATATATATATATATACATTTATACACACACACACATCATCATCCATAATATTTTTCACAGGTATTATCATTTTACTTTCTCCCAAGGAATTTTTTTTTATCAAATATGAAAGTATTCCTTAATTGAGATACTGCAAACTTATAAGCTTTCTCAATTTTATTCCAATCTATTATAGAATATAAATTTGCCCTATTAAGAATAAGAGCTTTTCAAAAAAGTACTCTCATAAGAAGATACATTAAAAACTAATTATAAATTTTCAAGGTACATCCTTTACATAATTTGAGCTCTCATTGTCTAATTTATTCAGATCTTTCCATGCTTGTTTAAAGAGAAATTTTTAAAAATACTTTCCTGTTTACAATCTTTGTTTTCAATCATTGGCATTTATTAAAAATTTCAAAAGTTCGATTTTTGTTGTGTTCCATTTGATTTTCTAATTTGATTACAGATTTCCAAATGACCTATCTATCTATATATGTAATTTTAAAGATTTTTTTTATTTATTTGACAGAGAGATACACAGCAAAAGAAGGAACACAAGCAGGCAGAGTGGGAGAGGGAGAAACAGGCTTCCTGCCAAGCAGGGAGCCTGATGCAGGACTCTATCCCAGGACCCCAGGATCATGACCTGACCCAAAGGCAATGCTTAATGATTTAGACATCCAGGCGCCCCTCCAAATGATATTTTGAAAGTAATGACAAAAATGGGAGAATTTATTTGCAACTAAGTTAAATAATATATTAGGACCTTTAGGTTGATGTGTATACAATGCAGTCCTTCATATTATCAGATATATCTAAGACTGTATACTGCTAGGCTGAAGACTTTTTTAGATTTTTTTTTTTGTATTTACTATCAACTTCATTGCAAAAATGTTGTAGTTCATTTACTTTCATCATGTATGTTGCGTGTATGTACATACACACATATATACAAAAGACTGTACTATGTCTATATCACCATCAACTGAAAATAAATTTCTATTTCATTTGTTTCTTAATTCACTGTAGATAATTTCATCATTACAAACGATGAGATCATCATTTGCATTTTGCATTTCTACTATAAATTTTGGATTTCTACTATAAATCAACTATAAATTCAAAGAAAATTAAATTTTTAATACTTATTTGCTTTATAAATTTTCTAAATCTCGTCTTCGGTTCCATGAATTGGCTTCTTTATGATAATTAACAAAACTGATTTGAAACATCTGATATCACTACTGAAAAACCTGCTATTTAACAATTTGTAAATACTTCCTTTCACTTAATGAGGCCAACTCAATAACCAATATTTATTGACATTTATAACTTTTGTATAACATTATATCATGCTTAAGAAAACTTTGAATCAAAAATGAGTGAAATCACTCACTTGACATAGTGAAATGATATATTTCACTTGATGTAGATAAAACTCATGCTTCCAATGTAATATGTAAATGTGTCTTAGCAACTATATGTATCAAAACATTTCTCTGGACATAAGATTTCTTTTCTTGCTTTTCTTTGCCTTCTCCCTTTTCTTAAATTAAATTTAATTATCAAATATGTAAGTAAATATAAATAAATTTATATTTGATTTTTTTCCCTTCCCCAAGAAATATTTTTCTAGGCTTATAAATCTATTAGAATATATTTTTCAAATATATTGAAATATATATCATCAAATTTATTAAAACATCATTTTTAAGATATTCTAATCTGCAGACATATCCCCTCTCTTATTTACAATACTTTGTCATGACTCATTCCTTCCTCTTTATTTCTTTTCCTCCTTTCTTCCTTCTTTTCTTCCCTCTTTCACTTCTTTGTTTCCTTCCTTTCCAAATTTACCCAAATTTAGCCTATCTTTATGATATTCTAAAGAAAAATCTTTGAGAGAGTCTACTGTTTAATTTAATAATAGATTTCTGTATTTAAAATTAAATTTAAAATTTTACTTTTTAGTCTTTATTTTGTCATTTTTTCCTAGGTACTTGTACAAAAACTTTTTTTTAATTTTTTTAATCTTTGTTTTTATTTTTTATAGGCATATAATATATTTTTATCCCCAGGGGTACAGGTCTGTGAATCGCCAGGTTTACACACTTCACAGCACCAACCATATCACATACTCTCCCCAATGTCCATAACCCTACACCCCTTCTCCCAACCCCTCTCCATCCAGCAACCCTCAGTTTGTTTTGTGAGATTAAGAGTCACTTATGGTTTGTCTCCCTCCAAGTCCCATCTTTTTCATTTATTCTTCTCCTATGCCCTTAAGCCCCATGTTGCATCTCCACTTCCTCATATCAGGGAGATCATATGATAGTTGTCTTTCTCCGATTGACTTATTTCGCTAAGCATGATATCCTCTAGTTCCATCCACGTCATTGCAAATGGCAAGATTTCATTTCTTTTGATGGCTGCATAGTATTCCATTGTGTATATATACCACTTCTTCTTTATCCATTCATCTGTTGATGGACATCTAGGTTCTTTCCATAGTTTGGCTATTTTAAACATTGCTGCTATAAACATTAGGGTGCACGTGCCCCTTAAGATCACTACGTTTGTATCTTTGGGGTAAATACCCAGTAGTGCAATTGCTGGGTCATAGGGTAGTTCTATTGTCAACATCTTGAGGAACCTCCATGCTGTTTTCCAGAGTGGTTGCACCAGTTTGCATTCCCACCAACAGTGTAGGAGGGTTCCCCTTTCTCCACATCCTCACCAGCATCTGTCATTTCCTGACTTGTTAATTTTAGCCATTCTGACTGGTGTGAGGTGATATCTCA